>NC_092742.1:144556164-144858207 GCF_047496795.1 Chiloscyllium punctatum
CAGAGGGGCTGAAACAGGGGGCGAGAGACAGAGGGGCTGAAACAGAGGGCGAGAAACAGAGGGGCTGAAACAGTAGGCGAGAAACAGAGGGGCTGAAACAGTGGGGCTGAAACAGAGGGCGAGAAACCGAGGGGCTGAAACAGAGGGGCTGAAACAGAGGCGCTGAAACAGTGGGGCTGAAACGGTGGGGCTGAAACAGAGGGCGAGAAAAAGAGGGGCTGAAACAGAGGGGCTGAAACAGACGGCGAGAAACAGAGGGCGAGAAACAGAGGGCTGAAACAGAGGGTGAGAAACAGAGGGGCTGAAACAGAGGGGCTGAAACAGAGGGGCTGAAACAGAGGGCGAGAAACAGAGGGGCTGAATCAGAGGGCGAGAAACAGTGGGGCTGAAACAGAGGGGCTGAAACAGAGGGGCTGAAACAGAGGGCGAGAAACCGAGGGGCTGAAACAGAGGGCGTGAAACAGAGGGGCTGAGACAGAGTGGCTGAAACAGAGGGGCTGAAACAGAGGGGCTGAAACAGGGGGCGAAAACAGAGGGGCTGAAACAGGGGCTGAAACAGACGGGCTGAAACAGAGAGGCTGAAACAGAGGGCGAGAAACAGAGGGCTGAAACAGAGGGTGAGAAACAGAGGGGCTGAAACAGAGGGGCTGAAACAGAGGGGCTGAAACAGAGGGCGAGAATCAGAGGGGCTGAAACAGAGGGCGAGAAACAGAGGGGCTGAAACAGAGGGCGAGAAACAGAGTGGCTGAAACAGAGGGGCTGAAACAGAGGGCGAGAAACAGAGGGGCTGAAAAAAAGGGGCTGAAACAGAGGGCGAGAATCAGAGGGGCTGAAACAGAGGGCGAGAAACAGAGGGGCTGAAACAGAGGGCGAGAATCAGAGGGGCTGAAACAGAGGGGCTGAAACAGAGGGGCTGAAACAGAGGTGGAGACACAGCGGGGCTGAAACAGAGGGGCTGAGACAGAGGGGCTGAAACAGGGGGCGAGAAACAGAGGGGCTGAAACAGAGGGTGAGAATCAGAGGAGCTGAAACAGAGGGTGAGAAACAGAGGGACTGAAACAGTGGGTGAGAAAAAGAGGAGCTGAAACAGACGGGTGAAACAGGGGGCGAGAAACAGAGGGCCTGAAACAGAGGGGCTGAAACAGAGGGCGAGAAACAGCGGGGCTGAAACAGTGGGTGAGAAAAAGTGGAGCTGAAAAAGACGGGCTGAAACAGGGGGCGAGAAACAGAGTGGCTGAAACAGAGGGGCTGATACAGAGGGGCTGAACCAGAGGGCGAGAAACAGATGGGCTGAAAAAGAGGGTGAGAAACAGAGGGACTGAAACAGTGGGTGAGAAAAAGAGGAGCTGAAACAGAGGGGCTGAAACAGAGGGTGAGAAACAGAGTGCGAGAATCAGAGGGGCTCAAACAGAGGGCGAGAAACAGAGGGGCTGAAGCAGAGGGGCTGAAACAGAGGGGCTGAAACAGAGGGCGAGAAACAGAGGGGCTGAAACAGAGGGCGAGAAACAGAGGGGCTGAAACAGAGGAGCTGAAACAGAGGGCGATAAACAGAGGGGCTGAAACTGAAGGCGAGAAACAGCGGGGCTGAAACAGAGGGGCTGAAACAGAGGGCGAGAAACCGAGGGGCTGAAACAGAGGGGCTGAAACAGAGGGCGAGAAACAGAGGGGCTGAAACAGAGGGCGTGAAACAGTGGGGCTGAAACAGAGGGGCTGAAACAGAGGGGCTGAAACAGAGGGCGAGAAACCGAGGGGCTGAAACAGAGGGCGAGAAACAGAGGGGCTGAGACAGAGTGGCTGAAACAGAGGGGCTGAAATAGAGGGGCTGAAACAGGGGGCGAGAAACAGAGGGGCTGAAACAGGGGCTGAAACAGAGGGGCTGAAACAGAGGGGCTGAAACAGAGGGCGAGAAACAGAGGGCTGAAACAGAGGGTGAGAAACAGAGGGGCTGAAACAGAGGGGCTGAAACAGAGGGGCTGAAACAGAGGGCGAGAATCAGAGGGGCTGAAACAGAGGGCGAGAAACAGAGGGGCTGAAACAGAGGGCGAGAAACAGAGTGGCTGAAACAGAGGGGCTGAAACAGAGGGCAAGAAACAGAGGGGCTGAAAAAAAGGGGCTGAAACAGAGGGCGAGAATCAGAGTGGCTGAAACAGAGGGCGAGAAACAGAGGGGCTAAAACAGAGGGCGAGAATCAGAGGGGCTGAAACAGAGGGGCTGAAACAGAGGGGGAGACACAGCGGGGCTGAAACAGAGGGTGAGAAACAGAGGGACTGAAACAGTGGGTGAGAAAAAGAGGAGCTGAAACAGACGGGTGAAACAGGGGGCGAGAAACAGAGGGCCTGAAACAGAGGGGCTGAAACAGAGGGCGAGAAACAGCGGGGCTGAAACAGAGGGTGAGAAACAGAGGGACTGAAACAGTGGGTGAGAAAAAGTGGAGCTGAAAAAGACGGGCTGAAACAGGGGGCGAGAAACAGAGGGGCTGAAACAGAGGGGCTGATACAGAGGGGCTGAACCAGAGGGCGAGAAACAGATGGGCTGAAACAGAGGGGATGAAACAGAGGGGCTGAAACAGAGGGCGAGAAACAGAGGGGCTGAAACAGAGGGCGAGAATCAGAGGGGCTGAAACAGAGGGGCTGAAAAAGAGGGTGAGAAACAGAGGGACTGAAACAGTGGGTGAGAAAAAGAGGAGCTGAAACAGAGGGGCTGAAACAGAGGGTGAGAAACAGAGTGCGAGAATCAGAGGGGCTCAAACAGAGGGCGAGAAACAGAGGGGCTGAAACAGAGGGCGAGAAACAGAGGGGCTGAAACAGAGGGCGAGAAACAGAGGGGCTGAAACAGGGGGCGAGAAACAGAGGGGCTGAAACAGAGGGGCTGAAACAGAGGGCGATAAACAGAGGGGCTGAAACTGAGGGGCTGAAACAGAGGGGCTGAAACAGAGGGCGAGAAACAGAGGGGCTGAACCAGAGGGCGAGAAACAGCGGGGCTGAAACAGAGGGGCTGAAACAGAGGGGCTGAAATAGAGGGCGAGAATCAAAGGGGCTGAAACAGAGGGACTGAAACAGTGGGTGAGAAAAAGAGGAGCTGAAACAGACGGGCTGCAACAGGGGGCGAGAAACAGAGGGGCTGAAACAGTGGGTGAGAAAAAGAGGAGCTGAAACAGACGGGTGAAACAGGGGGCGAGAAACAGAGGGCCTGAAACAGAGGGGCTGAAACAGAGGGCGAGAAACAGCGGGGCTGAAACAGAGGGTGAGAAACAGAGGGACTGAAACAGTGGGTGAGAAAAAGTGGAGCTGAAAAAGACGGGCTGAAACAGGGGGCGAGAAACAGAGGGGCTGAAACAGAGGGGCTGATACAGAGGGGCTGAACCAGAGGGCGAGAAACAGATGGGCTGAAACAGAGGGGATGAAACAGAGGGGCTGAAACAGAGGGCGAGAAACAGAGGGGCTGAAACAGAGGGCGAGAATCAGCGGGGCTGAAACAGAGGGGCTGAAAAAGAGGGTGAGAAACAGAGGGACTGAAACAGTGGGTGAGAAAAAGAGGAGCTGAAACAGAGGGGCTGAAACAGAGGGTGAGAAACAGAGTGCGAGAATCAGAGGGGCTCAAACAGAGGGCGAGAAACAGAGGGGCTGAAACAGAGGGCGAGAAACAGAGGGGCTGAAACAGAGGGGCTGAAACAGAGGGCGATAAACAGAGGGGCTGAAACTGAGGGGCTGAAACAGAGGGGCTGAAACAGAGGGCGAGAAACAGAGGGGCTGAACCAGAGGGCGAGAAACAGCGGGGCTGAAACAGAGGGGCTGAAACAGAGGGGCTGAAATAGAGGGCGAGAATCAAAGGGGCTGAAACAGAGGGACTGAAACAGTGGGTGAGAAAAAGAGGAGCTGAAACAGACGGGCTGCAACAGGGGGCGAGAAACAGAGGGGCTGAAACAGAGGGGCTGAAACAGAGGGCGAGTAACAGAGGGGCTGAAACAGAGGGCGAGAAACAGCGGGGCTGAAACAGAAGGGCTGAAACAGAGTGGCTGAAACAGAGGGCGAGAAACATAGGGGCTGAAACAGAGTGTCTGAAACAGAGGGCGAGAAACAGAGGGCGAGAAACAGAGGGGCTGAAACAGAGGGGCCGAAACAGAGGGCGTGAAACAGAGTGGCCGAAACAGAGGGCGAGAATCAGAGGGGCTGAAACAGAGGGGCTGAAACAGAGGGTGAGAAACAGAGGGGCTGAAACAGAGGGTGAGAATCAGAGGAGCTGAAACAGACTGGTGAAACAGGGGGCGAGAAACAGAGGGCCTGAAACAGAGGGGCTGAAACAGAGGGCGAGAAACAGAGGGACTGAAACAGTGGGTGAGAAAAAGTGGAGATGAAAAAGACGGGCTGAAACAGGGGGCGAGAAACAGAGGGGCTGAAACAGAGGGGCTGATACAGAGGGGCTGAACCAGAGGGCGAGAAACAGATGGGCTGAAACAGAGGGGATGAAACAGAGGGGCTGAAACAGAGGGCGAGAATCAGAGGGGCTGAAACAGAGGGGCTGAAACAGAGGGGCTGAAACAGAGGGCGAGAATCAGAGGGGCTGAAACAGAGGGGCTGAAAAAGAGGGTGAGAAACAGAGGGACTGAAACAGTGGGTGAGAAAAAGAGGAGCTGAAACAGAGGGGCTGAAACAGAGGGTGAGAAACAGAGTGCGAGAATCAGAGGGGCTCAAACAGAGGGCGAGAAACAGAGGGGCTGAAACAGAGGGGCTGAAACAGAGGGAGAGAAACAGAGGGGCTGAAACAGAGGGCGAGAAACAGAGGGGCTGAAACAGAGGGCTAGAAACAGAGGGGCTGAAACAGAGGAGCTGAAACAGAGGGCGATAAACAGAGGGGCTGAAACTGAGGGGCTGAAACAGAGGGGCTGAAACAGAGGGCGAGAAACAGAGGGGCTGAACCAGAGGGCGAGAAACAGCGGGGCTGAAACAGAGGGGCTGAAACAGAGGGGCTGAAACAGAGGGCGAGAAACCGAGGGGCTGAAACAGAGGGGCTGAAACAGAGGGCGAGAAACAGAGGGGCTGAAACAGAGGGCGTGAAACAGTGGGGCTGAAACAGAGGGGCTGAAACAGAGGGGCTGAAACAGAGGGCGAGAAACCGAGGGGCTGAAACAGAGGGCGAGAAACAGAGGGGCTGAGACAGAGTGGCTGAAACAGAGGGGCTGAAACAGAGGGGCTGAAACAGGGGGCGAGAAACAGAGGGGCTGAAACAGGGGCTGAAACAGAGGGGCTGAAACAGAGGGGCTGAAACAGAGGGCGAGAAACAGAGGGCTGAAACAGAGGGTGAGAAACAGAGGGGCTGAAACAGAGGGCGAGAAACAGAGGGGCTGAAACAGAGGGCGAGAATCAGAGGGGCTGAAACAGAGGGCGAGAAACAGAGGGGCTGAAACAGAGGGCGAGAAACAGAGTGGCTGAAACAGAGGGGCTGAAACAGAGGGCGAGAAACAGAGGGGCTGAAAAAAAGGGGCTGAAACAGAGGGCGAGAATCAGAGGGGCTGAAACAGAGTGCGAGAATCAGAGGGGCTGAAACAGAGGGGCTGAAACAGAGGGGGAGACACAGCGGGGCTGAAACAGAGGGGCTGAAACAGAGGGGTTGAAACAGGGGGCGAGAAACTGAGGAGCTGAAACAGAGGGTGAGAATCAGAGGAGCTGAAACAGAGGGTGAGAAACAGAGGGACTGAAACAGTGGGTGAGAAAAAGAGGAGCTGAAACAGACGGGTGAAACAGGGGGCGAGAAACAGAGGGCCTGAAACAGAGGGGCTGAAACAGAGGGCGAGAAACAGCGGGGCTGAAACAGAGGGTGAGAAACAGAGGGACTGAAACAGTGGGTGAGAAAAAGTGGAGCTGAAACAGAGGGGCTGATACAGAGGGGCTGAACCAGAGGGCGAGAAACAGATGGGCTGAAACAGAGGGGATGAAACAGAGGGGCTGAAACAGAGGGCGAGAAACAGAGGGTCTGAAACAGAGGGCCAGAATCAGAGGGGCTGAAACAGAGGGGCTGAAAAAGAGGGTGAGAAACAGAGGGACTGAAACAGTGGGTGAGAAAAAGAGGAGCTGAAACAGAGGGGCTGAAACAAAAGGGTGAGAAACAGAGTGCGAGAATCAGAGGGGCTCAAACAGAGGGCGAGAAACAGAGGGGCTGAAACAGAGGGCGAGAAACAGAGGGGCTGAAACAGAGGGCGAGAAACAGAGGGGCTGAAACAGAGGGCGAGAAACAGAGGGGCTGAAACAGAGGGGCTGAAACAGAGGGCGATAAACAGAGGGGCTGAAACTGAGGGGCTGAAACAGAGGGGCTGAAACAGAGGGCGAGAAACAGAGGGGCTGAACCAGAGGGCGAGAAACAGCGGGGCTGAAACAGAGGGGCTGAAACAGAGGGGCTGAAATAGAGGGCGAGAATCAAAGGGGCTGAAACAGAGGGACTGAAACAGTGGGTGAGAAAAAGAGGAGCTGAAACAGACGGGCTGCAACAGGGGGCGAGAAACAGAGGGGCTGAAACAGAGGGGCTGAAACAGAGGGCGAGAAACAGAGGGGCTGAAACAGAGGGCGAGAAACATAGGGGCTGAAACAGAGTGTCTGAAA
This sequence comes from Chiloscyllium punctatum, assembly GCF_047496795.1. Lineage (NCBI taxonomy): Eukaryota > Metazoa > Chordata > Chondrichthyes > Orectolobiformes > Hemiscylliidae > Chiloscyllium > Chiloscyllium punctatum. Next base: position 144,562,758 of record NC_092742.1, read on the forward strand.
CAGAGGGCGAGAAACAGAGGGCGAGAAACAGAGGGGCTGAAACAGAGGGGCCGAAACAGAGGGCATGAAACAGAGTGGCCGAAACAGAGGGCGAGAATCAGAGGGGCTGAAACAGAGGGGCTGAAACAGAGGGTGAGAAACAGAGGGGCTGAAACAGAAGGGCCGAAACAGAGGGGATGAAACAGAGGGCGAGGAACAGAGGGGCTGAAACAGAGGGGCTGAAACAGAGGGTGAGAAACAGAGGGACTGAAACAGTGGGTGAGAAAAAGAGGAGCTGAAACAGAGGGGCTGAAACAGAGGGTGAGAAACAGAGTGCGAGAATCAGAGGGGCTCAAACAGAGGGCGAGAAACAGAGGGGCTGAAACAGAGGGCGAGAAACAGAGGGGCTGAAACAGAGGGCGAGAAACAGAGGGGCTGAAACAGAGGGCGAGAAACAGAGGGGCTGAAACAGAGGGGCTGAAACAGAGGGCGATAAACAGAGGGGCTGAAACTGAGGGGCTGAAACAGAGGGGCTGAAACAGAGGGCGAGAAACAGAGGGGCTGAACCAGAGGGCGAGAAACAGCGGGGCTGAAACAGAGGGGCTGAAACAGAGGGGCTGAAATAGAGGGCGAGAATCAAAGGGGCTGAAACAGAGGGACTGAAACAGTGGGTGAGAAAAAGAGGAGCTGAAACCGACGGGCTGCAACAGGGGGCGAGAAACAGAGGGGCTGAAACAGAGGGGCTGAAACAGAGGGCGAGAAACAGAGGGGCTGAAACAGAGGGCGAGAAACATAGGGGCTGAAACAGAGTGTCTGAAACAGAGGGCGAGAAACAGAGGGCGAGAAACAGAGGGGCTGAAACAGAGGGGCCGAAACAGAGGGCGTGAAACAGAGTGGCCGAAACAGAGGGCGAGAATCAGAGGGGCTGAAACAGAGGGGCTGAAACAGAGGGTGAGAAACAGAGGGGCTGAAACAGAAGGGCCGAAACAGAGGGGATGAAACAGAGGGCGAGGAACAGAGGGGCTGAAACAGAGGGGCTGAAACAGAGGGTGAGAAACAGAGGGGCTGAAACAGACGGGCTGAATCAGAGGGCGAGAAACAGAGGGGCCGAAAGAGAGGGCGAGAGTCAGAGGGGCTGAAACTGAGGGGCTGAAACAGAGGGCGAGAAACAGAGGGGCTGAAACAGAGGGGATGAAACAGAGGGGCTGAAACAGAGGGCGAGAAACAGAGGGTCTGAAACAGAGGGCGAGAATCAGAGGGGCTGAAACAGAGGGGCTGAAAAAGAGGGTGAGAAACAGAGGGACTGAAACAGTGGGTGAGAAAAAGAGGAGCTGAAACAGAGGGGCTGAAACAGAGGGTGAGAAACAGAGTGCGAGAATCAGAGGGGCTCAAACAGAGGGCGAGAAACAGAGGGGCTGAAACAGAGGGCGAGAAACAGAGGGGCTGAAACAGAGGGCGAGAAACAGAGGGGCTGAAACAGAGGGCGAGAAACAGAGGGGCTGAAACAGAGGGGCTGAAACAGAGGGCGATAAACAGAGGGGCTGAAACTGAGGGGCTGAAACAGAGGGGCTGAAACAGAGGGCGAGAAACAGAGGGGCTGAACCAGAGGGCGAGAAACAGCGGGGCTGAAACAGAGGGGCTGAAACAGAGGGGCTGAAATAAAGGGCGAGAATCAAAGGGGCTGAAACAGAGGGACTGAAACAGTGGGTGAGAAAAAGAGGAGCTGAAACAGACGGGCTGCAACAGGGGGCGAGAAACAGAGGGGCTGAAACAGAGGGGCTGAAACAGAGGGCGAGAAACAGAGGGGCTGAAACAGAGGGCGAGAAACAGAGGGGCTGAAACAGAGTGTCTGAAACAGAGGGCGAGAAACAGAGGGCGAGAAACAGAGGGGCTGAAACAGAGGGGCCGAAACAGAGGGCGTGAAACAGAGTGGCCGAAACAGAGGGCGAGAATCAGAGGGGCTGAAACAGAGGGGCTGAAACAGAGGGTGAGAAACAGAGGGGCTGAAACAGAAGGGCCGAAACAGAGGGGATGAAACAGAGGGCGAGGAACAGAGGGGCTGAAACAGAGGGGCTGAAACAGAGGGTGAGAAACAGAGGGGCTGAAACAGACGGGCTGAATCAGAGGGCGAGAAACAGAGGGGCCGAAAGAGAGGGCGAGAGTCAGAGGGGCTGAAACTGAGGGGCTGAAACAGAGGGCGAGAAACAGAGGGGCTGAAATAGAGGGGCTGAAACAGAGGGCGAGAAACAGAGGGGCTGAAACAGAGGGCGAGAATCAGAGGGGCTGAAACAGAGGGGCTGAAACAGAGGGGGAGACACAGCGGGGCTGAAACAGAGGGGCTGAAACAGAGGTGCTGAAACAGGGGGCGAGAAACTGAGGGGCTGAAACAGAGGGCGAGAAACAGCGGGGCTGAAACAGAGGGTGAGAAACAGAGGGACTGAAACAGTGGGTGAGAAAAAGTGGAGCTGAAACAGAGGGGCTGATACAGAGGGGCTGAACCAGAGGGCGAGAAACAGATGGGCTGAAACAGAGGGGATGAAACAGAGGGGCTGAAACAGAGGGCGAGAAACAGAGGGTCTGAAACAGAGGGCGAGAATCAGAGGGGCTGAAACAGAGGGGCTGAAAAAGAGGGTGAGAAACAGAGGGACTGAAACAGTGGGTGAGAAAAAGAGGAGCTGAAACAGAGGGGCTGAAACAGAGGGTGAGAAACAGAGTGCGAGAATCAGAGGGGCTCAAACAGAGGGCGAGAAACAGAGGGGCTGAAACAGAGGGCGAGAAACAGAGGGGCTGAAACAGAGGGCGAGAAACAGAGGGGCTGAAACAGAGGGCGAGAAACAGAGGGGCTGAAACAGAGGGGCTGAAACAGAGGGCGATAAACAGAGGGGCTGAAACTGAGGGGCTGAAACAGAGGGGCTGAAACAGAGGGCGAGAAACAGAGGGGCTGAACCAGAGGGCGAGAAACAGCGGGGCTGAAACAGAGGGGCTGAAACAGAGGGGCTGAAATAGAGGGCGAGAATCAAAGGGGCTGAAACAGAGGGACTGAAACAGTGGGTGAGAAAAAGAGGAGCTGAAACAGACGGGCTGCAACAGGGGGCGAGAAACAGAGGGGCTGAAACAGAGGGGCTGAAACAGAGGGCGAGAAACAGAGGGGCTGAAACAGAGGGCGAGAAACAGCGGGGCTGAAACAGAAGGGCTGAAACAGAGTGGCTGAAACAGAGGGCGAGAAACATAGGGGCTGAAACAGAGTGTCTGAAACAGAGGGCGAGAAACAGAGGGCGAGAAACAGAGGGGCTGAAACAGAGGGGCCGAAACAGAGGGCGTGAAACAGAGTGGCCGAAACAGAGGGCGAGAATCAGAGAGGCTGAAACAGAGGGGCTGAAACAGAGGGTGAGAAACAGAGGGGCTGAAACAGAAGGGCCGAAACAGAGGGCGAGAAACAGAGGGGCTGAAACAGAGGGTGAGAAACAGAGGGGCTGAAACAGACGGGCTGAATCAGAGGGCGAGAAACAGAGGGGCCGAAAGAGAGGGCGAGAGTCAGAGGGGCTGAAACAGAGGGCGAGAAACAGAGGGGCTGAAATAGAGGGGCTGAAACAGAGGGCGAGAAACAGAGGGGCTGAAACAGAGGGCAAGAAACAGAGGGGCTGAAACAGAGGGGCTGAAACAGAGGGGCTGAAACAGAGTGCGAGAAACCAAGGGACTGAAACAGAGGGGCTGAAACAGGGGGCGAGAAACAGAGAGCGGCAAACAGAGGGGCTGAAACAGAGGGGCTGAAACAGAGGCGCTGAAACAGAGGGGCTGAAACAGAGGGCTAGAAACAGAGGGGCTGAAACAGAGGGGCTGAAACAGAGGGGCTGAAATAGAGGGCGAGAAACAGAGGGGCTGAAACAGAGGGCGAGAAACAGAGGGGCTGAAACAGAGGGGCTGAAACAGAGGGACTGAAACACAGGGACTGAAACAGAGGGGCTGAAACAGAGGGCGAGAAACAGAGGGCGAGAAACAGAGGGCGAGAATCAGAGGGGCTGAAACAGAGGGCGAGAAACAGAGGGGCTGAAAGAGGGGGCGAGAAACAGAGGGGCTGAAACAGAGGGGCTGTAACAGGGGGCGAGAAACAGAGGGGCTGAAACAGAGGGGCTGAAACAGAGGGGCTGAAACAGAGGGCGAGAATCAGAGGGCTGAAACAGAGGGTGAGAAACAGAGGAGCTGAAACAGAGGGTGAGAAACAGAGGGACTGAAACAGTGGGTGAGAAAAAGAGGAGCTGAAACAGACGGGTGAAACAGGGGGCGAGAAACAGAGGGCCGGAAACAGAGGGGCTGAAACAGAGGGCGAGAAACAGCGGGGCTGAAACAGAGGGTGAGAAACAGAGGGACTGAAACAGTGGGTGAGAAAAAGTGGAGCTGAAAAAGACGGGCTGAAACAGGGGGCGAGAAACAGAGGGGCTGAAACAGAGGGGCTGATACAGAGGGGCTGAACCAGAGGGCGAGAAACAGATGGACTGAAACAGAGGGGATGAAACAGAGGGGCTGAAACAGAGGGCGAGAAAAAGAGGGGCTGAAACAGAGGGCGAGAATCAGAGGGGCTGAAACAGAGGGGCTGAAAAAGAGGGTGAGAAACAGAGGGACTGAAACAGTGGGTTAGAAAAAGAGGAGCTGAAACAGAGGGTGAGAAACAGAGTGCGAGAATCAGAGGGGCTCAAACAGAGGGCGAGAAACAGAGGGGCTGAAACAGAGGGCGAGAAACAGAGGGGCTGAAACAGAGGGCGAGAAACAGAGGGGCTGAAACAGAGGGCGAGAAACAGAGGGGCTGAAACAGAGGGGCTGAAACAGAGGGCGATAAACAGAGGGGCTGAAACTGAGGGGCTGAAACAGAGGGGCTGAAACAGAGGGCGAGAAACAGCGGGGCTGAAACAGAAGGGCTGAAACAGAGTGGCTGAAACAGAGGGCGAGAAACATAGGGGCTGAAACAGAGTGTCTGAAACAGAGGGCGAGAAACAGAGGGCGAGAAACAGAGGGGCTGAAACAGAGGGGCCGAAACAGAGGGTGAGAAACAGAGGGGCTGAAACAGAAGGGCCGAAACAGAGGGGATGAAACAGAGGGCGAGGAACAGAGGGGCTGAAACAGAGTGGCCGAAACAGAGGGCGAGAATCAGAGGGGCTGAAACAGAGGGGCTGAAACAGAGGGTCTGAAACAGGTGGCCAGAAACAGGGGGCGAGAAACAGAGGGGCTGAAACAGAGGGGCTGAAACAGAAGGGCTGAAACAGAGGGGCTGAAACAGAGGGGCTGAAACAGAGGGCGAGAATCAAAGGGGCTGAAACAGAGGGACTGAAACAGTGGGTGAGAAAAAGAGGAGCTGAAACAGACGGGCTGCAACAGGGGGCGAGAAACAGAGGGGCTGAAACAGAGGGGCTGAAACAGAGGGCGAGAAACAGAGGGGCTGAAACAGAGGGCGAGAAACAGCGGGGCTGAAACAGAAGGGCTGAAACAGCGTGGCTGAAACAGAGGGCGAGAAACATAGGGGCTGAAACAGAGTGGCTGAAACAGAGGGCGAGAAACAGAGGGCGAGAAACAGAGGGGCTGAAACAGAGGGGCCGAAACAGAGGGCGTGAAACAGAGGGGCCGAAACAGAGGGCGAGAATCAGAGGGGCTGAATCAGAGGGGCTGAAACAGAGGGTGAGAAACAGAGGGGCTGAAACAGAAGGGCCGAAACAGAGGGGATGAAACAGAGGGCGAGGAACAGAGGGGCTGAAACAGAGGGGCTGAAACAGAGGGTGAGAAACAGAGGGGCTGAAACAGACGGGCTGAATCAGAGGGCGAGAAACAGAGGGGCCGAAAGAGAGGGCGAGAGTCAGAGGGGCTGAAACAGAGGGGCTGAAACAGAGCACGAGAAACAGAGGGGCTGAAACAGAGGGCGAGAATCAGAGGGGCTGAAACAGAGGGGCTGAAAAAGAGGGTGAGAAACAGAGGGACTGAAACAGTGGGTGAGAAAAAGAGGAGCTGAAACAGAGGGGCTGAAACAGAGGGTGAGAAACAGAGTGCGAGAATCAGTGGGGCTCAAACAGAGGGCGAGAAACAGAGGGGCTGAAACAGAGGGCGAGAAACAGAGGGGCTGAAACAGAGGGCGAGAAACAGAGGGGCTGAAACAGAGGGCGAGAAACAGAGGGGCTGAAACAGAGGGGCTGAAACAGAGGGCGATAAACAGAGGGGCTGAAACTGAGGGGCTGCAACAGAGGGGCTGAAACAGAGGGCGAGAAACAGCGGGGCTGAAACAGAAGGGCTGAAACAGAGTGGCTGAAACAGAGGGCGAGAAACATAGGGGCTGAAACAGAGTGTCTGAAACAGAGGGCGAGAAACAGAGGGCGAGAAACAGAGGGGCTGAAACAGAGGGGCCGAAACAGAGGGCGTGAAACAGAGTGGCCGAAACAGAGGGCGAGAATCAGAGGGGCTGAAACAGAGGGGCTGAAACAGAGGGTGAGAAACAGAGGGGCTGAAACAGACGGGCTGAATCAGAGGGCGAGAAACAGAGGGGCCGAAAGAGAGGGCGAGAGTCAGAGGGGCTGAAACAGAGGGGCTGAAACAGAGGGCGAGAAACAGAGGGGCTGAAATAGAGGGGCTGAAACAGAGGGCGAGAAACAGAGGGGCTGAAACAGAGGGCAAGAAACAGAGGGGCTGAAACAGAGGGGCTGAAACAGAGGGGCTGAAACAGAGTGCGAGAAACCAAGGGACTGAAACAGAGGGGCTGAAACAGGGGGCGAGAAACAGAGAGCGGCAAACAGAGGGGCTGAAACAGAGGGGCTGAAACAGAGGCGCTGAAACAGAGGGGCTGAAACAGAGGGCTAGAAACAGAGGGGCTGAAACAGAGGGGCTGAAACAGAGGGGCTGAAATAGAGGGCGAGAAACAGAGGGGCTGAAACAGAGGGCGAGAAACAGAGGGGCTGAAACAGAGGGGCTGAAACAGAGGGACTGAAACACAGGGACTGAAACAGAGGGGCTGAAACAGAGGGCGAGAAACAGAGGGCGAGAAACAGAGGGCGAGAATCAGAGGGGCTGAAACAGAGGGCGAGAAACAGAGGGGCTGAAAGAGGGGGCGAGAAACAGAGGGGCTGAAACAGAGGGGCTGTAACAGGGGGCGAGAAACAGAGGGGCTGAAACAGAGGGGCTGAAACAGAGGGGCTGAAACAGAGGGCGAGAAACAGAGGGCTGAAACAGAGGGTGAGAAACAGAGGGGCTGAAACAGAGGGGCTGAAACAGAGGGGCTGAAACAGAGGGCGAGAATCAGAGGGGCTGAAACAGAGGGCGAGAATCAGAGGGGCTGAAACAGAGGGCGAGAAACAGAGGGGCTGAAACAGAGGGCGAGAACCAGAGGGGCTGAAAGAGAGGGCGAGAAACAGTGGGGCTGAAACAGAGGGGCTGAAACAGAGGGGCTGAAACAGAGGGCGAGAAACCGAGGGGCTGAAACAGAGGGCGAGAAACAGAGGGGCTGAAACAGAGGGGCTGAAACAGGGGGCGAGAAACAGAGGGGCTGAAACAGAGGGGCTGAAACAGAGGGCGAGAAACAGAGGGGTGAAACAGAGGGGCTGAAACAGAGTGCGAGAAACAGTGGGGCTGAAACAGAGGGGCTGAAACAGAGTGGCTGAAACAGAGGGCGAGAAACCGATGGGCTGAAACATGGGGCGACAAACAGAGGGGCTGAAATAGAGGGGCTGAAACAGAGGAGCTGTAACAGAGGGCGAGAAACCGAGGGGCTGAAACAGAGGGCGAGAAACAGAGAGCGAGAAACAGAGGGGCTGAAACAGAGGGCGAGAAACAGAGGGGCTGAAACAGAGGGCGAGAAACAGAGGAGCTGAAACAGAGGGGCTGAAACAGAGGGCGAGAAACAGGGGGCTGAAACAGAGGGGCTGAAACAGAGGATGAGAAACAGTGGGGCTGAAACAGAGGGGCTGAAACAGAGGGGCTGAAACAGAGGGCGAGATACCGAGGGGCTGAAACAGAGGGCGAGAAACAGAGGGGCTGAAATAGTGGGGCTGAAACAGAGGGCGAGAAACAGAGGGGCTGAAACAGAGGGCAAGAAACAGAGGGGCTGAAACAGAGGGGCTGAAACATGGGGCGAGAAACAGAGGGGCTGAAATAGAGGGGCTGAAACAGAGGGGCTGAAACAGAGGGCGAGAAACAGTGGGGCTGAAACAGAGGGCGAGAAACAGAGGGGCTGAAACAGAGGGGCTGAAACAGAGGCCGAGAAACAGTGGGGCGGAAACAGAGGGGCTGAAACAGAGAGGCTGAAACAGAGGGCGAGAAGCCGAGGGGCTGAAACAGAGGGCGTGAAACAGAGCGGCTGAATCAGAGGGGCTGAAACAGAGGGGCTGTAACAGAGGGCGAGAAACCGAGGGGCTGAAACAGAGGGCGAGAAACAGAGAGCGAGAAACAGAGGGGCTGAAACAGAGGGCGAGAAACAGAGGGGCTGAAACAGAGGGCGAGAAACAGAGGAGCTGAAACAGAGGGGCTGAAACAGAGGGCGAGAAACAGGGGGCTGAAACAGAGGGTCTGAAACAGAGGATGAGAAACAGTGGGGCTGAAACAGAGGGGCTGAAACAGAGGGGCTGAAACAGAGGGCGAGAAACCGAGGGGCTGAAACAGAGGGCGAGAAACAGAGGGGCTGAAATAGAGGGGCTGAAACAGAGGGCGAGAAACAGAGGGGCTGAAACAGAGGGAAAGAAACAGAGGGGCTGAAACAGAGGGGCTGAAACAGAGGCGCTGAAACAGAGGGCGAGAAACCAAGGGGCTGAAACGGAGGGGCTGAAACAGGGGGCGAGAAACAGAGGGCGACAAACAGAGGGGCTGAAACAGAGGGACTGAAACAGAGGGGCTGAAACAGAGGGCTAGAAACAGAGGGGCTGAAACAGAGGGGCTGAAACAGAGGGGCTGAAGCAGAGGGCGAGAAACAGAGGGGCTGAAACAGAGGGCGAGAAACAGTGGGGCTGAAACAGAGGGGCTGATACAGAGGGACTGAAACACAGGGACTGAAACAGAGGGGCTGAAACAGAGGGCGAGAAACAGAGGGCGAGAAACAGAGGACGAGAAACAGAGGGGCTGAAACAGACGGCGAGAAACAGAGGGGCTGAAACAGAGGGGCTGGAACAGGGGGCGAGAAACAGAGGGGCTGAAACAGAGGGGCTGAATCAGAGGGGCTGAAACAGGTGGCGACAAACAGGGGGCGAGAAACAGAGGGGCTGAAACAGAGGGCGAGAAACAGAGGTGCTGAAACAGAGGGCGAGAAACAGAGGGGCTGAAGCAGAGGGGCTGAAACAGAGGGGCTGAAACAGAGGGCGAGAAACAGAGGGCGAGAAACAGAGGGGCGGAAACAGAGGGGCTGAAACAGAGGGGCTGAAACACAGGGCGAGAAACACAGGGCGAGAAACAGAGGGCGAGAAACAGAGGGGCTGAAACAGAGGGCGAGAAACAGAGGGGCTGAAACAGAGGGGCTGAAAAAGGGGGCGAGAAACAGAGGGGCTGAATCAGACAGGCTGAAACAGGGGGCGAGAGACAGGGGGCTGAAACAGAGGGCGAGAGACAGAGGGGCTGAAACAGAGGGGCTGAAACAGAGGGGCTGAAACAGAAGGCGAGAAACAGAGGGGCTGAAACAGTGGGGCTGAAACAGAGGGCGAGAAACCGAGGGGCTGAAACAGAGGGGCTGAAACAGAGGCGCTGAAACAGAGGGCGAGAAACAGAGGGGCTGAAACAGAGGGCGAGAAACAGAGGGGCTGAAACAGAGGGGCTGACAGAGGGGCTGAAACAGTGGGGCTGAAACGGTGGGGCTGAAACAGAGGGCGAGAAAAAGATGGGCTGAAACAGAGGGGCTGAAACAGAGGGCGAGAAACAGAGGGGCTGAAACATAGGGGCTGAAACAGGGTGGGAGAAACAGAGGGCGAGAAACAGAGGGGCTGAAACAGAGGGGCTGAAACAGATGGGCTGAAAGAGAGGGCGAGAAAAAGAGGGGCTGAAACAGAGGGGCTGAAACAGAGGGGCTGAAACAGAGGGCGAGAAACAGAGGGGCTGAAACAGAGGGCGAGAAAGAGAGGGGCTGAAACAGAGTGACTGAAACAGAGGGCGAGAAGCAGAGGGGCTGAAACAGTGGGTGAGAAAAAGAGGGGCTGAAACAGAGGAGCTGAAACAGAGGGGCTGAAACAAAGGGCAAGAAACAGAGGGGCTGAAACAGAGGGCGAGAAACAGAGGGGCTGAAACAGAGTGGCTGAAACAGAGGGCGAGAAACAGAGGGGCTGAATCAGAGGGCGAGATACAGAGGGGCTGAAACAGAGGGGCTGAAACAGAGGGTGAGAAACAGAGGGGCTGAAACAGAGGGAGAGAAACAGTGGGGCTGAAACAGAGGGGCTGAAACAGAGGGGCTGAAACAGAGGGCGAGAAACAGAGGGGCTGAAACAGAGGGGCTGAAACAGAGGGGCTGAAACACAGGGCGAGAAACAGAGGGCGAGAAACAGAGGGCGAGAAACAGAGGGGCTGAAACAGAGGGCGAGAAACAGAGGGGCTGAAACAGAGGGGCTGAAAAAGGGGGCGAGAACCAGAGGGGCTGAATCAGAGGGGCTGAAACAGGGGGCGAGAGACAGAGGGTCTGAAATAGAGGGGCTGAAACAGAGGGGCTGAAACAGTAGGCGAGAAACAGAGGGGCTGAAACAGTGGGGCTGAAACAGAGGGCGAGAAACTGAGGGGCTGAAACAGAGGGGCTGAAACAGAGGCGCTGAAACAGTGGGGCTGAAACGGTGGGGCTGAAACAGAGGGCGAGAAAAAGAGGGGCTGAAACAGAGGGGCTGAAACAGAGGGCGAGAAACAGAGGGGCTGAAACAGAGGTGCTGAAAGAGAGGGCGAGAAAAAGAGGGGCTGAAACAGAGGGGCTGAAACAGAGGGGCTGAAACAGAGGGCGAGAAACAGAGGGGCTGAAACAGAGGGCGAGAAACAGAGGGGCTGAAACAGAGTGGCTGAAACAGAGGGCGAGAAGCAGAGGGTCTGAAACAGTGGGTGAGAAAAAGAGGGGCTGAAACAGAGGAGCTGAAACAGAGGGGCTGAAACAGAGGGCGAGAAACAGAGGGGCTGAAACAGAGGGCGAGAAACAGAGGGGCTGAAACAGAGGGGCTGAAACAGAGGGCGAGAAACAGAGGGGCTGAATCAGAGGGCGAGAAACAGAGGGGCTGAAACAGAGGGGCTGAAACAGAGGGCGAGAAACAGAGGGGCTGAAACAGAGGGCGTGAAACAGTGGGGCTGAAACAGAGGGGCTGAAACAGAGGGGCTGAAACAGAGGGCGAGAAACCGAGGGGCTGAAACAGAGGGCGAGAAACACAGGGGCTGAGACAGAGTGGCTGAAACAGAGGGGCTGAAACAGAGGGGCTGAAACAGGGGGCGAGAAACAGAGGGGCTGAAACAGGGGCTGAAACAGAGGGGCTGAAACAGAGGGGCTGAAACAGAGGGCGAGAAACAGAGGGCTGAAACAGAGGGTGAGAAACAGAGGGGCTGAAACAGAGGGGCTGAAACAGAGGGGCTGAAACAGAGGGCGAGAATCAGAGGGGCTGAAACAGAGGGCGAGAAACAGAGGGGCTGAAACAGAGGGCGAGAAACAGAGTGGCTGAAACAGAGGGGCTGAAACAGAGGGCGAGAAACAGAGGGGCTGAAAAAAAGGGGCTGAAACAGAGGGCGAGAAACAGAGGGGCTGAAACAGAGGGCGAGAATCAGAGGGGCTGAAACAGAGGGGCTGAAACAGAGGGGCTGAAACAGAGGGGGAGACACAGCGGGGTTGAAACAGAGGGGCTGAAACAGAGGGGCTGAAACAGGGGGCGAGAAACAGAGGGGCTGAAACAGAGGGTGAGAATCAGAGGAGCTGAAACAGAGGGTGAGAAACAGAGGGACTGAAACAGTGGGTGAGAAAAAGAGGAGCTGAAACAGATGGGTGAAACAGGGGGCGAGAAACAGAGGGCCTGAAACAGAGGGGCTGATACAGAGGGGCTGAAACAGAGGGCGAGAAACAGAGGGGCTGAAACAGAGGGCGAGAAACAGCGGGGCTGAAACAGAGGGTGAGAAACAGAGGGACTGAAACAGTGGGTGAGAAAAAGTGGAGCTGAAAAAGACGGGCTGAAACAGGGGGCGAGAAACAGAGGGGCTGAAACAGAGGGGCTGATACAGAGGGGCTGAACCAGAGGGAGAGAAACAGATGAGCTGAAACAGAGGGGATGAAACAGAGGGGCTGAAACAGAGGGCGAGAAACAGAGGGGCTGAAACAGAGGGCGAGAATCAGAGGGGCTGAAACAGAGGGGCTGAAAAAGAGGGTGAGAAACAGAGGGACTGAAACAGTGGGTGAGAAAAAGAGGAGCTGAAACAGAGGGGCTGAAACAGAGGGTGAGAAACAGAGTGCGAGAATCAGAGGGGCTGAAACAGAGGGGCTGAAACAGAGGGCGAGAAACAGAGGGGCTGAAACAGAGGGCGAGAAACAGAGGGGCTGAAACAGAGGGCGAGAAACAGAGGGGCTGAAACAGAGGGGCTGAAACAGAGGGCGATAAACAGAGGGGCTGAAACAGAGTGGCTGAAACAGAGGGTGAGAAACAGAGGGGCTGAAACAGAAGGGCCGAAACAGAGGGGATGAAACAGAGGGCGAGGAACAGAGGGGCTGAAACAGAGGGTGAGAAACAGAGGGGCTGAAACAGACGGGCTGAATCAGAGGGCGAGAAACAGAGGGGCCGAAAGAGAGGGCGAGAGTCAGAGGGGCTGAAACAGAGGGGCTGAAACAGAGGGCGAGAAACAGAGGGGCTGAAATAGAGGGGCTGAAACAGAGGGCGAGAAACAGAGGGGCTGAAACAGAGGGCAAGAAACAGAGGGGCTGAAACAGAGGGGCTGAAACAGAGGGGCTGAAACAGAGTGCGAGAAACCAAGGGACTGAAACAGAGGGGCTGAAACAGGGGGCGAGAAACAGAGAGCGGCAAACAGAGGGGCTGAAACAGAGGGGCTGAAACAGAGGCGCTGAAACAGAGGGGCTGAAACAGAGGGCTAGAAACAGAGGGGCTGAAACAGAGGGGCTGAAACAGAGGGGCTGAAATAGAGGGCGAGAAACAGAGGGGCTGAAACAGAGGGCGAGAAACAGAGGGGCTGAAACAGAGGGGCTGAAACAGAGGGACTGAAACACAGGGACTGAAACAGAGGGGCTGAAACAGAGGGCGAGAAACAGAGGGCGAGAAACAGAGGGCGAGAATCAGAGGGGCTGAAACAGAGGGCGAGAAACAGAGGGGCTGAAACAGGGGGCGAGAAACAGAGGGTCTGAAACAGAGGGGCTGTAACAGGGGGCGAGAAACAGAGGGGCTGAAACAGAGGGGCTGAAACAGAGGGGCTGAAACAGGTGGCCAGAAACAGGGGGCGAGAAACAGAGGGGCTGAAAGAGAGGGCGAGAAACAGAGGGGCTGAAACAGAGGGGCTGAAACAGAAGGGCTGAAACAGAGGGGCTGAAACAGAGGGGCTGAAACAGAGGGCGAGAATCAAAGAGCCTGAAACAGAGGGACTGAAACAGTGGGTGAGAAAAAGAGGAGCTGAAACAGACCGGCTGCAACAGGGGGCGAGAAACAGAGGGGCTGAAACAGAGGGGCTGAAACAGAGGGCGAGAAACAGAGGGGCTGAAACAGAGGGCGAGAAACAGCGGGGCTGAAACAGAAGGGCTGAAACAGCGTGGCTGAAACAGAGGGCGAGAAACATAGGGGCTGAAACAGAGTGGCTGAAACAGAGGGCGAGAAACAAAGGGCGAGAAACAGAGGGTCTGAAACAGAGGGGCCGAAACAGAGGGCGTGAAACAGAGGGGCCGAAACAGAGGGCGAGAATCACAGGGGCTGAAACAGAGGGGCTGAAACAGAGGGTGAGAAACAGAGGGGCTGACACAGAAGGGCCGAAACAGAGGGGATGAAACAGAGGGCGAGGAACAGAGGGGCTGAAACAGAGGGGCTGAAACAGAGGGTGAGAAACAGAGGGGCTGAAACAGACGGGCTGAATCAGAGGGCGAGAAACAGAGGGGCCGAAAGAGAGGGCGAGAGTCAGAGGGGCTGAAACAGAGGGCGAGAAACAGAGGGGCTGAAATAGAGGGGCTGAAACAGAGGGCGAGAAACAGAGGGGCTGAAACAGAGGGCAAGAAACAGAGGGGCTGAAACAGAGGGGCTGAAACAGAGGGGCTGAAACAGAGTGCGAGAAACCAAGGGACTGAAACAGAGGGGCTGAAACAGGGGGCGAGAAACAGAGAGCGGCAAACAGAGGGGCTGAAACAGAGGGGCTGAAACAGAGGCGCTGAAACAGAGGGGCTGAAACAGAGGGGCTGAAACAGAGGGGCTGAAATAGAGGGCGAGAAACAGAGGGGCTGAAACAGAGGGCGAGAAACAGAGGGGCTGAAACAGAGGGGATGAAACAGAGGGCGAGAAACAGAGGGGCCGAAAGAGAGGGCGAGAGTCAGAGGGGCTGAAACAGAGGGCGAGAAACAGAGGGGCCGAAAGAGAGGGCGAGAGTCAGAGGGGCTGAAACAGAGGGCGAGAAACAGAAGGGCTGAAATAGAGGGGCTGAAACAGAGGGCGAGAAACAGAGGGGCTGAAACAGAGGGCAAGAAACAGAGGGGCTGAAACAGAGGGGCTGAAACAGAGGGGCTGAAACAGAGTGCGAGAAACCAAGGGACTGAAACAGAGGGGCTGAAACAGGGGGCGAGAAACAGAGAGCGGCAAACAGAGGGGCTGAAACAGACGGGCTGAATCAGAGGGCGAGAAACAGAGGGGCCGAAAGAGAGGGCGAGAGTCAGAGGGGCTGAAACAGAGGGCGAGAAACAGAGGGGCTGAAATAGAGGGGCTGAAACAGAGGGCGAGAAACAGAGGGGCTGAAACAGAGGGCAAGAAACAGAGGGGCTGAAACAGAGGGGCTGAAACAGAGGGGCTGAAACAGAGTGCGAGAAACCAAGGGACTGAAACAGAGGGGCTGAAACAGGGGGCAAGAAACAGAGAGCGGCAAACAGAGGGGCTGAAACAGAGGGGCTGAAACAGAGGCGCTGAAACAGACGGGCTGAAACAGAGGGCTAGAAACAGAGGGGCTGAAACAGAGGGGCTGAAACAGAGGGGCTGAAATAGAGGGCGAGAAACAGAGGGGCTGAAACAGAGGGCGAGAAACAGAGGGGCTGAAACAGAGGGGCTGAAACAGAGGGACTGAAACACAGGGACTGAAACAGAGGGGCTGAAACAGAGGGCGAGAAACAGAGGGCGAGAAACAGAGGGCGAGAATCAGAGGGGCTGAAACAGAGGGCGAGAAACAGAGGGGCTGAAAGAGGGGGCGAGAAACAGAGGGGCTGAAACAGAGGGGCTGTAACAGGGGGCGAGAAACAGAGGGGCTGAAACAGAGGGGCTGAAACAGAGGGGCTGAAACAGGTGGCCAGAAACAGGGGGCGAGAAACAGAGGGGCTGAAACAGAGGGCGAGAAACAGAGGGGCTGAAACAGAGGGGCTGAAACAGAGGGCGAGAATCAGAGGGGCTGAAACAGAGGGCGAGAAACAGAGGGGCTGAAACAGAGGGCGAGAAACAGAGTGGCTGAAACAGAGGGGATGAAACAGAGGGCGAGAAACAGAGGGCGAGAAACAGAGGGCAAGAAACAGAGGGGCTGAAACAGAGGGCGCAAACAGAGGGGCTGAAACAGAGGGGCTGAAAAAGGGGGCGAGAAACAGAGGGGCTGAATCAGAGGGGCTGAAACAGGGGGCGAGAGACAGAGGGGCTGAAACAGAGGGCGAGAGACAGAGGGGCTGAAACAGAGGGGCTGAAACAGAGGGCGAGAAACAGAGGGCGACAAACAGAGGGGCTGAAACAGAGGGCGAGAAACCGAGGGGCTGAACAGAGGGGCTGAAACAGAGGGGTTGAAACAGAGGGGCTGAAACAGAGGGGGAGAAACAGAGGGGCAGAAACAGAGGGCGAGAAACAGAGGGGCTGAAACAGAGGGGCTGAAACAGAGGGGCTGAAACAGAGGGCGAGAAACCGAGGGGCTGAAACAGAGGGGCTGAAACAGGGGGCGAGAAACAGAGGGCGAAAAACAGAGGGGCTGAAACAGAGGGGCTGAAACAGAGGGGCTGAAACAGAGGGGCTGAAACAGAGGGCGAGAAACAGAGGGGCTGAAACAGAGGGGCTGAAACAGAGGGCGAGAAACAGAGGGCGAGAAACAGAGGGGCTGAAACAGAGGGCGAGAAACAGAGGGGCTGAAACAGGGGGCGAGAAACAGAGGGGCTGAAACAGACGAGCTGAAAAAGGTGGCGAGAAACAGAGGGGCTGAAACAGAGGGCGAGAAACAGCGGGGCTGAAACAGAAGGGCTGAAACAGCGTGGCTGAAACAGAGGGCGAGAAACATAGGGGCTGAAACAGAGTGGCTGAAACAGAGGGCGAGAAACAAAGGGCGAGAAACAGAGGGTCTGAAACAGAGGGGCCGAAACAGAGGGCGTGAAACAGAGGGGCCGAAACAGAGGGCGAGAATCAGAGGGGCTGAAACAGAGGGGCTGAAACAGAGGGTGAGAAACAGAGGGGCTGACACAGAAGGGCCGAAACAGAGGGGATGAAACAGAGGGCGAGGAACAGAGGGGCTGAAACAGAGGGGCTGAAACAGAGGGTGAGAAACAGAGGGGCTGAAACAGACGGGCTGAATCAGAGGGCGAGAAACAGAGGGGCCGAAAGAGAGGGCGAGAGTCAGAGGGGCTGAAACAGAGGGCGAGAAACAGAGGGGCTGAAATAGAGGGGCTGAAACAGAGGGCGAGAAACAGAGGGGCTGAAACAGAGGGCAAGAAACAGAGGGGCTGAAACAGAGGGGCTGAAACAGAGGGGCTGAAACAGAGTGCGAGAAACCAAGGGACTGAAACAGAGGGGCTGAAACAGGGGGCGAGAAACAGAGAGCGGCAAACAGAGGGGCTGAAACAGAGGGGCTGAAACAGAGGCGCTGAAACAGAGGGGCTGAAACAGAGGGGCTGAAACAGAGGGGCTGAAATAGAGGGCGAGAAACAGAGGGGCTGAAACAGAGGGCGAGAAACAGAGGGGCTGAAACAGAGGGGATGAAACAGAGGGCGAGAAACAGAGGGGCCGAAAGAGAGGGCGAGAGTCAGAGGGGCTGAAACAGAGGGCGAGAAACAGAGGGGCCGAAAGAGAGGGCGAGAGTCAGAGGGGCTGAAACAGAGGGCGAGAAACAGAAGGGCTGAAATAGAGGGGCTGAAACAGAGGGCGAGAAACAGAGGGGCTGAAACAGAGGGCAAGAAACAGAGGGGCTGAAACAGAGGGGCTGAAACAGAGGGGCTGAAACAGAGTGCGAGAAACCAAGGGACTGAAACAGAGGGGCTGAAACAGGGGGCGAGAAACAGAGAGCGGCAAACAGAGGGGCTGAAACAGACGGGCTGAATCAGAGGGCGAGAAACAGAGGGGCCGAAAGAGAGGGCGAGAGTCAGAGGGGCTGAAACAGAGGGCGAGAAACAGAGGGGCTGAAATAGAGGGGCTGAAACAGAGGGCGAGAAACAGAGGGGCTGAAACAGAGGGCAAGAAACAGAGGGGCTGAAACAGAGGGGCTGAAACAGAGGGGCTGAAACAGAGTGCGAGAAACCAAGGGACTGAAACAGAGGGGCTGAAACAGGGGGCGAGAAACAGAGAGCGGCAAACAGAGGGGCTGAAACAGAGGGGCTGAAACAGAGGCGCTGAAACAGACGGGCTGAAACAGAGGGCTAGAAACAGAGGGGCTGAAACAGAGGGGCTGAAACAGAGGGGCTGAAATAGAGGGCGAGAAACAGAGGGGCTGAAACAGAGGGCGAGAAACAGAGGGGCTGAAACAGAGGGGCTGAAACAGAGGGACTGAAACACAGGGACTGAAACAGAGGGGCTGAAACAGAGGGCGAGAAACAGAGGGCGAGAAACAGAGGGCGAGAATCAGAGGGGCTGAAACAGAGGGCGAGAAACAGAGGGGCTGAAAGAGGGGGCGAGAAACAGAGGGGCTGAAACAGAGGGGCTGTAACAGGGGGCGAGAAACAGAGGGGCTGAAACAGAGGGGCTGAAACAGAGGGGCTGAAACAGGTGGCCAGAAACAGGGGGCGAGAAACAGAGGGGCTGAAACAGAGGGCGAGAAACAGAGGGGCTGAAACAGAGGGGCTGAAACAGAGGGCGAGAATCAGAGGGGCTGAA
The DNA here is from genome assembly GCF_047496795.1 of Chiloscyllium punctatum. Taxonomy (NCBI): domain Eukaryota; kingdom Metazoa; phylum Chordata; class Chondrichthyes; order Orectolobiformes; family Hemiscylliidae; genus Chiloscyllium; species Chiloscyllium punctatum. The sequence continues at coordinate 144,580,928 of NC_092742.1, forward strand.
ACAGAGGGCGAGAAACAGAGGGGCTGAAACAGAGGGCGAGAAACAGAGTGGCTGAAACAGAGGGGATGAAACAGAGGGCGAGAAACAGAGGGCGAGAAACAGAGGGCAAGAAACAGAGGGGCTGAAACAGAGGGCGCAAACAGAGGGGCTGAAACAGAGGGGCTGAAAAAGGGGGCGAGAAACAGAGGGGCTGAATCAGAGGGGCTGAAACAGGGGGCGAGAGACAGAGGGGCTGAAACAGAGGGCGAGAGACAGAGGGGCTGAAACAGAGGGGCTGAAACAGAGGGCGAGAAACAGAGGGCGACAAACAGAGGGGCTGAAACAGAGGGCGAGAAACCGAGGGGCTGAACAGAGGGGCTGAAACAGAGGGGTTGAAACAGAGGGGCTGAAACAGAGGGGGAGAAACAGAGGGGCAGAAACAGAGGGCGAGAAACAGAGGGGCTGAAACAGAGGGGCTGAAACAGAGGGGCTGAAACAGAGGGCGAGAAACCGAGGGGCTGAAACAGAGGGGCTGAAACAGGGGGCGAGAAACAGAGGGCGAAAAACAGAGGGGCTGAAACAGAGGGGCTGAAACAGAGGGGCTGAAACAGAGGGGCTGAAACAGAGGGCGAGAAACAGAGGGGCTGAAACAGAGGGGCTGAAACAGAGGGCGAGAAACAGAGGGCGAGAAACAGAGGGGCTGAAACAGAGGGCGAGAAACAGAGGGGCTGAAACAGGGGGCGAGAAACAGAGGGGCTGAAACAGACGAGCTGAAAAAGGTGGCGAGAAACAGAGGGGCTGAAACAGAGGGGCTGAAACAGGGGGCGAGAAACAGCGGGCGAGAAACAGGGGGGCTGAAACAGAGGGGCTGAAACAGAGGGGCTGAAACAGAGGGCGAGAAACAGAGGGGCTGAAACAGAGGGCGAGAAACAGAGGGGCTGAAACAGAGGGCGAGAAACCGAGGGGCTGAAACAGAGGGGCTGAAACAGAGGGCGAGAAACAGAGGGGCTGAAACAGAGGGCGAGAAACCGAGGGGCTGAAACAGAGGGGCTGATACAGAGGTGCTGAAACAGAGGGCGAGAAACATAGGGGCTGAAACAGAGTGGCTGAAACAGAGGGCGAGAAACAAAGGGCGAGAAACAGAGGGGCTGAAACAGAGGGGCCGAAACAGAGGGCGTGAAACAGAGGGGCCGAAAAAGAGGGCGAGAATCAGAGGGGCTGAAACAGAGGGGCTGAAACAGAGGGTGAGAAACAGAGGGGCTGACACAGAAGGGCCGAAACAGAGGGGATGAAACAGAGGGCGAGGAACAGAGGGGCTGAAACAGAGGGGCTGAAACAGAGGGTGAGAAACAGAGGGGCTGAAACAGACGGGCTGAATCAGAGGGCGAGAAACAGAGGGGCCGAAAGAGAGGGCGAGAGTCAGAGGGGCTGAAACAGAGGGCGAGAAACAGAGGGGCTGAAATAGAGGGGCTGAAACAGAGGGCGAGAAACAGAGGGGCTGAAACAGAGGGGCTGAAACAGAGGGGCTGAAACAGAGTGCGAGAAACCAAGGGACTGAAACAGAGGGGCTGAAACAGGGGGCGAGAAACAGAGAGCGGCAAACAGAGGGGCTGAAACAGAGGGGCTGAAACAGAGGCGCTGAAACAGAGGGGCTGAAACAGAGGGCTAGAAACAGAGGGGCTGAAACAGAGGGGCTGAAACAGAGGGGCTGAAATAGAGGGCGAGAAACAGAGGGGCTGAAACAGAGGGCGAGAAACAGAGGGGCTGAAACAGAGGGGATGAAACAGAGGGCGAGAAACAGAGGGGCCGAAAGAGAGGGCGAGAGTCAGAGGGGCTGAAACAGAGGGCGAGAAACAGAGGGGCCGAAAGAGAGGGCGAGAGTCAGAGGGGCTGAAACAGAGGGCGAGAAACAGAGGGGCTGAAATAGAGGGGCTGAAACAGAGGGCGAGAAACAGAGGGGCTGAAACAGAGGGCAAGAAACAGAGGGGCTGAAACAGAGGGGCTGAAACAGAGGGGCTGAAACAGAGTGCGAGAAACCAAGGGACTGAAACAGAGGGGCTGAAACAGGGGGCGAGAAACAGAGAGCGGCAAACAGAGGGGCTGAAACAGACGGGCTGAATCAGAGGGCGAGAAACAGAGGGGCCAAGAGAGAGGGCGAGAGTCAGAGGGGCTGAAACAGAGGGCGAGAAACAGAGGGGCTGAAATAGAGGGGCTGAAACAGAGGGCGAGAAACAGAGGGGCTGAAACAGAGGGCAAGAAACAGAGGGGCTGAAACAGAGGGGCTGAAACAGAGGGGCTGAAACAGAGTGCGAGAAACCAAGGGACTGAAACAGAGGGGCTGAAACAGGGGGCGAGAAACAGAGAGCGGCAAACAGAGGGGCTGAAACAGAGGGGCTGAAACAGAGGCGCTGAAACAGAGGGGCTGAAACAGAGGGCTAGAAACAGAGGGGCTGAAACAGAGGGCGAGAAACAGAGGGGCTGAAACAGAGGGGCTGAAACAGAGGGACTGAAACACAGGGACTGAAACAGAGGGGCTGAAACAGAGGGCGAGAAACAGAGGGCGAGAAACAGAGGGCGAGAATCAGAGGGGCTGAAACAGAGGGCGAGAAACAGAGGGGCTGAAACAGGGGGCGAGAAACAGAGGGGCTGAAACAGAGGGGCTGTAACAGGGGGCGAGAAACAGAGGGGCTGAAACAGAGGGGCTGAAACAGAGGGGCTGAAACAGGTGGCCAGAAACAGGGGGCGAGAAACAGAGGGGCTGAAACAGAGGGCGAGAAACAGAGGGGCTGAAACAGAGGGGCTGAAACAGAAGGGCTGAAACAGAGGGCGAGAAACAGAGGGGCTGAAACAGAGGGCGAGAAACACAGGGGCTGAAACAGAGGGGCTGAAACAGAGGGGATGAAACAGAGGGCGAGAAACAGAGGGCGAGAAACAGAGGGCAAGAAACAGAGGGGCTGAAACAGAGGGCGCAAACAGAGGGGCTGAAACAGAGGGGCTGAAACAGGGGGCGAGAGACAGAGGGGCTGAAACAGAGGGCGAGAGACAGAGGGGCTGAAACAGAGGGGCTGAAACAGAGGGCGAGAAACAGAGGGCGACAAACAGAGGGGCTGAAACAGAGGGCGAGAAACCGAGGGGCTGAACAGAGGGGCTGAAACAGAGGGGTTGAAACAGAGGGGCTGAAACAGAGGGGGAGAAACAGAGGGGCAGAAACAGAGGGCGAGAAACAGAGGGGCTGAAACAGAGGGGCTGAAACAGAGGGGCTGAAACAGAGGGCGAGAAACCGAGGGGCTGAAACAGAGGGGCTGAAACAGGGGGCGAGAAACAGAGGGCGAAAAACAGAGGGGCTGAAACAGAGGGGCTGAAACAGAGGGGCTGAAACAGAGGGCAAGAAACAGAGGGCGAGAAACAGAGGGGCTGAAACAGAGGGGCTGAAACAGAGGGCGAGAAACAGAGGGCGAGAAACAGAGGGGCTGAAACAGAGGGCGAGAAACAGAGGGGCTGAAACAGGGGGCAAGAAACAGAGGGGCTGAAACAGACGAGCTGAAAAAGGTGGCGAGAAACAGAGGGGCTGAAACAGAGGGGCTGAAACAGGGGGCGAGAAACAGCGGGCGAGAAACAGGGGGGCTGAAACAGAGGGGCTGAAACAGAGGGGCTGAAACAGAGGGCGAGAAACAGAGGGGCTGAAACAGAGGGCGAGAAACAGAGGGGCTGAAACAGAGGGCGAGAAACCGAGGGGCTGAAACAGAAGTGCTGAAACAGAGGGGATGATACAGAGGTGCTGAAACAGAGGGGCTGAAACAGAAGGCGAGAAACAGAGGGCGAGAAACAGAGGGGCTGAAACAGAGGGGCTGAAACAGAAGGGTTGAAACAGAGGGGCTGAAACAGAGGGGCTGAAACAGAGGGCGAGAAACAGTGGGGCTGAAACAGAGGGGCTGAAACAGAGGGCGAGAAACCGAGGGGCTGAAACAGGGGGCGAGAAACAGAGGGGCTGAAAGAGAGGGGCTGAAACAGAGGGGCTGAAACAGAGGGCGAGAAACAGAGGGCGAGAAACAGAGGGCCTGAAACAGAGGGCGAGAAACAGAGGGGCTGAAACAGAGGGGCTGAAACAGGGTGCGAGAAACAGAGGGGCTGAAACAGAGGGGCTGGAACAGGGGGCGAGAAACAGAGGGGCTGAAACAGAGTGGCTGAAACAGAGGGCGAGAAGCAGAGGGGCTGAAACAGTGGGTGAGAAAAAGAGGGGCTGAAACAGAGGAGCTGAAACAGAGGGCGAGAAACAGAGGGGCTGAATCAGAGGGCGAGAAACAGAGGGGCAGAAACAGATGGGCTGAAACAGAGGGTGAGAAACAGAGGGGCTGAATCAGAGGGCGGGAAACAGTGGGGCTGAAACAGAGGGGCTGAAACAGAGGGGCTGAAACAGAGGGCGAGAAACAGAGGGGCTGAAACAGAGGGGCTGAAACAGAGGGGCTGAATCAGAGGGGCTGAAACAGGGGGCGACAGACAGAGGGGCTGAAACAGAGGGCCTGAAACAGAGGGGCTGAAACAGTAGGCGAGAAACAGAGGGGCTGAAACAGTGGGGCTGAAACAGAGGGCGAGAAACCGAGGGGCTGAAACAGAGGGGCTGAAACAGAGGCGCTGAAACAGTGGGGCTGAAACGGTGGGGCTGAAACAGAGGGCGAGAAAAAGAGGGGCTGAAACAGAGGGGCTGAAACAGACGGCGAGAAAAAGAGGGGCTGAAACAGAGGTGCTGAAAGAGAGGGCGAGAAAAAAAGGGGCTGAAACAGAGGGGCTGAAACAGAGGGGCTGAAACAGAGGGCGAGAAACAGAGGGGCTGAAACAGAGGGCGAGAAACAGAGGGGCTGAAACAGAGTGGCTGAAACAGAGGGGCTGAAACAGAGGGGCTGAAACAGGGGGCGAGAAACAGAGGGGCTGAAACAGGGGCTGAAACAGACGGGCTGAAACAGAGAGGCTGAAACAGAGGGCGAGAAACAGAGGGCTGAAACAGAGGGTGAGAAACAGAGGGGCTGAAACAGAGGGGCTGAAACAGAGGGGCTGAAACAGAGGGCGAGAATCAGAGGGGCTGAAACAGAGGGCGAGAAACAGAGGGGCTGAAACAGAGGGCGAGAAAAAGAGTGGCTGAAACAGAGGGGCTGAAACAGAGGGCGAGAAACAGAGGGGCTGAAAAAAAGGGGCTGAAACAGAGGGCGAGAATCAGAGGGGCTGAAACAGAGGGCGAGAAACAGAGGGGCTGAAACAGAGGGCGAGAATCAGAGGGGCTGAAACAGAGGGGCTGAAACAGAGGGGCTGAAACAGAGGTGGAGACACAGCGGGGCTGAAACAGAGGGGCTGAAACAGAGGGGCTGAAACAGGGGGCGAGAAACAGAGGGGCTGAAACAGAGGGTGAGAATCAGAGGAGCTGAAACAGAGGGTGAGAAACAGAGGGACTGAAACAGTGGGTGAGAAAAAGAGGAGCTGAAACAGACGGGTGAAACAGGGGGCGAGAAACAGAGGGCCTGAAACAGAGGGGCTGAAACAGAGGGCGAGAAACAGCGGGGCTGGAACAGAGGGTGAGAAACAGAGGGACTGAAACAGTGGGTGAGAAAAAGTGGAGCTGAAAAAGACGGGCTGAAACAGGGGGCGAGAAACAGAGGGGCTGAAACAGAGGGGCTGATACAGAGGGGCTGAACCAGAGGGCGAGAAACAGATGGGCTGAAACAGAGGGGATGAAACAGAGGGGCTGAAACAGAGGGCGAGAAACAGAGGGGCTGAAACAGAGGGGCTGAAACAGAGGGGCTGAAACAGAGGGCGAGAATCAGAGGGGCTGAAACAGAGGGGCTGAAAAAGAGGGTGAGAAACAGAGGGACTGAAACAGTGGGTGAGAAAAAGAGGAGCTGAAACAGAGGGGCTGAAACAGAGGGTGAGAAACAGAGTGCGAGAATCAGAGGGGCTCAAACAGAGGGCGAGAAACAGAGGGGCTGAAACAGAGGGGCTGAAACTGAGGGGCTGAAACAGAGGGGCTGAAAGAGAGGGCGAGAAACAGAGGGGCTGAAACAGAGGGCGAGAAACAGAGGGGCTGAAACAGAGGAGCTGAAACAGAGGGCGATATACAGAGGGGCTGAAACTGAGGGGCTGAAACAGAGGGGCTGAAACAGAGGGCGAGAAACAGAGGGGCTGAACCAGAGGGCGAGAAACAGCGGGGCTGAAACAGAGGGGCTGAAACAGAGGGGCTGAAACAGAGGGCGAGAAACAGAGGGGCTGAAACAGAGGGCGTGAAACAGTGGGGCTGAAACAGAGGGGCTGAAACAGAGGGGCTGAAACAGAGGGCGAGAAACCGAGGGGCTGAAACAGAGGGCGAGAAACAGAGGGGCTGAGACAGAGTGGCTGAAACAGAGGGGCTGAAATAGAGGGGCTGAAACAGGGGGCGAGAAACAGAGGGGCTGAAACAGGGGCTGAAACAGAGGGGCTGAAACAGAGGGGCTGAAACAGAGGGCGAGAAACAGAGGGCTGAAACAGAGGGTGAGAAACAGAGGGGCTGAAACAGAGGGGCTGAAACAGAGGGGCTGAAACAGAGGGCGAGAATCAGAGGGGCTGAAACAGAGGGCGAGAAACAGAGGGGCTGAAACAGAGGGCGAGAAACCGAGTGGCTGAAACAGAGGGGCTGAAACAGAGGGCAAGAAACAGAGGGGCTGAAAAAAAGGGGCTGAAACAGAGGGCGAGAATCAGAGTGGCTGAAACAGAGGGCGAGAAACAGAGGGGCTGAAACAGAGGGCGAGAATCAGAGGGGCTGAAACAGAGGGGCTGAAACAGAGGGGGAGACACAGCGGGGCTGAAACAGAGGGGCTGAAACAGAGGGGCTGAAACAGGGGGCGAGAAACTGAGGGGCTGAAACAGAGGGTGAGAATCAGAGGAGCTGAAACAGAGGGTTAGAAACAGAGGGACTGAAACAGTGGGTGAGAAAAAGAGGAGCTGAAACAGACGGGTGAAACAGGGGGCGAGAAACAGAGGGCCTGAAACAGAGGGGCTGAAACAGAGGGCGAGAAACAGCGGGGCTGAAACAAAGGGTGAGAAACAGAGGGACTGAAACAGTGGGTGAGAAAAAGTGGAGCTGAAAAAGACGGGCTGAAACAGGGGGCGAGAAACAGAGGGGCTGAAACAGAGGGGCTGATACAGAGGGGCTGAACCAGAGGGCGAGAAACAGATGGGCTGAAACAGAGGGGATGAAACAGAGGGGCTGAAACAGAGGGCGAGAAACAGAGGGGCTGAAATAGAGGGCGAGAATCAGAGGGGCTGAAACAGAGGGGCTGAAAAAGAGGGTGAGAAACAGAGGGACTGAAACAGTGGGTGAGAAAAAGAGGAGCTGAAACAGAGGGGCTGAAACAGAGGGTGAGAAACAGAGTGCGAGAATCAGAGGGGCTCAAACAGAGGGCGAGAAACAGAGGGGCTGAAACAGAGGGCGAGAAACAGAGGGGCTGAAACAGAGGGCGAGAAACAGAGGGGCTGAAACAGAGGGCGAGAAACAGAGGGGCTGAAACAGAGGGGCTGAAACAGAGGGCGATAAACAGAGGGGCTGAAACTGAGGGGCTGAAACAGAGGGGCTGAAACAGAGGGCGAGAAACAGAGGGGCTGAACCAGAGGGCGAGAAACAGCGGGGCTGAAACAGAGGGGCTGAAACAGAGGGGCTGAAATAGAGGGCGAGAATCAAAGGGGCTGAAACAGAGGGACTGAAACAGTGGGTGAGAAAAAGAGGAGCTGAAACAGACGGGCTGCAACAGGGGGCGAGAAACAGAGGGGCTGAAACAGAGGGGCTGAAACAGAGGGCGAGAAACAGAGGGGCTGAAACAGACGGCGAGAAACAGCGGGGCTGAAACAGAAGGGCTGAAACAGAGTGGCTGAAACAGAGGGCGAGAAACATAGGGGCTGAAACAGAGTGTCTGAAACAGAGGGCGAGAAACAGAGGGGCTGAAACAGAGGGGCCGAAACAGAGGGCGTGAAACAGAGTGGCCAAAACAGAGGGCGAGAATCAGAGGGGCTGAAACAGAGGGGCTGAAACAGAGGGTGAGAAACAGAGGGGCTGAAACAGAGGGTGAGAATCAGAGGAGCTGAAACAGAGTGTGAGAAACAGAGGGACTGAAACAGTGGGTGAGAAAAAGAGGAGCTGAAACAGACTGGTGAAACAGGGGGCGAGAAACAGAGGGCCTGAAACAGAGGGGCTGAAACAGAGGGCGAGAAACAGCGGGGCTGAAACAGAGGGTGAGAAACAGAGGGGCTGATACAGAGGGGCTGAACCAGAGGGCGAGAAACAGATGGGCTGAAACAGAGGGGATGAAACAGAGGGGCTGAAACAGAGGGCGAGAAACAGAGGGGCTGAAACAGAGGGGCTGAAACAGAGGGGCTGAAACAGAGGGCGAGAATCAGAGGGGCTGAAACAGAGGGGCTGAAAAAGAGGGTGAGAAACAGAGGGACTGAAACAGTGGGTGAGAAAAAGAGGAGCTGAAACAGAGGGGCTGAAACAGAGGGTGAGAAACAGAGTGCGAGAATCAGAGGGGCTCAAACAGAGGGCGAGAAACAGAGGGGCTGAAACAGAGGGGCTGAAACAGAGGGAGAGAAACAGAGGGGCTGAAACAGAGGGCGAGAAACAGAGGGGCTGAAACAGAGGGCGAGAAACAGAGGGGCTGAAACAGAGGAGCTGAAACAGAGGGCGATAAACAGAGGGGCTGAAACTGAGGGGCTGAAACAGAGGGGCTGAAACAGAGGGCGAGAAACAGAGGGGCTGAACCAGAGGGCGAGAAACAGCGGGGCTGAAACAGAGGGGCTGAAACAGAGGGGCTGAAACAGAGGGCGAGAAACCGAGGGGCTGAAACAGAGGGGCTGAAACAGAGGGCGAGAAACAGAGGGGCTGAAACAGAGGGCGTGAAACAGTGGGGCTGAAACAGAGGGGCTGAAACATAGGGGCTGAAACAGAGGGCGAGAAACCGAAGGGCTGAAACAGAGGGCGAGAAACAGAGGGGCTGAGACAGAGTGGCTGAAACAGAGGGGCTGAAACAGAGGGGCTGAAACAGGGGGCGAGAAACAGAGGGGCTGAAACAGGGGCTGAAACAGAGGGGCTGAAACAGAGGGGCTGAAACAGAGGGCGAGAAACAGAGGGCTGAAACAGAGGGTGAGAAACAGAGGGGCTGAAACAGAGGGCGAGAAACAGAGGGGCTGAAACAGAGGGCGAGAATCAGAGGGGCTGAAACAGAGGGCGAGAAACAGAGGGTCTGAAACAGAGGGCGAGAAACAGAGTGGCTGAAACAGAGGGGCTGAAACAGAGGGCGAGAAACAGAGGGGCTGAAAAAAAGGGGCTGAAACAGAGGGCGAGAATCAGAGGGGCTGAAACAGAGGGCGAGAATCGGAGGGGCTGAAACAGAGGGGCTGAAACAGAGGGGGAGACACAGCGGGGCTGAAACAGAGGGGCTGAAACAGAGGGGCTGAAACAGGGGGCGAGAAACTGAGGGGCTGAAACAGAGGGTGAGAATCAGAGGAGCTGAAACAGAGGGTGAGAAACAGAGGGACTGAAACAGTGGGTGAGAAAAAGAGGAGCTGAAACAGACGGGTGAAACAGGGGGTGAGAAACAGAGGGCCTGAAACAGAGGGGCTGAAACAGAGGGCGAGAAACAGCGGGGCTGAAACAGAGGGTGAGAAACAGAGGGACTGAAACAGAGGGTGAGAAACAGAGGGACTGAAACAGTGGGTGAGAAAAAGTGGAGCTGAAACAGAGGGGCTGATACAGAGGGGCTGAACCAGGGGGCGAGAAACAGATAGGCTGAAACAGAGGGGATGAAACAGAGGGGCTGAAACAGAGGGCGAGAAACAGAGGGGCTGAAACAGAGGGCGAGAATCAGAGGGGCTGAAACAGAGGGGCTGAAAAAGAGGGTGAGAAACAGAGGGACTGAAACAGTGGGTGAGAAAAAGAGGAGCTGAAACAGAGGGGCTGAAACAGAGGGTGAGAAACAGAGTGCGAGAATCAGAGGGGCTCAAACAGAGGGCGAGAAACAGAGGGGCTGAAACAGAGGGCGAGAAACAGAGGGGCTGAAACAGAGGGCGAGAAACAGAGGGGCTGAAACAGAGGGCGAGAAACAGAGGGGCTGAAACAGAGGGGCTGAAACAGAGGGCGATAAACAGAGGGGCTGAAACTGAGGGGCTGAAACAGAGGGGCTGAAAAAGAGGGCGAGAAACAGAGGGGCTGAACCAGAGGGCGAGAAACAGCGGGGCTGAAACAGAGCGGCTGAAACAGAGGGGCTGAAATAGAGGGCGAGAATCAAAGGGGCTGAAACAGAGGGACTGAAACAGTGGGTGAGAAAAAGAGGAGCTGAAACAGACGGGCTGCAACAGGGGGCGAGAAACAGAGGGGCTGAAACAGAGGGGCTGAAACAGAGGGCGAGAAACAGAGGGGCTGAAACAGAGGGCGAGAAACAGCGGGGCTGAAACAGAAGGGCTGAAACAGAGTGGCTGAAACAGAGGGCGAGAAACATAGGGGCTGAAACAGAGTGTCTGAAACAGAGGTCGAGAAACAGAGGGCGAGAAACAGAGGGGCTGAAACAGAGGGGCCGAAACAGAGGGCGTGAAACAGAGTGGCCGAAACAGAGGGCGAGAATCAGAGTGGCTGAAACAGAGGGGCTGAAACAGAGGGTGAGAAACAGAGGGGCTGAAACAGAAGGGCCGAAACAGAGGGGATGAAACAGAGGGCGAGGAACAGAGGGGCTGAAACAGAGGGGCTGAAACAGAGGGTGAGAAACAGAGGTGCTGAAACAGACGGGCTGAATCAGAGGGCGAGAAACAGAGGGGCCGAAAGAGAGGGCGAGAGTCAGAGGGGCTGAAACTGAGGGGCTGAAACAGAGGGCGAGAAACAGAGGGGCTGAAATAGAGGGGCTGAAACAGAGGGCGAGAAACAGAGGGGCTGAAACAGAGGGCGAGAATCAGAGGGGCTGAAACAGAGGGGCTGAAACAGAGGGGGAGACACAGCGGGGCTGAAACAGAGGGGCTGAAACAGAGGGGCTGAAACAGGGGGCGAGAAACTGAGGGGCTGAAACAGAGGGTGAGAATCAGAGGAGCTGAAACAGAGGGTGAGAAACAGAGGGACTGAAACAGTGGGTGAGAAAAAGAGGAGCTGAAACAGACGGGTGAAACAGGGGGCGAGAAACAGAGGGCCTGAAACAGAGGGGCTGAAACAGAGGGCGAGAAACAGCGGGGCTGAAACAGAGGGTGAGAAACAGAGGGACTGAAACAGTGGGTGAGAAAAAGTGGAGCTGAAACAGAGGGGCTGATACAGAGGGGCTGAACCAGAGGGCGAGAAACAGATGGGCTGAAACAGAGGGGATGAAACAGAGGGGCTGAAACAGAGTGCGAGAAACAGAGGGGCTGAAACAGAGGGCGAGAATCAGAGGGGCTGAAACAGAGGGGCTGAAAAAGAGGGTGAGAAACAGAGGGACTGAAACAGTGGGTGAGAAAAAGAGGAGCTGAAACAGAGGGGCTGAAACAGAGGGTGAGAAACAGAGTGCGAGAATCAGAGGGGCTCAAACAGAGGGCGAGAAACAGAGGGGCTGAAACAGAGGGCGAGAAACAGAGGGGCTGAAACAGAGGGCGAGAAACAGAGGGGCTGAAACAGAGGGCGAGAAACAGAGGGGCTGAAACAGAGGGGCTGAAACAGAGGGCGATAAACAGAGGGGCTGAAACTGAGGGGCTGAAACAGAGGGGCTGAAACAGAGGGCGAGAAACAGAGGGGCTGAACCAGAGGGCGAGAAACAGCGGGGCTGAAACAGAGGGGCTGAAACAGAGGGGCTGAAATAGAGGGCGAGAATCAAAGGGGCTGAAACAGAGGGACTGAAACAGTGGGTGAGAAAAAGAGGAGCTGAAACAGACGGGCTGCAACAGGGGGCGAGAAACAGAGGGGCTGAAACAGAGGGGCTGAAACAGAGGGCGAGAAACAGAGGGGCTGAAACAGAGGGCGAGAAACAGCGGGGCTGAAACAGAAGGGCTGAAACAGAGTGGCTGAAACAGAGGGCGAGAAACATAGGGGCTGAAACAGAGTGTCTGAAACAGAGGGCGAGAAACAGAGGGCGAGAAACAGAGGGGCTGAAACAGAGGGGCCGAAACAGAGGGCGTGAAACAGAGGGGCCGAAACAGAGGGCGGGAATCAGAGAGGCTGAAACAGAGGGGCTGAAACAGAGGGTGAGAAACAGAGGGGCTGAAACAGAAGGGCCGAAACAGAGGGGATGAAACAGAGGGCGAGGAACAGAGGGGCTGAAACAGAGGGGCTGAAACAGAGGGTGAGAAACAGAGGGACTGAAACAGACGGGCTGAATCAGAGGGCGAGAAACAGAGGGGCCGAAAGAGAGGGCGAGAGTCAGAGGGGCTGAAACAGAGGGGCTGAAACAGAGGGCGAGAAACAGAGGGGCTGAAATAGAGGGGCTGAAACAGAGGGCGAGAAACAGAGGGGCTGAAACAGAGGGCAAGAAACAGAGGGGCTGAAACAGAGGGGCTGAAACAGAGGGGCTGAAACAGAGTGCGAGAAACCAAGGGACTGAAACAGAGGGGCTGAAACAGGGGGCGAGAAACAGAGAGCGGCAAACAGAGGGGCTGAAACAGAGGGGCTGAAACAGAGGCGCTGAAACAGAGGGGCTGAAACAGAGGGCTAGAAACAGAGGGGCTGAAACAGAGGGGCTGAAACAGAGGGGCTGAAATAGAGGGCGAGAAACAGAGGGGCTGAAACAGAGGGCGAGAAACAGAGGGGCTGAAACAGAGGGGCTGAAACAGAGGGACTGAAACACAGGGACTGAAACAGAGGGGCTGAAACAGAGGGCGAGAAACAGAGGGCGAGAAACAGAGGGCGAGAATCAGAGGGGCTGAAACAGAGGGCGAGAAACAGAGGGGCTGAAACAGGGGGCGAGAAACAGAGGGGCTGAAACAGAGGGGCTGTAACAGGGGGCGAGAAACAGAGGGGCTGAAACAGAGGGGCTGAAACAGAAGGGCTGAAACAGAGGGCGAGAAACAGAGGGCTGAAACAGAGGGTGAGAAACAGAGGAGCTGAAACAGAGGGTGAGAAACAGAGGGACTGAAACAGTGGGTGAGAAAAAGAGGAGCTGAAACAGACGGGTGAAACAGGGGGCGAGAAACAGAGGGCCTGAAACAGAGGGGCTGAAACAGAGGGCGAGAAACAGCGGGGCTGAAACAAAGGGTGAGAAACAGAGGGACTGAAACAGTGGGTGAGAAAAAGTGGAGCTGAAAAAGACGGGCTGAAACAGGGGGCGAGAAACAGAGGGGCTGAAACAGAGGGGCTGATACAGAGGGGCTGAACCAGAGGGCGAGAAACAGATGGGCTGAAACAGAGGGGATGAAACAGAGGGGCTGAAACAGAGGGCGAGAAACAGAGGGGCTGAAACAGAGGGCGAGAATCAGAGGGGCTGAAACAGAGGGGCTGAAAAAGAGGGTGAGAAACAGAGGGACTGAAACAGTGGGTTAGAAAAAGAGGAGCTGAAACAGAGGGGCTGAAACAGAGGGTGAGAAACAGAGTGCGAGAATCAGAGGGGCTCAAACAGAGGGCGAGAAACAGAGGGGCTGAAACAGAGGGCGAGAAACAGAGGGGCTGAAACAGAGGGCGAGAAACAGAGGGGCTGAAACAGAGGGCGAGAAACAGAGGGGCTGAAACAGAGGGGCTGAAACAGAGGGCGATAAACAGAGGGGCTGAAACTGAGGGGCTGAAACAGAGGGGCTGAAACAGAGGGCGATAAACAGCGGGGCTGAAACAGAAGGGCTGAAACAGAGTGGCTGAAACAGAGGGCGAGAAACATAGGGGCTGAAACAGAGTGTCTGAAACAGAGGGCGAGAAACAGAGGGCGAGAAACAGAGGGGCTGAAACAGAGGGGCCGAAACAGAGGGCGTGAAACAGAGTGGCCGAAACAGAGGGCGAGATTCTGAGGGGCTGAAACAGAGGGGCTGAAACAGAGGGTGAGAAACAGAGGGGCTGAAACAGAAGGGCCGAAACAGAGGGGATGAAACAGAGGGCGAGGAACAGAGGGGCTGAAACAGAGGGGCTGAAACAGAGGGTGAGAAACAGAGGGGCTGAAACAGACGGGCTGAATCAGAGGGCGAGAAACAGAGGGGCCGAAAGAGAGGGCGAGAGTCAGAGGGGCTGAAACAGAGGGGCTGAAACAGAGGGCGAGAAAAAGAGGGGCTGAAATAGAGGGGCTGAAACAGAGGGCGAGAAACAGAGGGGCTGAAACAGAGGGCAAGAAACAGAGGGGCTGAAACAGAGGGGCTGAAAAAGAGGGGCTGAAACAGAGTGCGAGAAACCAAGGGACTGAAACAGAGGGGCTGAAACAGGGGGCGAGAAACAGAGAGCGGCAAACAGAGGGGCTGAAACAGAGGGGCTGAAACAGAGGCGCTGAAACAGAGGGGCTGAAACAGAGGGCTAGAAACAGAGGGGCTGAAACAGAGGGGCTGAAACAGAGGGGCTGAAATAGAGGGCGAGAAACAGAGGGGCTGAAACAGAGGGCGAGAAACAGAGGGGCTGAAACAGAGGGGCTGAAACAGAGGGACTGAAACACAGGGACTGAAACAGAGGGGCTGAAACAGAGGGCGAGAAACAGAGGGCGAGAAACAGAGGGCGAGAATCAGAGGGGCTGAAACAGAGGGCGAGAAACAGAGGGGCTGAAACAGGGGGCGAGAAACAGAGGGGCTGAAACAGAGGGGCTGTAACAGGGGGCGAGAAACAGAGGGGCTGAAACAGAGGGGCTGAAACAGAGGGGCTGAAACAGAGGGCGAGAAACAGAGGGGCTGAAACAGAGGGCGATAAACAGAGGGGCTGAAACTGAGGGGCTGAAACAGAGGGGCTGAAACAGAGGGCGATAAACAGAGGGGCTGAAACAGACGGGCTGAATCAGAGGGCGAGAAACAGAGGGGCCGAAAGAGAGGGCGAGAGTCAGAGGGGCTGAAACAGAGGGGCTGAAACAGAGGGCGAGAAAAAGAGGGGCTGAAATAGAGGGGCTGAAACAGAGGGCGAGAAACAGAGGGGCTGAAACAGAGGGCAAGAAACAGAGGGGCTGAAACAGAGGTGCTGAAAAAGAGGGGCTGAAACAGAGTGCGAGAAACCAAGGGACTGAAACAGAGGGGCTGAAACAGGGGGCGAGAAACAGAGAGCGGCAAACAGAGGGGCTGAAACAGAGGGGCTGAAACAGAGGCGCTGAAACAGAGGGGCTGAAACAGAGGGCTAGAAACAGAGGGGCTGAAACAGAGGGGCTGAAACAGAGGGGCTGAAATAGAGGGCGAGAAACAGAGGGGCTGAAACAGAGGGCGAGAAACAGAGGGGCTGAAACAGAGGGGCTGAAACAGAGGGACTGAAACACAGGGACTGAAACAGAGGGGCTGAAACAGAGGGCGAGAAACAGAGGGCGAGAAACAGAGGGCGAGAATCAGAGGGGCTGAAACAGAGGGCGAGAAACAGAGGGGCTGAAACAGGGGGCGAGAAACAGAGGGGCTGAAACAGAGGGGCTGTAACAGGGGGCGAGAAACAGAGGGGCTGAAACAGAGGGGCTGAAACAGAGGGGCTGAAACAGAGGGCGAGAAACAGAGGGCTGAAACAGAGGGTGAGAAACAGAGGGGCTGAAACAGAGGGGCTGAAACAGAGGGGCTGAAACAGAGGGCGAGAATCAGAGGGGCTGAAACAGAGGGCGAGAAACAGAGGGGCTGAAACAGAGGGCGAGAAACAGAGTGGCTGAAACAGAGGGGCTGAAACAGAGGGCGAGAAACAGAGGGGCTGAAAAAAAGGGGCTGAAACAGAAGGCGAGAATCAGAGGGGCTTAAACAGAGGGCGAGAAACAGAGGGGCTGAAACAGAGGGCGAGAATCAGAGGGGCTGAAACAGAGGGGCTGAAACAGAGGGGGAGACACAGCGGGGCTGAAACAGAGGGGCTGAAACAGAGGGGCTGAAACAGGGGGCGAGAAACTGAGGGGCTGAAACAGAGGGTGAGAATCAGAGCTGCTGAAACAGAGGGTGAGAAACAGAGGGACTGAAACAGTGGGTGAGAAAAAGAGGAGCTGAAACAGACGGGTGAAACAGGGGGCGAGAAACAGAGGGCCTGAAACAGAGGGGCTGAAACAGAGGGCGAGAAACAGCGGGGCTGAAACAGAGGGTGAGAAACAGAGGGACTGAAACAGTGGGTGAGAAAAAGTGGAGCTGAAAAAGACGGGCTGAAACAGGGGGCGAGAAACAGAGGGGCTGAAACAGAGGGGCTGATACAGAGGGGCTGAACCAGAGGGCGAGAAACAGATGGGCTGAAACAGAGGGGATGAAACAGAGGGGCTGAAACAGAGGGCGACAAACAGAGGGGCTGAAACAGAGGGCGAGAATCAGAGGGGCTGAAACAGAGGGGCTGAAAAAGAGGGTGAGAAACAGAGGGACTGAAACAGTGGGTGAGAAAAAGAGGAGCTGAAACAGAGGGGCTGAAACAGAGGGGCTGAAACAGAGGGCGAGAAACAGAGGGGCTGAAACAGAGGGCGAGAAACAGAGGGGCTGAAACAGAGGGGCTGAAACAAAGGGCGATAAACAGAGGGGCTGAAACTGAGGGGCTGAAACAGAGGGGCTGAAACAGAGGGCGAGAAACAGAGGGGCTGAACCAGAGGGCGAGAAACAGCGGGGCTGAAACAGAGGGGCTGAAACAGAGGGGCTGAAATAGAGGGCGAGAATCAAAGCGGCTGAAACAGAGGGACTGAAACAGTGGGTGAGAAAAAGAGGAGCTGAAACAGACGGGCTGCAACAGGGGGCGAGAAACAGAGGGGCTGAAACAGAGGGGCTGAAACAGAGGGCGAGAAACAGAGGGGCTGAAACAGAGGGCGAGAAACAGCGGGGCTGAAACAGAAGGGCTGAAACAGAGAGGCTGAAACAGAGGGCGAGAAACATAGGGGCTGAAACAGAGTGTCTGAAACAGAGGGCGAGAAACAGAGGGGCTGAAACAGAGGGGCCGAAACAGAGGGCGTGAAACAGAGTGGCCGAAACAGAGGGCGAGAATCAGAGGGGCTGAAACAGAGGGGCTGAAACAGAGGGTGAGAAACAGAGGGGCTGAAACAGAAGGGCCGAAACAGAGGGGATGAAACAGAGGGGGAGGAACAGAGGGGCTGAAACAGAGGGGCTGAAACAGAGGGTGAGAAACAGAGGGGCTGAAACAGACGGGCTGAATCAGAGGGCGAGAAACAGAGGGGCCGAAAGAGAGGGCGAGAGTCAGAGGGGCTGAAACAGAGGGGCTGAAACAGAGGGCGAGAAACAGAGGGGCTGAAACAGAGGGGCTGAAACAGAGGGACTGAAACACAGGGACTGAAACAGAGGGGCTGAAACAGAGGGCGAGAAACAGAGGGCGAGAAACAGAGGGCGAGAATCAGAGGGGCTGAAACAGAGGGCGAGAAACAGAGGGGCTGAAACAGGGGGCGAGAAACAGAGGGGCTGAAACAGAGGGGCTGTAACAGGGGGCGAGAAACAGAGGGGCTGAAACAGAGGGGCTGAAACAGAGGGGCTGAAACAGGTGGCCAGAAACAGGGGGCGAGAAACAGAGGGGCTGAAACAGAGGGGCTGAAACAGAAGGGCTGAAACAGAGGGGCTGAAACAGAGGGGCTGAAACAGAGGGCGAGAATCAAAGGGGCTGAAACAGAGGGACTGAAACAGTGGGTGAGAAAAAGAGGAGCTGAAACAGACGGGCTGCAACAGGGGTCGAGAAACAGAGGGGCTGAAACAGAGGGGCTGAAACAGAGGGCGAGAAACAGAGGGGCTGAAACAGAGGGCGAGAAACAGCGGGGCTGAAACAGAAGGGCTGAAACAGCGTGGCTGAAACAGAGGGCGAGAAACATAGGGGCTGAAACAGAGTGGCTGAAACAGAGGGCGAGAAACAGAGGGCGAGAAACAGAGGGGCTGAAACAGAGGGGCCGAAACAGAGGGCGTGAAACAGAGGGGCCGAAACAGAGGGGCTGATACAGAGGGGCTGAACCAGAGGGCGAGAAACAGATGGGCTGAAACAGAGGGGATGAAACAGAGGGGCTGAAACAGAGGGCGACAAACAGAGGGGCTGAAACAGAGGGCGAGAATCAGAGGGGCTGAAACAGAGGGGCTGAAAAAGAGGGTGAGAAACAGAGGGACTGAAACAGTGGGTGAGAAAAAGAGGAGCTGAAACAGAGGGGCTGAAACAGAGGGGCTGAAACAGAGGGCGAGAAACAGAGGGGCTGAAACAGAGGGCGAGAAACAGAGGGGCTGAAACAGAGGGGCTGAAACAAAGGGCGATAAACAGAGGGGCTGAAACTGAGGGGCTGAAACAGAGGGGCTGAAACAGAGGGCGAGAAACAGAGGGGCTGAACCAGAGGGCGAGAAACAGCGGGGCTGAAACAGAGGGGCTGAAACAGAGGGGCTGAAATAGAGGGCGAGAATCAAAGCGGCTGAAACAGAGGGACTGAAACAGTGGGTGAGAAAAAGAGGAGCTGAAACAGACGGGCTGCAACAGGGGGCGAGAAACAGAGGGGCTGAAACAGAGGGGCTGAAACAGAGGGCGAGAAACAGAGGGGCTGAAACAGAGGGCGAGAAACAGCGGGGCTGAAACAGAAGGGCTGAAACAGAGAGGCTGAAACAGAGGGCGAGAAACATAGGGGCTGAAACAGAGTGTCTGAAACAGAGGGCGAGAAACAGAGGGGCTGAAACAGAGGGGCCGAAACAGAGGGCGTGAAACAGAGTGGCCGAAACAGAGGGCGAGAATCAGAGGGGCTGAAACAGAGGGGCTGAAACAGAGGGTGAGAAACAGAGGGGCTGAAACAGAAGGGCCGAAACAGAGGGGATGAAACAGAGGGGGAGGAACAGAGGGGCTGAAACAGAGGGGCTGAAACAGAGGGTGAGAAACAGAGGGGCTGAAACAGACGGGCTGAATCAGAGGGCGAGAAACAGAGGGGCCGAAAGAGAGGGCGAGAGTCAGAGGGGCTGAAACAGAGGGGCTGAAACAGAGGGCGAGAAACAGAGGGGCTGAAACAGAGGGGCTGAAACAGAGGGCGAGAAAAAGAGGGGCTGAAATAGAGGGGCTGAAACAGAGGGCGAGAAACAGAGGGGCTGAAACAGAGGGCAAGAAACAGAGGGGCTGAAACAGAGGTGCTGAAAAAGAGGGGCTGAAACAGAGTGCGAGAAACCAAGGGACTGAAACAGAGGGGCTGAAACAGGGGGCGAGAAACAGAGAGCGGCAAACAGAGGGGCTGAAACAGAGGGGCTGAAACAGAGGCGCTGAAACAGAGGGGCTGAAACAGAGGGCTAGAAACAGAGGGGCTGAAACAGAGGGGCTGAAACAGAGGGGCTGAAATAGAGGGCGAGAAACAGAGGGGCTGAAACAGAGGGCGAGAAACAGAGGGGCTGAAACAGAGGGGCTGAAACAGAGGGACTGAAACACAGGGACTGAAACAGAGGGGCTGAAACAGAGGGCGAGAAACAGAGGGCGAGAAACAGAGGGCGAGAATCAGAGGGGCTGAAACAGAGGGCGAGAAACAGAGGGGCTGAAACAGGGGGCGAGAAACAGAGGGGCTGAAACAGAGGGGCTGTAACAGGGGGCGAGAAACAGAGGGGCTGAAACAGAGGGGCTGAAACAGAGGGGCTGAAACAGAGGGCGAGAAACAGAGGGCTGAAACAGAGGGTGAGAAACAGAGGGGCTGAAACAGAGGGGCTGAAACAGAGGGGCTGAAACAGAGGGCGAGAATCAGAGGGGCTGAAACAGAGGGCGAGAAACAGAGGGGCTGAAACAGAGGGCGAGAAACAGAGTGGCTGAAACAGAGGGGCTGAAACAGAGGGCGAGAAACAGAGGGGCTGAAAAAAAGGGGCTGAAACAGAAGGCGAGAATCAGAGGGGCTTAAACAGAGGGCGAGAAACAGAGGGGCTGAAACAGAGGGCGAGAATCAGAGGGGCTGAAACAGAGGGGCTGAAACAGAGGGGGAGACACAGCGGGGCTGAAACAGAGGGGCTGAAACAGAGGGGCTGAAACAGGGGGCGAGAAACTGAGGGGCTGAAACAGAGGGTGAGAATCAGAGCTGCTGAAACAGAGGGTGAGAAACAGAGGGACTGAAACAGTGGGTGAGAAAAAGAGGAGCTGAAACAGACGGGTGAAACAGGGGGCGAGAAACAGAGGGCCTGAAACAGAGGGGCTGAAACAGAGGGCGAGAAACAGCGGGGCTGAAACAGAGGGTGAGAAACAGAGGGACTGAAACAGTGGGTGAGAAAAAGTGGAGCTGAAAAAGACGGGCTGAAACAGGGGGCGAGAAACAGAGGGGCTGAAACAGAGGGGCTGATACAGAGGGGCTGAACCAGAGGGCGAGAAACAGATGGGCTGAAACAGAGGGGATGAAACAGAGGGGCTGAAACAGAGGGCGACAAACAGAGGGGCTGAAACAGAGGGCGAGAATCAGAGGGGCTGAAACAGAGGGGCTGAAAAAGAGGGTGAGAAACAGAGGGACTGAAACAGTGGGTGAGAAAAAGAGGAGCTGAAACAGAGGGGCTGAAACAGAGGGGCTGAAACAGAGGGCGAGAAACAGAGGGGCTGAAACAGAGGGCGAGAAACAGAGGGGCTGAAACAGAGGGGCTGAAACAAAGGGCGATAAACAGAGGGGCTGAAACTGAGGGGCTGAAACAGAGGGGCTGAAACAGAGGGCGAGAAACAGAGGGGCTGAACCAGAGGGCGAGAAACAGCGGGGCTGAAACAGAGGGGCTGAAACAGAGGGGCTGAAATAGAGGGCGAGAATCAAAGCGGCTGAAACAGAGGGACTGAAACAGTGGGTGAGAAAAAGAGGAGCTGAAACAGACGGGCTGCAACAGGGGGCGAGAAACAGAGGGGCTGAAACAGAGGGGCTGAAACAGAGGGCGAGAAACAGAGGGGCTGAAACAGAGGGCGAGAAACAGCGGGGCTGAAACAGAAGGGCTGAAACAGAGAGGCTGAAACAGAGGGCGAGAAACATAGGGGCTGAAACAGAGTGTCTGAAACAGAGGGCGAGAAACAGAGGGGCTGAAACAGAGGGGCCGAAACAGAGGGCGTGAAACAGAGTGGCCGAAACAGAGGGCGAGAATCAGAGGGGCTGAAACAGAGGGGCTGAAACAGAGGGTGAGAAACAGAGGGGCTGAAACAGAAGGGCCGAAACAGAGGGGATGAAACAGAGGGGGAGGAACAGAGGGGCTGAAACAGAGGGGCTGAAACAGAGGGTGAGAAACAGAGGGGCTGAAACAGACGGGCTGAATCAGAGGGCGAGAAACAGAGGGGCCGAAAGAGAGGGCGAGAGTCAGAGGGGCTGAAACAGAGGGGCTGAAACAGAGGGCGAGAAACAGAGGGGCTGAAACAGAGGGGCTGAAACAGAGGGACTGAAACACAGGGACTGAAACAGAGGGGCTGAAACAGAGGGCGAGAAACAGAGGGCGAGAAACAGAGGGCGAGAATCAGAGGGGCTGAAACAGAGGGCGAGAAACAGAGGGGCTGAAACAGGGGGCGAGAAACAGAGGGGCTGAAACAGAGGGGCTGTAACAGGGGGCGAGAAACAGAGGGGCTGAAACAGAGGGGCTGAAACAGAGGGGCTGAAACAGGTGGCCAGAAACAGGGGGCGAGAAACAGAGGGGCTGAAACAGAGGGGCTGAAACAGAAGGGCTGAAACAGAGGGGCTGAAACAGAGGGGCTGAAACAGAGGGCGAGAATCAAAGGGGCTGAAACAGAGGGACTGAAACAGTGGGTGAGAAAAAGAGGAGCTGAAACAGACGGGCTGCAACAGGGGTCGAGAAACAGAGGGGCTGAAACAGAGGGGCTGAAACAGAGGGCGAGAAACAGAGGGGCTGAAACAGAGGGCGAGAAACAGCGGGGCTGAAACAGAAGGGCTGAAACAGCGTGGCTGAAACAGAGGGCGAGAAACATAGGGGCTGAAACAGAGTGGCTGAAACAGAGGGCGAGAAACAGAGGGCGAGAAACAGAGGGGCTGAAACAGAGGGGCCGAAACAGAGGGCGTGAAACAGAGGGGCCGAAACAGAGGGGCTGATACAGAGGGGCTGAACCAGAGGGCGAGAAACAGATGGGCTGAAACAGAGGGGATGAAACAGAGGGGCTGAAACAGAGGGCGACAAACAGAGGGGCTGAAACAGAGGGCGAGAATCAGAGGGGCTGAAACAGAGGGGCTGAAAAAGAGGGTGAGAAACAGAGGGACTGAAACAGTGGGTGAGAAAAAGAGGAGCTGAAACAGAGGGGCTGAAACAGAGGGGCTGAAACAGAGGGCGAGAAACAGAGGGGCTGAAACAGAGGGCGAGAAACAGAGGGGCTGAAACAGAGGGGCTGAAACAAAGGGCGATAAACAGAGGGGCTGAAACTGAGGGGCTGAAACAGAGGGGCTGAAACAGAGGGCGAGAAACAGAGGGGCTGAACCAGAGGGCGAGAAACAGCGGGGCTGAAACAGAGGGGCTGAAACAGAGGGGCTGAAATAGAGGGCGAGAATCAAAGCGGCTGAAACAGAGGGACTGAAACAGTGGGTGAGAAAAAGAGGAGCTGAAACAGACGGGCTGCAACAGGGGGCGAGAAACAGAGGGGCTGAAACAGAGGGGCTGAAACAGAGGGCGAGAAACAGAGGGGCTGAAACAGAGGGCGAGAAACAGCGGGGCTGAAACAGAAGGGCTGAAACAGAGAGGCTGAAACAGAGGGCGAGAAACATAGGGGCTGAAACAGAGTGTCTGAAACAGAGGGCGAGAAACAGAGGGGCTGAAACAGAGGGGCCGAAACAGAGGGCGTGAAACAGAGTGGCCGAAACAGAGGGCGAGAATCAGAGGGGCTGAAACAGAGGGGCTGAAACAGAGGGTGAGAAACAGAGGGGCTGAAACAGAAGGGCCGAAACAGAGGGGATGAAACAGAGGGGGAGGAACAGAGGGGCTGAAACAGAGGGGCTGAAACAGAGGGTGAGAAACAGAGGGGCTGAAACAGACGGGCTGAATCAGAGGGCGAGAAACAGAGGGGCCGAAAGAGAGGGCGAGAGTCAGAGGGGCTGAAACAGAGGGGCTGAAACAGAGGGCGAGAAACAGAGGGGCTGAAACAGAGGGGCTGAAACAGAGGGACTGAAACACAGGGACTGAAACAGAGGGGCTGAAACAGAGGGCGAGAAACAGAGGGCGAGAAACAGAGGGCGAGAATCAGAGGGGCTGAAACAGAGGGCGAGAAACAGAGGGGCTGAAACAGGGGGCGAGAAACAGAGGGGCTGAAACAGAGGGGCTGTAACAGGGGGCGAGAAACAGAGGGGCTGAAACAGAGGGGCTGAAACAGAGGGGCTGAAACAGGTGGCCAGAAACAGGGGGCGAGAAACAGAGGGGCTGAAACAGAGGGGCTGAAACAGAAGGGCTGAAACAGAGGGGCTGAAACAGAGGGGCTGAAACAGAGGGCGAGAATCAAAGGGGCTGAAACAGAGGGACTGAAACAGTGGGTGAGAAAAAGAGGAGCTGAAACAGACGGGCTGCAACAGGGGTCGAGAAACAGAGGGGCTGAAACAGAGGGGCTGAAACAGAGGGCGAGAAACAGAGGGGCTGAAACAGAGGGCGAGAAACAGCGGGGCTGAAACAGAAGGGCTGAAACAGCGTGGCTGAAACAGAGGGCGAGAAACATAGGGGCTGAAACAGAGTGGCTGAAACAGAGGGCGAGAAACAGAGGGCGAGAAACAGAGGGGCTGAAACAGAGGGGCCGAAACAGAGGGCGTGAAACAGAGGGGCCGAAACAGAGGGCGAGAATCAGAGGGGCTGAAACAGAGGGTGAGAAACAGAGGGGCTGAAACAGAAGGGCCGAAACAGAGGGGATGAAACAGAGGGCGAGGAACAGAGGGGCTGAAACAGAGGGGCTGAAACAGAGGGTGAGAAACAGAGGGGCTGAAACAGACGGGCTGAATCAGAGGGCGAGAACCAGAGGGGCCGAATGAGAGGGCGAGAGTCAGAGGGGCTGAAACAGAGGGGCTGAAACAGAGGGCGAGAAACAGAGGGGCTGAAACAGAGGGCGAGAATCAGAGGGGCTGAAACAGAGGGGCTGAAACAGAGGGGCTGAAACAGAGGGACTGAAACAGTGGGTGAGAAAAAGAGGAGCTGAAACAGAGGGGCTGAAACAGAGGGTGAGAAACAGAGTGCGAGAATCAGAGGGGCTCAAACAGAGGGCGAGAAACAGAGGGGCTGAAACAGAGGGCGAGAAACAGAGGGGCTGAAACAGAGGGCGAGAAACAGAGGGGCTGAAACAGAGGGCGAGAAACAGAGGGGCTGAAACTGAGGGGCTGAAACAGAGGGGCTGAAACAGAGGGCGAGAAACAGCGGGGCTGAAACAGAAGGGCTGAAACAGAGTGGCTGAAACAGAGGGCGAGAAACATAGGGGCTGAAACAGAGTGTCTGAAACAGAGGGCGAGAAACAGAGGGCGAGAAACAGAGGGGCTGAAACAGAGGGGCCGAAACAGAGGGCGTGAAACAGAGTGGCCGAAACAGAGGGCGAGAATCAGAGTGGCTGAAACAGAGGGTGAGAAACAGAGGGGCTGAAACAGAAGGGCCGAAACAGAGGGGATGAAACAGAGGGCGAGGAACAGAGGGGCTGAAACAGAGGGGCTGAAACAGAGGGTGAGAAACAGAGGGGCTGAAACAGACGGGCTGAATCAGAGGGCGAGAAACAGAGGGGCCGAAAGAGAGGGCGAGAGTCAGAGGGGCTGAAACAGAGGGGCTGAAACAGAGGGCGAGAAACAGAGGGGCTGAAATAGAGGGGCTGAAACAGAGGGCGAGAAACAGAGGGGCTGAAACAGAGGGCAAGAAACAGAGGGGCTGAAACAGAGGGGCTGAAACAGAGGGGCTGAAACAGAGTGCGAGAAACCAAGGGACTGAAACAGAGGGGCTGAAACAGGGGGCGAGAAACAGAGAGCGGCAAACAGAGGCGCTGAAACAGAGGGGCTGAAACAGAGGGCTAGAAACAGAGGGGCTGAAACAGAGGGGCTGAAACAGAGGGCCTGAAATAGAGGGCGAGAAACAGAGGGGCTGAAACAGAGGGCGAGAAACAGAGGGGCTGAAACAGAGGGGCTGAAACAGAGGGACTGAAACACAGGGACTGAAACAGAGGGGCTGAAACAGAGGGCGAGAAACAGAGGGCGAGAAACAGAGGGCGAGAATCAGAGGGGCTGAAACAGAGGGCGAGAAACAGAGGGGCTGAAACAGGGGGCGAGAAACAGAGGGGCTGAAACAGAGGGGCTGTAACAGGGGGCGAGAAACAGAGGGGCTGAAACAGAGGGGCTGAAACAGAGGGGCTGAAACAGAGGGCGAGAAACAGAGGGCTGAAACAGAGGGTGAGAAACAGAGGGGCTGAAACAGAGGGGCTGAAACAGAGGGGCTGAAACAGAGGGCGAGAATCAGAGGGGCTGAAACAGAGGGCGAGAAACAGAGGGGCTGAAACAGAGGGCGAGAAACAGAGTGGCTGAAACAGAGGGGCTGAAACAGAGGGCGAGAAACAGAGGGGCTGAAAAAAAGGGGCTGAAACAGAGGGCGAGAATCAGAGGGGCTGAAACAGAGGGCGAGAAACAGAGGGGCTGAAACAGAGGGCGAGAATCAGAGGGGCTGAAACAGAGGGGCTGAAACAGAGGGGGAGACACAGCGGGGCTGAAACAGAGGGGCTGAAACAGAGGGGCTGAAACAGGGGGCGAGAAACTGAGGGGCTGAAACAGAGGGTGAGAATCAGAGGAGCTGAAACAGAGGGTGAGAAACAGAGGGACTGAAACAGTGGGTGAGAAAAAGAGGAGCTGAAACAGACGGGTGAAACAGGGGGCGAGAAACAGAGGGCCTGAAACAGAGGGGCTGAAACAGAGGGCGAGAAACAGCGGGGCTGAAACAGAGGGTGAGAAACAGAGGGACTGAAACAGTGGGTGAGAAAAAGTGGAGCTGAAAAAGACGGGCTGAAACAGGGGGCGAGAAACAGAGGGGCTGAAACAGAGGGGCTGATACAGAGGGGCTGAACCAGAGGGCGAGAAACAGATGGGCTGAAACAGAGGGGATGAAACAGAGGGGCTGAAACAGAGGGCGACAAACAGAGGGGCTGAAACAGAGGGCGAGAATCAGAGGGGCTGAAACAGAGGGGCTGAAAAAGAGGGTGAGAAACAGAGGGACTGAAACAGTGGGTGAGAAAAAGAGGAGCTGAAACAGAGGGGCTGAAACAGAGGGGCTGAAACAGAGGGCGAGATACAGAGGGGCTGAAACAGAGGGCGAGAAACAGAGGGGCTGAAACAGAGGGCGAGAAACAGAGGGGCTGAAACAGAGGGGCTGAAACAGAGGGCGATATACAGAGGGGCTGAAACTGAGGGGCTGAAACAGAGGGGCTGAAACAGAGGGCGAGAAACAGAGGGGCTGAACCAGAGGGCGAGAAACAGCGGGGCTGAAACAGAGGGGCTGAAACAGAGGGGCTGAAATAGAGGGCGAGAATCAAAGGGGCTGAAACAGAGGGACTGAAACAGTGGGTGAGAAAAAGAGGAGCTGAAACAGACGGGCTGCAAAAGGGGGCGAGAAACAGAGGGGCTGAAACAGAGGGGCTGAAACAGAGGGCGAGAAACAGCGGGGCTGTAACAGAAGGGCTGAAACAGAGTGGCTGAAACAGAGGGCGAGAAACATAGGGGCTGAAACAGAGTGTCTGAAACAGAGGGCGAGAAACAGAGGGGCTGAAACAGAGGGGCCGAAACAGAGGGCGTGAAACAGAGTGGCCGAAACAGAGGGCGAGAATCAGAGGGGCTGAAACAGAGGGGCTGAAACAGAGGGTGAGAAACAGAGGGGCTGAAACAGAAGGGCCGAAACAGAGGGTGAGAAACAGAGGGGCTGAAACAGACGGGCTGAATCAGAGGGCGAGAAACAGAGGGGCCGAAAGAGAGGGCGAGAGTCAGAGGGGCTGAAACAGAGGGGCTGAAACAGAGGGCGAGAAACAGAGGGGCTGAAATAGAGGGGCTGAAACAGAGGGCGAGAAACAGAGGGGCTGAAACAGAGGGCAAGAAACAGAGGGGCTGAAACAGAGGGGCTGAAACAGAGTGCGAGAAACCAAGGGACTGAAACAGAGGGGCTGAAACAGGGGGCGAGAAACAGAGAGCGGCAAACAGAGGGGCTGAAACAGAGGGGCTGAAACAGAGGCGCTGAAACAGAGGGGCTGAAACAGAGGGCTAGAAACAGAGGGGCTGAAACAGAGGGGCTGAAACAGAGGGGCTGAAATAGAGGGCGAGAAACAGAGGGGCTGAAACAGAGGGCGAGAAACAGAGGGGCTGAAACAGAGGGGCTGAAACAGAGGGACTGAAACACAGGGACTGAAACAGAGGGGCTGAAACAGAGGGCGAGAAACCGAGGGGCTGAAACAGAGGGCGAGAAACAGAGGGGCTGAAACAGAGGGCGAGAAACAGAGGGGCTGAAACAGAGGGGCTGAAACAGAGGGCGATAAACAGAGGGGCTGAAACTGAGGGGCTGAAACAGAGGGGCTGAAACAGAGGGCGAGAAACAGCGGGGCTGAAACAGAAGGGCTGAAACAGAGTGGCTGAAACAGAGGGCGAGAAACATAGGGGCTGAAACAGAGTGTCTGAAACAGAGGGCGAGAAACAGAGGGCGAGAAACAGAGGGGCTGAAACAGAGGGGCCGAAACAGAGGGCGTGAAACAGAGTGGCCGAAACAGAGGGCGAGAATCAGAGTGGCTGAAACAGAGGGGCTGAAACAGAGGGTGAGAAACAGAGGGGCTGAAACAGAAGGGCCGAAACAGAGGGGATGAAACAGAGGGCGAGGAACAGAGGGGCTGAAACAGAGGGGCTGAAACAGAGGGTGAGAAACAGAGGGGCTGAAACAGACGGGCTGAATCAGAGGGCGAGAAACAGAGGGGCCGAAAGAGAGGGCGAGAGTCAGAGGGGCTGAAACAGAGGGGCTGAAACAGAGGGCGAGAAACAGAGGGGCTGAAACAGAGGGGCTGAAACAGAGGGCGAGAAACAGAGGGGCTGAAACAGAGGGCAAGAAACAGAGGGGCTGAAACAGAGGGGCTGAAACAGAGGGGCTGAAACAGAGTGCGAGAAACCAAGGGACTGAAACAGAGGGGCTGAAACAGGGGGCGAGAAACAGAGAGCGGCAAACAGAGGGGCTGAAACAGAGGGGCTGAAACATAGGCGCTGAAACAGAGGGGCTGAAACAGAGGGCTAGAAACAGAGGGGCTGAAACAGAGGGGCTGAAACAGAGGGCCTGAAATAGAGGGCGAGAAACAGAGGGGCTGAAACAGAGGGCGAGAAACAGAGGGGCTGAAACAGAGGGGCTGAAACAGAGGGACTGAAACACAGGGACTGAAACAGAGGGGCTGAAACAGAGGGCGAGAAACAGAGGGCGAGAAACAGAGGGCGAGAATCAGAGGGGCTGAAACAGAGGGCGAGAAACAGAGGGGCTGAAACAGGGGGCGAGAAACAGAGGGGCTGAAAGAGAGGGGCTGTAACAGGGGGCGAGAAACAGAGGGGCTGAAACAGAGGGGCTGAAACAGAGGGGCTGAAACAGAGGGCGAGAAACAGAGGGCTGAAACAGAGGGTGAGAAACAGAGGGGCTGAAACAGAGGGGCTGAAACAGAGGGGCTGAAACAGAGGGCGAGAATCAGAGGGGCTGAAACAGAGGGCGAGAAACAGAGGGGCTGAAACAGAGGGCGAGAAACAGAGTGGCTGAAACAGAGGGGCTGAAACAGAGGGCGAGAAACAGAGGGGCTGAAAAAAAGGGGCTGAAACAGAGGGCGAGAATCAGAGGGGCTGAAACAGAGGGCGAGAAACAGAGGGGCTGAAACAGAGGGCGAGAATCAGAGGGGCTGAAACAGAGGGGCTGAAACAGAGGGGGAGACACAGCGGGGCTGAAACAGAGGGGCTGAAACAGAGGGGCTGAAACAGGGGGCGAGAAACTGAGGGGCTGAAACAGAGGGTGAGAATCAGAGGAGCTGAAACAGAGGGTGAGAAACAGAGGGACTGAAACAGTGGGTGAGAAAAAGAGGAGCTGAAACGGACGGGTGAAACAGGGGGCGAGAAACAGAGGGCCTGAAACAGAGGGGCTGAAACAGAGGGCGAGAAACAGCGGGGCTGAAACAGAGGGTGAGAAACAGAGGGACTGAAACAGTGGGTGAGAAAAAGTGGAGCTGAAAAAGACGGGCTGAAACAGGGGGCGAGAAACAGAGGGGCTGAAACAGAGGGGCTGATACAGAGGGGCTGAACCAGAGGGCGAGAAACAGATGGGCTGAAACAGAGGGGATGAAACAGAGGGGCTGAAACAGAGGGCGACAAACAGAGGGGCTGAAACAGAGGGCGAGAATCAGAGGGGCTGAAACAGAGGGGCTGAAAAAGAGGGTGAGAAACAGAGGGACTGAAACAGTGGGTGAGAAAAAGAGGAGCTGAAACAGAGGGGCTGAAACAGAGGGGCTGAAACAGAGGGCGAGATACAGAGGGGATAAAACAGAGGGCGAGAAACAGAGGGGCTGAAACAGAGGGCGAGAAACAGAGGGGCTGAAACAGAGGGGCTGAAACAGAGGGCGATAAACAGAGTGGCTGAAACTGAGGGGCTGAAACAGAGGGGCTGAAACAGAGGGCGAGAAACAGAGGGGCTGAACCAGAGGGCGAGAAACAGCGGGGCTGAAACAGAGGGGCTGAAACAGAGGGGCTGAAATAGAGGGCGAGAATCAAAGGGGCTGAAACAGAGGGACTGAAACAGTGGGTGAGAAAAAGAGGAGCTGAAACAGACGGGCTGCAAAAGGGGGCGAGAAACAGAGGGGCTGAAACAGAGGGGCTGAAACAGAGGGCGAGAAACAGCGGGGCTGTAACAGAAGGGCTGAAACAGAGTGGCTGAAACAGAGGGCGAGAAACATAGGGGCTGAAACAGAGTGTCTGAAACAGAGGGCGAGAAACAGAGGGGCTGAAACAGAGGGGCCGAAACAGAGGGCGTGAAACAGAGTGGCCGAAACAGAGGGCGAGAATCAGAGGGGCTGAAACAGAGGGGCTGAAACAGAGGGTGAGAAACAGAGGGGCTGAAACAGAAGGGCCGAAACAGAGGGTGAGAAACAGAGGGGCTGAAACAGACGGGCTGAATCAGAGGGCGAGAAACAGAGGGGCCGAAAGAGAGGGCGAGAGTCAGAGGGGCTGAAACAGAGGGGCTGAAACAGAGGGCGAGAAACAGAGGGGCTGAAATAGAGGGGCTGAAACAGAGGGCGAGAAACAGAGGGGCTGAAACAGAGGGCAAGAAACAGAGGGGCTGAAACAGAGGGGCTGAAACAGAGTGCGAGAAACCAAGGGACTGAAACAGAGGGGCTGAAACAGGGGGCGAGAAACAGAGAGCGGCAAACAGAGGGGCTGAAACAGAGGGGCTGAAACAGAGGCGCTGAAACAGAGGGGCTGAAACAGAGGGCTAGAAACAGAGGGGCTGAAACAGAGGGGCTGAAACAGAGGGGCTGAAATAGAGGGCGAGAAACAGAGGGGCTGAAACAGAGGGCGAGAAACAGAGGGGCTGAAACAGAGGGGCTGAAACAGAGGGACTGAAACACAGGGACTGAAACAGAGGGGCTGAAACAGAGGGCGAGAAACCGAGGGGCTGAAACAGAGGGGCTGAAACAGAGGGCGAGAAACAGAGGGGCTGAAACAGAGGGCGAGAAACCGAGGGGCTGAAACAGAGGGGCTGATACAGAGGTGCTGAAACAGAGGGGCTGAAACAGAAGGCGAGAAACAGAGGGCGAGAAGCAGAGGGGCTGAAACAGAGGGGCTGAAACAGAAGGGCTGAAACAGAGGGGCTGAAACAGAGGGGCTGAAACAGAGGGGCTGAAACAGAGGGCGAGAAACAGAGGGGTGAAACAGAGGGGCTGACACAGAGGGCGAGAAATGAGGGGCTGAAACAGGGGGCGAGAAACAGAGGGGCTGAAAGAGAGGGGCTGAAACAGAGGGGCTGAAACAGAGGGCGAGAAACAGAGGGCGAGAAACAGAGGGGCTGAAACAGAGGGCGAGAAACAGAGGGGCTGAAACAGAGGGGCTGAAACAGGGGGCGAGAAACAGAGGGGCTGAAACAGAGGGGCTGGAACAGGGGGCGAGAAACAGAGGGGCTGAAACAGAGTGGCTGAAACAGAGGGCGAGAAGCAGAGGGGCTGAAACAGTGGGTGAGAAAAAGAGGGGCTGAAACAGAGGAGCTGAAACAGAGGGGCTGAAATAGAGGGCAAGAAACAGAGGGGCTGAAACAGAGGGCGAGAAACAGAGTGGCTGAAACAGAGTGGCTGAAACAGAGGGCGAGAAACAGAGGGGCTGAATCAGAGGTCGAGAAACAGAGGGGCTGAAACAGAGTGACTGAAACAGAGGGTGAGAAACAGAGGGGCTGAAACAGAGGGCGAGAAACAGTGGGGCTGAAACAGAGGGGCTGAAACAGAGGGGCTGAAACACAGGGCGAGAAACAGAGGGCTGAAACAGAGGGTGAGAAACAGAGGGGCTGAAACAGAGGGGCTGAAACAGAGGGGCTGAAACAGAGGGCGAGAATCAGAGAGGCTGAAACAGAGGGCGAGAAACAGAGGGGCTGAAACAGAGGGCGAGAAACAGAGGGGCTGAAACAGAGGGGCTGAAACAGAGGGGCTGAAACACAGGGCGAGAAACAGAGGGCTGAAACAGAGGGTGAGAAACAGAGGGGCTGAAACAGAGGGGCTGAAACAGAGGGGCTGAAACAGAGGGCGAGAATCAGAGAGGCTGAAACAGAGGGCGAGAAACAGAGGGGCTGAAACAGAGGGCGAGAAACAGAGTGGCTGAAACAGAGGGGCTGAAACAGAGGGCGAGAAACAGAGGGGCTGAAAAAAAGGCGCTGAAACAGAGGGCGAGAATCAGAGGTGCTGAAACAGAGGGCGAGAAACAGAGGGGCTGAAACAGAGGGCGAGAATCAGAGGGGCTGAAACAGAGGGGCTGAAACAGAGGGGGAGACACAGCGGGGCTGAAACAGAGGGGCTGAAACAGAGGGGCTGAAACAGGGGGCGAGAAACAGAGGGGCTGAAACAGAGGGTGAGAATCAGAGGAGCTGAAACAGAGGGTGAGAAACAGAGGGACTGAAACAGTGGGTGAGAAAAAGAGGAGCTGAAACAGACGGGTGAAACAGGGGGCGAGAAACAGAGGGCCTGAAACAGAGGGGCTGAAACAGAGGGCGAGAAACAGCGGGGCTGAAACAGAGGGTGAGAAACAGAGGGACTGAAACAGTGGGTGAGAAAAAGTGGAGCTGAAAAAGACGGGCTGAAACAGGGGGCGAGAAACAGAGGGGCTGAAACAGAGGGGCTGATACAGAGGGGCTGAACCAGAGGGCGAGAAACAGATGGGCTGAAACAGAGGGGATGAAACAGAGGGCGAGAATCAGAGGGGCTGAAACAGAGGGGCTGAAACAGAGGGGCTGAAACAGAGGGGCTGAACCAGAGGGCGAAAACAGATGGGCTGAAACAGAGGGGATGAAACAGAGGGGCTGAAACAGAGGGCGAGAAACAGAGGGGCTGAAACAGAGGGGCTGAAACAGAGGGGCTGAAACAGAGGGCGAGAATCAGAGGGGCTGAAACAGAGGGGCTGAAAAAGAGGGTGAGAAACAGAGGAGCTGAAACAGAGGGGCTGAAACAGAGGGTGAGAAACAGAGTGCGAGAATCAGAGGGGCTCAAACAGAGGGGCTGAAACAGAGGGCGATAAACAGAGGGGCTGAAACTGAGGGGCTGAAACAGAGGGGCTGAAACAGAGGGCGAGAAACAGAGGGGCTGAACCAGAGGGCGAGAAACAGCGGGGCTGAAACAGAGGGGCTGAAACAGAGGGACTGAAACAGTGGGTGAGAAAAAGAGGAGCTGAAACAGACGGGCTGCAACAGGGGGCGAGAAACAGAGGGGCTGAAACAGAGGGGCTGAAACAGAGGGCGAGAAACCGAGGGGCTGAAACAGAGGGCGAGAAACAGCGGGGCTGAAACAGAAAGGCTGAAACAGAGTGGCTGAAACAGAGGGCGAGAAACATAGGGGCTGAAACAGAGTGGCTGAAACAGAGGGCGAGAAACAGAGTGCGAGAAACAGAGGGGCTGAAACAGAGGGGCCGAAACAGAGGGCGTGAAACAGAGGGGCCGAAACAGAGGGCGAGAATCAGAGGGGCTGAAACAGAGGGTGAGAAACAGAGGGGCTGAAACAGAGGGGCCGAAACAGAGGGGATGAAACAGAGGGCGAGGAACAGAGGGGCTGAAACAGAGGGGCTGAATCAGAGGGTGAGAAACAGAGGGGCTGAAACAGATGGGCTGAATCAGAGGGCGAGAAACAGAGGGGCCGAAAGAGAGGGCGAGAGTCAGAGGGGCTGAAACAGAGGGGCTGAAACAGAGGGCGAGAAACAGAGGGGCTGAAACAGAGGGGGAGAAACACAGGGGCTGAAACAGAGGGGTTGAAACAGAGGGGTTGAAACAGAGGGCGAGAAACAGAGGGCGAGAAACAGAGGGCAAGAAACAGAGGGGCTGAAACAGAGGGCGCAAACAGAGGGGCTGAAACAGAGGGGCTGAAAAAGGGGGCGAGAAACAGAGGGGCTGAATCAGAGGGGCTGAAACAGGGGGCGAGAGACAGAGGGGCTGAAACAGAGGGCGAGAGACAGAGGGGCTGAAACAGAGGGGCTGAAACAGAGGGCGAGAAACAGAGGGGCTGAAACAGAGGGGCTGAAACAGAGGGCGAGAAACCGAGGGGATGAACAGAGGGGCTGAAACAGAGGGGCTGAAACAGAGGGGGAGAAACAGAGGGGCAGAAACAGAGGGCGAGAAACAGAGGGGTTGAAACAGAGGGGCTGAAACAGAGGGGCTGAAACAGAGGGCGAGAAACCGAGGGGCTGAAACAGAGGGGCTGAAACAGGGGGCGAGAAACAGAGGGTGAAAAACAGAGGGGCTGAAAGAGAGGGGCTGAAAGAGAGGGGCTGAAACAGAGGGGCTGAAACAGAGGGCGAGAAACAGAGGGGCTGAAACAGAGGGGCTGAAACAGAGGGCGAGAAACAGAGGGCGAGAAACAGAGGGGCTGAAACAGAGAGCGAGAAACAGAGGGGCTGAAACGGGGGCGAGAAACAGAGGGGCTGAAACAGACGAGCTGAAAAAGGGGGCGAGAAACAGAGGGGCTGAAACAGAGGGGCTGAAACAGGGGGCGAGAAACAGCGGGCGAGAAACAGGGGGTCTGAAACAGAGGGTCTGAAACAGAGGGGCTGAAACAGAGCGCGAGAAACAGAGGGGCTGAAACAGAGGGCGAGAAACAGAAGGGCTGAAACAGAGGGCGAGAAACCGAGGGGCATAAAAAAAGGGGCTGAAACAGAGGGCGAGAAACAGAGGGGCTGAAACAGAGGGCGAGAAACCGAGGGGCTGAAACAGAGGGGCTGATACAGAGGTGCTGAAACAGAGGGGCTGAAACAGAAGGCGAGAAACAGAGGGCGAGAAGCAGAGGGGCTGAAACAGAGGGGCTGAAACAGAAGGGCTGAAACAGAGGGGCTGAAACAGAGGGCGAGAACCAGAGGGGCTGAAACAGAGGGCGAGAAACAGTGGGGCTGAAACAGAGGGGCTGAAACAGAGGGGCTGAAACAGAGGGCGAGAAACCGAGGGGCTGAAACAGAGGGCGAGAAGCAGAGGGGCTGAAACAGAGGGGCTGAAACAGGGGGCGAGAAACAGAGGGGCTGAAACAGAGGGGCTGAAACAGAGGGGCTGAAACAGAGGGGCTGAAACAGAGGGCGAGAAACAGAGGGGTGAAACAGAGGGGCTGAAACAGAGGGCGAGAAACAGTGCGGCTGAAACAGAGGGGCTGACACAGAGGGCGAGAAACCGAGGGGCTGAAACAGGGAGCGAGAAACAGAGGGGCTGAAAGAGAGGGGCTGAAACAGAGGGGCTGAAACAGAGGGCGAGAAACAGAGGGCGAGAAACAGAGGGGCTGAAACAGAGGGCGAGAAACAGAGGGGCTGAAACAGAGGGGCTGAAACAGGGGGCGAGAAACAGAGGGGCTGAAACAGAGGGGCTGGAACAGGGGGCGAGAAACAGAGGGGCTGAAACAGAGTGGCTGAAACAGAGGGCGAGAAGCAGAGGGGCTGAAACAGTGGGTGAGAAAAAGAGGGGCTAAAACAGAGGAGCTGAAACAGAGGGGCTGAAATAGAGGGCAAGAAACAGAGGGGCTGAAACAGAGGGCGAGAAACAGAGTGGCTGAAACAGAGTGGCTGAAACAGAGGGCGAGAAACAGAGGGGCTGAATCAGAGGGCGAGAAACAGAGGGGCTGAAACAGAGTGGCTGAAACAGAGGGTGAGAAACAGAGGGGCTGAAACAGAGGGCGAGAAACAGTGGGGCTGAAACAGAGGGGCTGAAACAGAGGGGCTGAAACAGAGGGCGAGAAACAGAGGGGCTGAAACAGAGGGGCTGAAACAGAGGGGCTGTAACACAGGGCGAGAAACAGAGGGCTGAAACAGAGGGTGAGAAACAGAGGGGCTGAAACAGAGGGGCTGAAACAGAGGGGCTGAAACAGAGGGCGAGAATCAGAGGGGCTGAAACAGAGGGCGAGAAACAGAGGGGCTGAAACAGAGGGCGAGAAACAGAGTGGCTGAAACAGAGGGGCTGAAACAGAGGGCGAGAAACAGAGGGGCTGAAAAAAAGGCGCTGAAACAGAGGGCGAGAATCTGAGGTGCTGAAACAGAGGGCGAGAAACAGAGGGGCTGAAACAGAGGGCGAGAATCAGAGGGGCTGAAACAGAGGGGCTGAAACAGAGGGGGAGACACAGCGGGGCTGAAACAGAGGGGCTGAAACAGAGGGGCTGAAACAGGGGGCGAGAAACAGAGGGGCTGAAACAGAGGGTGAGAATCAGAGGAGCTGAAACAGAGGGTGAGAAACAGAGGGACTGAAACAGTGGGTGAGAAAAAGAGGAGCTGAAACAGACGGGTGAAACAGGGGGCGAGAAACAGAGGGCCTGAAACAGAGGGGCTGAAACAGAGGGCGAGAAACAGCGGGGCTGAAACAGAGGGTGAGAAACAGAGGGACTGAAACAGTGGGTGAGAAAAAGTGGAGCTGAAAAAGACGGGCTGAAACAGGGGGCGAGAAACAGAGGGGCTGAAACAGAGGGGCTGATACAGAGGGGCTGAACCAGAGGGCGAGAAACAGATGGGCTGAAACAGAGGGGATGAAACAGAGGGCGAGAATCAGAGGGGCTGAAACAGAGGGGCTGAAACAGAGGGGGAGACACAGCGGGGCTGAAACAGAGGGGCTGAAACAGAGGGGCTGAAACAGGGGGCGAGAAACTGAGGGGCTGAAACAGAGGGTGAGAATCAGAGGAGCTGAAACAGAGGGTGAGAAACAGAGGGACTGAAACAGTGGGTGAGAAAAAGAGGAGCTGAAACAGACGGGTGAAACAGGGGGCGAGAAACAGAGGGCCTGAAACAGAGGGGCTGAAACAGAGGGCGAGAAACAGCGGGGCTGAAACAGGGTGAGAAATAGAGGGACTGAAACAGTGGGTGAGAAAAAGTGGAGCTGAAAAAGACGGGCTGAAACAGGGGGCGAGAAACAGAGGGGCTGAAACAGAGGGGCTGATACAGAGGGGCAGAACCAGAGGGCGAGAAACAGATGGGCTGAAACAGAGGGGAAGAAACAGAGGGGCTGAAACAGAGGGCGAGAAACAGAGGGGCTGAAACAGAGGGGCTGAAACAGAGGGGCTGAAACAGAGGGCGAGAATCAGAGGGTGAGAAACAGAGGGGCTGAAAAAGAGGGTGAGAAACAGAGGAGCTGAAACAGAGGGGCTGAAACAGAGGGTGAGAAACAGAGTGCGAGAATCAGAGGGGCTCAAACAGAGGGCGAGAAACAGAGGGGCTGAAACAGAGGGGCTGAAACAGAGGGCGATAAACAGAGGGGCTGAAACTGAGGGGCTGAAACAGAGGGGCTGAAACAGAGGGCGAGAAACAGAGGGGCTGAACCAGAGGGCGAGAAACAGCGGGGCTGAAACAGAGGGGCTGAAACAGAGGGGCTGAAACAGAGGGCGAGAATCAAAGAGGCTGAAACAGAGGGACTGAAACAGTGGGTGAGAAAAAGAGGAGCTGAAACAGACGGGCTGCAACAGGGGGCGAGAAACAGAGGGGCTGAAACAGAGGGGCTGAAACAGAGGGCGAGAAACAGAGGGGCTGAAACAGAGGGCGAGAAACAGCGGGGCTGAAACAGAAGGGCTGAAACAGAGTGGCTGAAACAGAGGGCGAGAAACATAGGGGCTGAAACAGAGTGGCTGAAACAGAGGGCGAGAAACAGAGTGCGAGAAACAGAGGGGCTGAAACAGAGGGGCCGAAACAGAGGGCGTGAAACAGAGGGGCCGAAACAGAGGGCGAGAATCAGAGGGGCTGAAACAGAGGGGCTGAAACAGAGGGTGAGAAACAGAGGGGCTGAAACAGAGGGGCCGAAACAGAGGGGATGAAACAGAGGGCGAGGAACAGAGGGGCTGAAACAGAGGGGCTGAAACAGAGGGTGAGAAACAGAGGGGCTGAAACAGACGGGCTGAATCAGAGGGCGAGAAACAGAGGGGCTGAAACAGAGGGCGAGAGTCAGAGGGGCTGAAACAGAGGGGCTGAAACAGAGGGCGAGAAACAGAGGGGCTGAAATAGAGGGGCTGAAACAGAGGGCGAGAAACAGAGGGGCTGAAACAGAGGGCAAGAAACAGAGGGGCTGAAACAGAGGGGCTGAAACAGAGGGGCTGAAACAGAGGGCGAGAAACCAAGGGACTGAAACAGAGGGGCTGAAACAGAGGGCGAGAAACAGAGAGCGGCAAACAGAGGGGCTGAAACAGAGGGGCTGAAACAGAGGCGCTGAAACAGAGGGGCTGAAACAGAGGGCTAGAAACAGAGGGGCTGAAACAGAGGGGCTGAAACAGAGGGGCTGAAATAGAGGGCGAGAAACAGAGGGGCTGAAACAGAGGGCGAGAAACAGAGGGGCTGAAACAGAGGGGCTGAAACAGAGGGCGAGAAACAGAGGGGTTGAAACAGAGGGCGAGAAACAGAGGGCGAGAAACAGAGGGCAAGAAACAGAGGGTCTGAAACAGAGGGGCTGAAACAGAGGGGTTGAAACAGAGGGCGAGAAACAGAGGGCGAGAAACAGAGGGCGAGAAACCGAGGGGCTGAAACAGAGGGCGAGAAACAGAGGGGCTGAAACAGAGGGGCTGAAACAGAGGGGCTGAAACAGAGGGGCTGAAACAGAGGGCGAGAAACAGAGGGGTGAAACAGAGGGGCTGAAACAGAGGTGCTGAAACAGAGGGGCTGAAACAGAGGGCGAGAAACCGAGGGGCTGAAACAGGGGGCGAGAAACAGAGGGGCTGAAAGAGAGGGGCTGAAACAGAGGGGCTGAAACAGAGGGCGAGAAACAGTGGGGCTGAAACAGAGGGGCTGAAACAGAGGGGCTGAAACAGAGGGCGAGAAACCGAGGGGTTGAAACAGAGGGCGAGAAACAGAGGGGCTGAAACAGAGGGGCTGAAACAGAGGGCGAGAAACCAAGGGGCTGAAACAGAGGGGCTGAAACAGCGGGCGAGAAACAGAGGGCGACAAACAGAGGGGCTGAAACATAGGGGCTGAAACAGAGGGGCTGAAACAGAGGGCTAGAAACAGAGGGGCTGAAACAGAGGGCGATAAACAGAGGGGCTGAAACTGAGGGGCTGAAACAGAGGGGCTGAAACAGAGGGCGAGAAACAGAGGGGCTGAACCAGAGGGCGAGAAACAGCGGGGCTGAAACAGAGGGGCTGAAACAGAGGGGCTGAAACAGAGGGCGAGAATCAAAGAGGCTGAAACAGAGGGACTGAAACAGTGGGTGAGAAAAAGAGGAGCTGAAACAGACGGGCTGCAACAGGGGGCGAGAAACAGAGGGGCTGAAACAGAGGGGCTGAAACAGAGGGCGAGAAACAGAGGGGCTGAAACAGAGGGCGAGAAACAGCGGGGCTGAAACAGAAGGGCTGAAACAGAGTGGCTGAAACAGAGGGCGAGAAACATAGGGGCTGAAACAGAGTGGCTGAAACAGAGGGCGAGAAACAGAGTGCGAGAAACAGAGGGGCTGAAACAGAGGGGCCGAAACAGAGGGCGTGAAACAGAGGGGCCGAAACAGAGGGCGAGAATCAGAGGGGCTGAAACAGAGGGGCTGAAACAGAGGGTGAGAAACAGAGGGGCTGAAACAGAGGGGCCGAAACAGAGGGGATGAAACAGAGGGCGAGGAACAGAGGGGCTGAAACAGAGGGGCTGAAACAGAGGGTGAGAAACAGAGGGGCTGAAACAGACGGGCTGAATCAGAGGGCGAGAAACAGAGGGGTTGAAACAGAGGGCGAGAAACAGAGGGCGAGAAACAGAGGGCAAGAAACAGAGGGTCTGAAACAGAGGGGCTGAAACAGAGGGGTTGAAACAGAGGGCGAGAAACAGAGGGCGAGAAACAGAGGGCGAGAAACCGAGGGGCTGAAACAGAGGGCGAGAAACAGAGGGGCTGAAACAGAGGGGCTGAAACAGAGGGGCTGAAACAGAGGGGCTGAAACAGAGGGCGAGAAACAGAGGGGTGAAACAGAGGGGCTGAAACAGAGGTGCTGAAACAGAGGGGCTGAAACAGAGGGCGAGAAACCGAGGGGCTGAAACAGGGGGCGAGAAACAGAGGGGCTGAAAGAGAGGGGCTGAAACAGAGGGGCTGAAACAGAGGGCGAGAAACAGTGGGGCTGAAACAGAGGGGCTGAAACAGAGGGGCTGAAACAGAGGGCGAGAAACCGAGGGGTTGAAACAGAGGGCGAGAAACAGAGGGGCTGAAACAGAGGGGCTGAAACAGAGGGCGAGAAACCAAGGGGCTGAAACAGAGGGGCTGAAACAGCGGGCGAGAAACAGAGGGCGACAAACAGAGGGGCTGAAACATAGGGGCTGAAACAGAGGGGCTGAAACAGAGGGCTAGAAACAGAGGGGCTGAAACAGAGGGGCTGAAACAGAGGGCGAGAAACTGAGGGGCTGAAACAGAGGGTGCGAATCAGAGGAGCTGAAACAGAGGGTGAGAAACAGAGGGACTGAAACAGTGGGTGAGAAAAAGAGGAGCTGAAACAGACGGGTGAAACAGGGGGCGAGAAACAGAGGGCCTGAAACAGAGGGGCTGAAACAGAGGGCGAGAAACAGCGGGGCTGAAACAGAGGGTGAGAAACAGAGGGACTGAAACAGTGGGTGAGAGAAAGTGGAGCTGAAAAAGACGGGCTGAAACAGGGGGCGAGAAACAGAGGGGCTGAAACAGAGGGGCTGATACAGAGGGGCTGAACCAGAGGGCGAGAAACAGATGGGCTGAAACAGAGGGGATGAAACAGAGGGGCTGAAACAGAGGGCGAGAAACAGAGGGGCTGAAACAGAGGGGCTGAAACAGAGGGTCTGAAACAGAGGGCGAGAATCAGAGGGGCTGAAACAGAGGGGCTGAAAAAGAGGGTGAGAAACAGAGGAGCTGAAACAGAGGGGCTGAAACAGAGGGTGAGAAACAGAGTGCGAGAATCAGAGGGGCTCAAACAGAGGGCGAGAAACAGAGGGGCTGAAACAGAGGGGCTGAAACAGAGGGCGATAAACAGAGGGGCTGAAACTGAGGGGCTGAAACAGAGGGGCTGAAACAGAGGGCGAGAAACAGAGGGGCTGAACCAGAGGGCGAGAAACAGCGGGGCTGAAACAGAGGGGCTGAAACAGAGGGGCTGAAACAGAGGGCGAAAATCAAAGGGGCTGAAACAGAGGGACTGAAACAGTGGGTGAGAAAAAGAGGAGCTGAAACAGACGGGCTGCAACAGGGGGCGAGAAACAGAGGGGCTGAAACAGAGGGGCTGAAACAGAGGGCGAGAAACAGAGTGCGAGAAACAGAGGGGCTGAAACAGAGGGGCCGAAACAGAGGGCGTGAAACAGAGGGGCCGAAACAGAGGGCGAGAATCAGAGGGGCTGAAACAGAGGGGCTGAAACAGAGGGTGAGAAACAGAGGGGCTGAAACAGAGGGGCCGAAACAGAGGGGATGAAACAGAGGGCGAGGAACAGAGGGGCTGAAACAGAGGGGCTGAAACAGAGGGTGAGAAACAGAGGGGCTGAAACAGACGGGCTGAATCAGAGGGCGAGAAACAGAGGGGCTGAAACAGAGGGCGAGAGTCAGAGGGGCTGAAACAGAGGGGCTGAAACAGAGGGCGAGAAACAGAGGGGCTGAAATAGAGGGGCTGAAACAGAGGGCGAGAAACAGAGGGGCTGAAACAGAGGGCAAGAAACAGAGGGGCTGAAACAGAGGGGCTGAAACAGAGGGGCTGAAACAGAGGGCGAGAAACCAAGGGACTGAAACAGAGGCGCTGAAACAGGGGGCGAGAAACAGAGAGCGGCAAACAGAGGGGCTGAAACAGAGGGGCTGAAACAGAGGCGCTGAAACAGAGGGGCTGAAACAGAGGGCTAGAAACAGAGGGGCTGAAACAGAGCGGCTGAAACAGAGGGGCTGAAATAGAGGGCGAGAAACAGAGGGGCTGAAACAGAGGGCGAGAAACAGAGGGGCTGAAACAGAGGGGCTGAAACAGAGGGCGAGAAACAGAGGGGTTGAAACAGAGGGCGAGAAACAGAGGGCG
Source organism: Chiloscyllium punctatum (assembly GCF_047496795.1). Lineage (NCBI taxonomy): Eukaryota > Metazoa > Chordata > Chondrichthyes > Orectolobiformes > Hemiscylliidae > Chiloscyllium > Chiloscyllium punctatum. Next base: position 144,622,500 of record NC_092742.1, read on the forward strand.
AGAAACAGAGGGCAAGAAACAGAGGGTCTGAAACAGAGGGGCTGAAACAGAGGGGTTGAAACAGAGGGCGAGAAACAGAGGGCGAGAAACAGAGGGCGAGAAACCGAGGGGCTGAAACAGAGGGCGAGAAACAGAGGGGCTGAAACAGAGGGGCTGAAACAGAGGGGCTGAAACAGAGGGGCTGAAACAGAGGGCGAGAAACAGAGGGGTGAAACAGAAGGGCTGAAACAGAGGGCGAGAAACAGTGGGGCTGAAACAGAGGTGCTGAAACAGAGGGGCTGAAACAGAGGGCGAGAAACCGAGGGGCTGAAACAGGGGGCGAGAAACAGAGGGGCTGAAAGAGAGGGGCTGAAACAGAGGGGCTGAAACAGAGGGCGAGAAACTGAGGGGCTGAAACAGAGGGCGAGAAACAGAGGGGCTGAAACAGAGGGGCTGAAACAGAGGGCGAGAAACAGTGGGGCTGAAACAGAGGGGCTGAAACAGAGGGGCTGAAACAGAGGGCGAGAAACCGAGGGGCTGAAACAGAGGGCGAGAAACAGAGGGGCTGAAACAGAGGGGCTGAAACAGAGGGCGAGAAACCAAGGGGCTGAAACAGAGGGGCTGAAACAGCGGGCGAGAAACAGAGGGCGACAAACAGAGGGGCTGAAACATAGGGGCTGAAACAGAGGGGCTGAAACAGAGGGCTAGAAACAGAGGGGCTGAAACAGAGGGGCTGAAACAGAGGGCGAGAAACTGAGGGGCTGAAACAGAGGGTGAGAATCAGAGGAGCTGAAACAGAGGGTGAGAAACAGAGGGACTGAAACAGTGGGTGAGAAAAAGAGGAGCTGAAACAGACGGGTGAAACAGGGGGCGAGAAACAGAGGGCCTGAAACAGAGGGGCTGAAACAGAGGGCGAGAAACAGAGGGACTGAAACAGTGGGTGAGAAAAAGTGGAGCTGAATAAGACGGGCTGAAACAGGGGGCGAGAAACAGAGGGGCTGAAACAGAGGGGCTGATACAGAGGGGCTGAACCAGAGGGCGAGAAACAGATGGGCTGAAACAGAGGGGATGAAACAGAGGGGCTGAAACAGAGGGCGAGAAACAGAGGGGCTGAAACAGAGGGGCTGAAACAGAGGGTCTGAAACAGAGGGCGAGAATCAGAGGGGCTGAAACAGAGGGGCTGAAAAAGAGGGTGAGAAACAGAGGAGCTGAAACAGAGGGGCTGAAACAGAGGGTGAGAAACAGAGTGCGAGAATCAGAGGGGCTCAAACAGAGGGCGAGAAACAGAGGGGCTCAAACAGAGGGCGAGAAACAGAGGGGCTGAAACAGAGGGGCTGAAACAGAGGGCGATAAACAGAGGGGCTGAAACTGAGGGGCTGAAACAGAGGGGCTGAAACAGAGGGCGAGAAACAGAGGGGCTGAACCAGAGGGCGAGAAACAGCGGGGCTGAAACAGAGGGGCTGAAACAGAGGGGCTGAAACAGAGGGCGAGAATCAAAGGGGCTGAAACAGAGGGACTGAAACAGTGGGTGAGAAAAAGAGGAGCTGAAACAGACGGGCTGCAACAGGGGGCGAGAAACAGAGGGGCTGAAACAGAGGGGCTGAAACAGAGGGCGAGAAACAGAGGGGCTGAAACAGAGGGCGAGAAACAGCGGGGCTGAAACAGAAGGGCTGAAACAGAGTGGCTGAAACAGAGGGCGAGAAACATAGGGGCTGAAACAGAGTGGCTGAAACAGAGGGAGAGAAACAGAGTGCGAGAAACAGAGGGGCTGAAACAGAGGGGCCGAAACAGAGGGCGTGAAACGGAGGGGCTGAAACAGAGGGGCTGAAACAGAGGGTGAGAAACAGAGGGGCTGAAACAGAGGGGCCGAAACAGAGGGGATGAAACAGAGGGCGAGGAACAGAGGGGCTGAAACAGGGGGCGAGAGACAGAGGGTCTGAAACAGAGGGCGAGAGACAGAGGGGCTGAAACAGAGGGGCTGAAACAGAGGGGCTGAAACAGAGGGCGAGAAACCGAGGGGCTGAAACAGAGGGGCTGAAACAGGGGCGAGAAACAGAGGCCGAAAAACAGAGGGGCTGAAACAGAGGGGCTGAAACAGAGGGGCTGAAACAGAGGGCGAGAAACAGAGGGGCTGAAACAGAGGGGCTGAAACAGAGGGCGAGAAACAGAGGGCGAGAAAAAGAGTTGCTGAAACAGAGGGCGAGAAACAGAGGGGCTGAAAGAGAGGGGCTGAAACAGGGGGCGAGAAACAGAGGGGCTGAAACAGAGGAGCTGAAAAAGGGGGCGAGAAACAGAGGGGCTGAAACAGAGGGGCTGAAACAGAGGGGCTGAAACAGAGGGCGAGAATCAGAGGGGCTGAAACAGAGGGGCTGCAACAGGGGGCGAGAAACAGAGGGGCTGAAACAGAGGGGCTGAAACAGAGGGCGAGAAACAGCGGGGCTGAAACAGAGGGTGAGAAACAGAGGGACTGAAACAGTGGGTGAGAAAAAGTGGAGCTGAAAAAGACGGGCTGAAACAGGGGGGGAGAAACAGAGGGGCTGAAACAGAGGGGCTGATACAGAGGGGCTGAACCAGAGGGCGAGAAACAGATGGGCTGAAACAGAGGGCATGAAACAGAGGGGCTGAAACAGAGGGCGAGAAACAGAGGGCGAGAAACAGAGGGGCTGAAACAGAGGGGCTGAAACAGAGGGCGAGAATCAGAGGGGCTGAAACAGAGGGGCTGAAAAAGAGGGTGAGAAACAGAGGGACTGAAACAGTGGGTGAGAAAAAGAGGAGCTGAAACAGAGGGGCTGAAACAGAGGGTGAGAAACAGAGTGCGAGAATCAGAGGGGCTCAAACAGAGGGCGATAAACAGAGGGGCTGAAACAGATGGTGAGAAACAGAGGGACTGAAACAGTGGGTGAGAAAAAGTGGAGCTGAAAAAGACGGGCTGAAACAGGGGGCGAGAAACAGAGGGGCTGAAACAGAGGGGCTGATACAGAGGGGCTGAACCAGAGGGCGAGAAACAGATGGGCTGAAACAGAGGGGATGAAACAGAGGGGCTGAAACAGAGGGCGAGAAACAGAGGGGCTGAAACAGAGGGGCTGAAACAGAGGGTCTGAAACAGAGGGCGAGAATCAGAGGGGCTGAAACAGAGGGGCTGAAAAAGAGGGTGAGAAACAGAGGAGCTGAAACAGAGGGGCTGAAACAGAGGGTGAGAAACAGAGTGCGAGAATCAGAGGGGCTCAAACAGAGGGCGAGAAACAGAGGGGCTGAAACAGAGGGGCTGAAACAGAGGGCGATAAACAGAGGGGCTGAAACTGAGGGGCTGAAACAGAGGGGCTGAAACAGAGGGCGAGAAACAGAGGGGCTGAACCAGAGGGCGAGAAACAGCGGGGCTGAAACAGAGGGGCTGAAACAGAGGGGCTGAAACAGAGGGCGAGAATCAAAGGGGCTGAAACAGAGGGACTGAAACAGTGGGTGAGAAAAAGAGGAGCTGAAACAGACGGGCTGCAACAGGGGGCGAGAAACAGAGGGGCTGAAACAGAGGGGCTGAAACAGAGGGCGAGAAACAGAGGGGCTGAAACAGAGGGCGAGAAACAGCGGGGCTGAAACAGAAGGGCTGAAACAGAGTGGCTGAAACAGAGGGCGAGAAACATAGGGGCTGAAACAGAGTGGCTGAAACAGAGGGAGAGAAACAGAGTGCGAGAAACAGAGGGGCTGAAACAGAGGGGCCGAAACAGAGGGCGTGAAACGGAGGGGCTGAAACAGAGGGGCTGAAACAGAGGGTGAGAAACAGAGGGGCTGAAACAGAGGGGCCGAAACAGAGGGGATGAAACAGAGGGCGAGGAACAGAGGGGCTGAAACAGGGGGCGAGAGACAGAGGGTCTGAAACAGAGGGCGAGAGACAGAGGGGCTGAAACAGAGGGGCTGAAACAGAGGGGCTGAAACAGAGGGCGAGAAACCGAGGGGCTGAAACAGAGGGGCTGAAACAGGGGCGAGAAACAGAGGCCGAAAAACAGAGGGGCTGAAACAGAGGGGCTGAAACAGAGGGGCTGAAACAGAGGGCGAGAAACAGAGGGGCTGAAACAGAGGGGCTGAAACAGAGGGCGAGAAACAGAGGGCGAGAAAAAGAGTTGCTGAAACAGAGGGCGAGAAACAGAGGGGCTGAAAGAGAGGGGCTGAAACAGGGGGCGAGAAACAGAGGGGCTGAAACAGAGGAGCTGAAAAAGGGGGCGAGAAACAGAGGGGCTGAAACAGAGGGGCTGAAACAGAGGGGCTGAAACAGAGGGCGAGAATCAGAGGGGCTGAAGCAGAGGGGCTGCAACAGGGGGCGAGAAACAGAGGGGCTGAAACAGAGGGGCTGAAACAGAGGGCGAGAAACAGCGGGGCTGAAACAGAGGGTGAGAAACAGAGGGACTGAAACAGTGGGTGAGAAAAAGTGGAGCTGAAAAAGACGGGCTGAAACAGGGGGGGAGAAACAGAGGGGCTGAAACAGAGGGGCTGATACAGAGGGGCTGAACCAGAGGGCGAGAAACAGATGGGCTGAAACAGAGGGCATGAAACAGAGGGGCTGAAACAGAGGGCGAGAAACAGAGGGCGAGAAACAGAGGGGCTGAAACAGAGGGGCTGAAACAGAGGGCGAGAATCAGAGGGGCTGAAACAGAGGGGCTGAAAAAGAGGGTGAGAAACAGAGGGACTGAAACAGTGGGTGAGAAAAAGAGGAGCTGAAACAGAGGGGCTGAAACAGAGGGTGAGAAACAGAGTGCGAGAATCAGAGGGGCTCAAACAGAGGGCGATAAACAGAGGGGCTGAAACAGATGGTGAGAAACAGAGGGACTGAAACAGTGGGTGAGAAAAAGTGGAGCTGAAAAAGACGGGCTGAAACAGGGGGCGAGAAACAGAGGGGCTGAAACAGAGGGGCTGATACAGAGGGGCTGAACCAGAGGGCGAGAAACAGATGGGCTGAAACAGAGGGGATGAAACAGAGGGGCTGAAACAGAGGGCGAGAAACAGAGGGGCTGAAACAGAGGGGCTGAAACAGAGGGTCTGAAACAGAGGGCGAGAATCAGAGGGGCTGAAACAGAGGGGCTGAAAAAGAGGGTGAGAAACAGAGGAGCTGAAACAGAGGGGCTGAAACAGAGGGTGAGAAACAGAGTGCGAGAATCAGAGGGGCTCAAACAGAGGGCGAGAAACAGAGGGGCTGAAACAGAGGGGCTGAAACAGAGGGCGATAAACAGAGGGGCTGAAACTGAGGGGCTGAAACAGAGGGGCTGAAACAGAGGGCGAGAAACAGAGGGGCTGAACCAGAGGGCGAGAAACAGCGGGGCTGAAACAGAGGGGCTGAAACAGAGGGGCTGAAACAGAGGGCGAGAATCAAAGGGGCTGAAACAGAGGGACTGAAACAGTGGGTGAGAAAAAGAGGAGCTGAAACAGACGGGCTGCAACAGGGGGCGAGAAACAGAGGGGCTGAAACAGAGGGGCTGAAACAGAGGGCGAGAAACAGAGGGGCTGAAACAGAGGGCGAGAAACAGCGGGGCTGAAACAGAAGGGCTGAAACAGAGTGGCTGAAACAGAGGGCGAGAAACATAGGGGCTGAAACAGAGTGGCTGAAACAGAGGGAGAGAAACAGAGTGCGAGAAACAGAGGGGCTGAAACAGAGGGGCCGAAACAGAGGGCGTGAAACGGAGGGGCTGAAACAGAGGGGCTGAAACAGAGGGTGAGAAACAGAGGGGCTGAAACAGAGGGGCCGAAACAGAGGGGATGAAACAGAGGGCGAGGAACAGAGGGGCTGAAACAGGGGGCGAGAGACAGAGGGGCTGAAACAGAGGGCGAGAGACAGAGGGGCTGAAACAGAGGGGCTGAAACAGAGGGGCTGAAACAGAGGGCGAGAAACCGAGGGGCTGAAACAGAGGGGCTGAAACAGGGGCGAGAAACAGAGGCCGAAAAACAGAGGGGCTGAAACAGAGGGGCTGAAACAGAGGGGCTGAAACAGAGGGCGAGAAACAGAGGGGCTGAAACAGAGGGGCTGAAACAGAGGGCGAGAAACAGAGGGCGAGAAAAAGAGTTGCTGAAACAGAGGGCGAGAAACAGAGGGGCTGAAAGAGAGGGGCTGAAACAGGGGGCGAGAAACAGAGGGGCTGAAACAGAGGAGCTGAAAAAGGGGGCGAGAAACAGAGGGGCTGAAACAGAGGGGCTGAAACAGAGGGGCTGAAACAGAGGGCGAGAATCAGAGGGGCTGAAACAGAGGGGCTGCAACAGGGGGCGAGAAACAGAGGGGCTGAAACAGAGGGGCTGAAACAGAGGGCGAGAAACAGCGGGGCTGAAACAGAGGGTGAGAAACAGAGGGACTGAAACAGTGGGTGAGAAAAAGTGGAGCTGAAAAAGACGGGCTGAAACAGGGGGGGAGAAACAGAGGGGCTGAAACAGAGGGGCTGATACAGAGGGGCTGAACCAGAGGGCGAGAAACAGATGGGCTGAAACAGAGGGGATGAAACAGAGGGGCTGAAACAGATGGCGCGAAACAGAGGGCGAGAAACAGAGGGGCTGAAACAGAGGGGCTGAAACAGAGGGCGAGAATCAGAGGGGCTGAAACAGAGGGGCTGAAAAAGAGGGTGAGAAACAGAGGGACTGAAACAGTGGGTGAGAAAAAGAGGAGCTGAAACAGAGGGGCTGAAACAGAGGGTGAGAAACAGAGTGCGAGAATCAGAGGGGCTCAAACAGAGGGCGAAAAACAGAGGGGCTGAAACAGAGGGCGAGAAACAGAGGGGCTGAAACAGAGGGCGAGAAACAGAGGGGCTGAAACAGAGGGCGAGAAACAGAGGGGCTGAAACAGAGGGGCTTAAACAGAGGGCGATAAACAGAGGGGCTGAAACTGAGGGGCTGAAACTGAGGGGCTGATACAGAGGGCGAGAAACAGAGGGGCTGAACCAGAGGGCGCGAAACAGCGGGGCTGAAACAGAGGGGCTGAAACAGAGGGGCTGAAACAGAGGGCGAGAATCAAAGGGGCTGAAACAGAGGGACTGAAACAGTGGGTGAGAAAAAGAGGAGCTGAAACAGACGGGCTGCAACAGGGGGCGAGAAACAGAGGGGCTGAAACAGAGGGGCTGAAACAGAGGGCGAGAAACAGAGGGGCTGAAACAGAGGGCGAGAAACAGCGGGGCTGAAACAGAAGGGCTGAAACAGAGTGGCTGAAACAGAGGGCGAGAAACATAGGGGCTGAAACAGAGGGGCTGAAGCAGAGGGCGAGAAACAGAGGGCGAGAAACAGAGGGGCTGAAACAGAGAGGCCGAAACAGAGGGCGTGAAACAGAGGGGCCCAAACAGAGGGCGAGAATCAGAGGGGCTGAAACAGAGGGGCTGAAACAGAGGGGCTGAAACAGAGGGTGAGAAACAGAGGGGCTGAAACAGAGGGGCCGAAACAGAGGGGCTGAAACAGAGGGCGAGGAACAGAGGGGCTGAAACAGAGGGTGAGAAACAGAGGGACTGAAACAGTGGGTGAGAAAAAGAGGAGCTGAAACAGACGGGCTGAATCAGAGGGCGAGAAACAGAGGGGCCGAAAGAGAGGGCGAGAGTCAGAGGGGCTGAAACAGAGGGGCTGAAACAGAGGGCGAGAAACAGAGGGGCTGAAATAGAGGGGCTGAAACAGAGGGCGAGAAACAGAGGGGCTGAAACAGAGGGCGAGAAACCAAGGGGCTGAAACAGAGGGGCTGAAACAGGGGGCGAGAAACAGACAGCGGCAAACAGAGGGGCTGAAACAGAGGGGCTGAAACAGAGGCGCTGAAACAGAGGGGCTGAAACAGAGGGCTAGAAACAGAAGGGCTGAAACAGAGGGGCTGAAACAGAGGGGCTGAAACAGAGGGCGAGAAACAGAGGGGCTGAAACAGAGGGCGAGAAACAGAGGGACTGAAACACAGGGACTGAAACAGAGGGGCTTAAACAGAGGGCGAGAAACAGAGGGCGAGAAACAGAGGGTGAGAATCAGAGGGGCTGAAACAGAGGGCAAGAAACAGAGGGGCTGAAACAGAGGGGCTGAAACAGGGGGCGAGAAACAGAGGGGCTGACACAGAGGGGCTGAAACAGAGGGGCTGAAACAGGTGGCCAGAAACAGGGGGCGAGAAACAGAGGGGCTGAAACAGAGGGCGAGAAACAGAGGGGCTGAAACAGAGGGGCTGAAACAGAAGGGCTGAAACAGAGGGCGAGAAACAGAGGGGTTGAAACAGGGGGCGAGAGACTGAGGGGCTGAAACAGAGGGCGAGAGACAGAGGGGCTGAAACAGAGGGGCTGAAAAAGAGGGCGAGAAACAGAGGGGCTGAAACAGAGGGGCTGAAACAGAGGGCGAGAAACCGAGGGGCTGAACAGAGGGGCTGAAACAGAGGGGCTGAAACAGAGGGGCTGAAACAGAGGGGGAGAAACAGAGGGGCAGAAACAGAGGGCGAGAAACAGAGGGGCTGAAACAGAGGGGCTGAAACAGAGGGGCTGAAACAGAGGGCGAGAAACCGAGGGGCTGAAACAGAGGGGCTGAAACAGGGGGCGAGAAACAGAGGGCGAGAAACAGAGGGGCTGAAACAGAGGGGCTGAAACAGAGGGGATGAAACAGAGGGCTAGAAACAGAGGGGCTGAAACAGAGGGGCTGAAACAGAGGGGCTGAAACAGAGGGGCTGAAACAGAGGGCGAGAAACAGAGGGGCAGAAACAGAGGGGCTGAAACAGAGGGCGAGAAACAGAGGGCGACAAACAGAGGGGCTGAAAAAGAGGGCGAGAAACAGAGGGGCTGAAACAGAGGGGCTGAAACAGGGGGCGAGAAACAGAGGGGCTGAAACAGAGGGGCTGAAACAGAGGGCGAGAAACAGAGGGGTGAAACAGAGCGGCTGAAACAGAGGGCGAGAAACAGTGGTGCAGAAACAGAGGGGCTGAAACAGAGGGGCTGAAACAGATGGCGAGAAACAGAGGGGCTGAAACAGGGGGCGAGAAACAGAGAGGTTGAAATAGAGGGGCTGAAACAGAGGGGCTGAAACAGAGGGCGAGAAACAGAGCGGCTGAAACAGAGGGCGAGAAACAGAGGGGCTGAAACAGAGGGGCTGAAACAGAGGGCGAGAAACAGTGGGGCTGAAACAGAGGGGCTGAAACAGAGGGGCTGAAACAGAGGGCGAGAAACCGAGGGGCTGAAACAGAGGGCGAGAAACAGAGGGGCTGAAACAGAGGGGCTGAAACAGAGGGGCTGTAACAGAGGGCGAGAAACCGAGGGGCTGAAACAGAGGGCGAGAAACAGGGGGCGAGAAACAGAGCGGCTGAAACAGAGGGCGAGAAACAGAGGGGATGAAACAGAGGGGCTGAAACAGAGGGCGAGAAACAGTGGGGCTGAAACAGAGGGGCTGAAACAGAGGGGCTGAAACAGAGGGCGAGAAACCGAGGGGCTGAAACAGAGGGCGAGAAACAGAGGGGCTGAAACAGAGGGGCTGAAACAGAGGGGCTGTAACAGAGGGCGAGAAACCGAGGGGCTGAAACAGAGGGCGAGAAACAGACAGCGAGAAACAGAGGGGCTTAAACAGAGGGCGAGAAACAGAGGGGCTGAAACAGAGGGCGAGAAACAGAGGAGCTGAAACAGAGGGGCTGAAACAGAGGGCGAGAAACAGGGGGCTGAAACAGAGGGGCTGAAACAGAGGATGAGAAACAGTGGGGCTGAAACAGAGGGGCTGAAACAGAGGGGCTGAAACAGAGGGCGAGAAACCGAGGGGCTGAAACAGAGGGCGAGAAACAGACGGGCTGAAATAGAGGGGCTGAAACAGAGGGCGAGAAACAGAGGGGCTGAAACAGAGGGCAATAAACAGAGGGGCTGAAACAGAGGGGCTGAAACAGAGGGCGAGAAACCAAGGGGCTGAAACAGAGGGGCTGAAACAGGGGGTGAGAAACAGAGGGCGACAAACAGAGGGGCTGAAACAGAGGGGCTGAAACAGAGGGGCTGAAACAGAGGGCTAGAAACAGAGGGGCTGAAACAGAGGGGCTGAAACTGAGGGGCTGAAGCAGAGGGCGAGAAACAGAGGGGCTGAAACAGAGGGCGAGAAACAGAGGGGCTGAAACAGACGGCGAGAAACAGAGGTGCTGAAACAGAGGGGCTAGAACAGGGGGCGAGAAACAGAGGGGCTGAAACAGAGGGGCTGAAACAGAGGGGCTGAAACAGGTGGCGACAAACAGGGGGCGAGAAACAGAGGGGCTGAAACAGGGGGCGAGAAACAGAGGGGCTGAAACAGAGGGGCTGGAACAGGGGGCGAGAAACAGAGGGGCTGAAACAGAGGGGGCTGAAACAGAGGGGCTGAAACAGGTGGCCAGAAACAGGGGGCGAGAAAAAGAGGGGCTGAAACAGAGGGCGAGAAACAGAGGGGCTGAAACAGAGGGGCTGAAACAGAAGGGCTGAAACAGAGGGCGAGAAACAGAGGGGCTGAAACAGAGGGCGAGAAACACAGGGGCTGAAACAGAGGGGCTGAAACAGAGGGGCTGAAACACAGGGCGAGAAACAGAGGGCGAGAAACAGAGGGCAAGAAACAGAGGGGCTGAAACAGAGGGCGAGAAACAGAGGGGCTGAAACAGAGGGGCTGAAAAAGGGGGCGAGAAACAGAGGGGCTGAATCAGTGGGGCTGAAACAGGGGGCGAGAGACAGAGGGGCTGAAACAGAGGGCGAGAGACAGAGGGGCTGAAACAGAGGGGCTAAAACAGAGGGGCTGAAACAGAGGGCGAGAAACCGAGGGGCTGAAACAGAGGGGCTGAAACAGGGGCGAGAAACAGAGGCCGAAAAACAGAGGGGCTGAAACAGAGGGGCTGAAACAGAGGGGCTGAAACAGAGGGCGAGAAACAGAGGGGCTGAAACAGAGGGGCTGAAACAGAGGGCGAGAAACAGAGGGCGAGAAAAAGAGTTGCTGAAACAGAGGGCGAGAAACAGAGGGGCTGAAAGAGAGGGGCTGAAACAGGGGGCGAGAAACAGAGGGGCTGAAACAGAGGAGCTGAAAAAGGGGGCGAGAAACAGAGGGGCTGAAACAGAGGGGCTGAAACAGGGGGCGAGAAACAGCGGGCGAGAAACAGGGGGGCTGAAACAGAGGGTCTGAAACAGAGGGGCTGAAACAGAGGGGCTGAAACAGAGGGCGAGAAACAGAGGGGCTCAAACAGAGGGCGAGAAACAGAGGGGCTGAAACAGAGGGCGAGAAACCGAGGGGCTGAAACAGAGGGCGCGAAACAGAGGGGCTGAAACAGAGGGCGAGATACCGAGGGTCTGAAACAGAGGGGCTGATACAGAGGTGCTGAAACAGAGGGGCTGAAACAGAAGGCGAGAAACAGAGGGCGAGAAACAGAGGGGCTGAAACAGAGGGGCTGAAATAGAAGGGCTGAAACAGAGGGGCTGAAACAGAGGGCGAGAATCAGAGGGGCTGAAACAGAGGGGCTGAAACAGAGGGCGAGAAACAGTGGCGCTGAAACAGAGGGGCTGAAACAGAGGGGCTGAAAGAGAGGGGATGAAACAGAGGGGCTGAAACTGAGGGGCTGAAACAGGGTGCGAGAAACAGAGGGGCTGAAACAGAGGGTGAGAATCAGAGGAGCTGAAACAGAGGGTGAGAAACAGAGGGACTGAACCAGTGGGTGAGAAAAAGATGAGCTGAAACATAAGGGCTGAAACAGGGGGCAAGAAACAGAGGGGCTGAAACAGAGGGGCTGAAACAGAGGGCGAGAAACAGCGGGGCTGAAACAGAGGGTGAGAAACAGAGGGACTGAAACAGTGGGTGAGAAAAAGTGGAGCTGAAAAAGACGGGCTGAAACAGGGGGCGATAAACAGAGGGGCTGAAACAGAGGGGCTGATACAGAGGGGCTGAACCAGAGGGCGAGAAACAGATGGGCTGAAACAGAGGGGATGAAACAGAGGGGCTGAAACAGAGGGCGAGAAACAGAGGGGCTGAAACAGAGGGGCTGAAACAGAGGGGCTGAAACAGAGGGCGAGAATCAGAGGGGCTGAAACAGAGGGGCTGCAAAAGAGGGTGAGAAACAGAGGGACTGAAACAGAGGGGCTGGAACAGGAGGCGAGAAACAGAGGGGCTGACACAGAGGGGCTGAAACAGAGGGGCTGAAACAGGTGGCCAGAAACAGGGGGCGAGAAACAGAGGGGCTGAAACAGAGGGCGAGAAACAGAGGGGCTGAAACAGAGGGGCTGAAACAGAAGGGCTGAAACAGAGGGCGAGAAACAGAGGGGCTGAAACAGAGGGTGAGAAACACAGGGGCTGAAACAGAGGGGCTGAAACAGAGGGGCTGAAACACAGGGCGAGAAATAGAGGGCGAGAAACAGAGGGCAAGAAACAGAGGGGCTGAAACAGAGGGCGAGAAACAGAGGGGCTGAAACAGAGGGGCTGAAAAAGGGGGCGAGAAACAGAGGGGCTGAATCAGAGGGGCTGAAACAGGGGGCGAGAGACAGAGGGGCTGAAACAGAGGGCGAGAGACAGAGGGGCTGAAACAGAGGGGCTGAAAAAGAGGGCGAGAAACAGAGGGGCTGAAACAGAGGGGCTGAAACAGAGGGCGAGAAACCGAGGGGCTGAACAGAGGGGCTGAAACAGAGGGGCTGAAACAGAGGGGCTGAAACAGAGGGGGAGAAACAGAGGGGCAGAAACAGAGGGCGAGAAACAGAGGGGCTGAAACAGAGGGGCTGAAACAGAGGGGCTGAAACAGAGGGCGAGAAACCGAGGGGCTGAAACAGAGGGGCTGAAACAGGGGGCGAGAAACAGAGGGCGAGAAACAGAGGGGCTGAAACAGAGGGGCTGAAACAGAGGGGATGAAACAGAGGGCTAGAAACAGAGGGGCTGAAACAGAGGGGCTGAAACAGAGGGCGAGAAACATAGGGGCTGAAACGGAGGGGCTGAAACAGAGGGCGAGAAACAGAGGGCGAGAAACAGAGGGGCTGAAAAAGAGGGCGAGAAACAGAGGAGCTGAAACAGAGGGGCTGAAACAGGGGGCGAGAATCAGAGGGGCTGAAACAGAGGGGCTGAAACAGAGGGGCTGAAACAGAGGGGCTGAAACAGAGGGCGAGAAACAGAGGGGCTGAAACAGAGTGGCTGAAACAGACGGGCTGAAACAGAGAGCCTGAAACAGGGGGCAAGAAACAGAGGGGCTGAAACAGAGGGCGAGAAACAGAGGGGCTGAAACAGAGGGGCTGAAACAGAGGGGCTGAATCAGAGGGGCTGAAACTGAGGGGCTGAATCAGAGGGGCTGAAACAGAGGGCGAGAAACAGAGGGGCTGAAGCAGAGGGCGAGTAACAGAGGGGCTGACACAGAGGGCGAGAAACAGAGGGGCTGAAACAGAGGGGCTGAAACAGAGGGGCTGAAACAGAGAGGCTGAAACAGAGGGCGAGAAACAGAGAGGCTGAAACAGAGGGCGAGAAACAGAGGGGCTGAAACAGAGGGCGAGAAACAGAGGGGCTGAAACAGAGGGCGAGAAACAGAGGGGCTGAAACAGAGGGCGAGAAACAGAGGGCGAGAAACAGAGGGACTGAAACAGAGTGGCTGAAGCACAGGGGCTGAAACAGAGGGCGAGAAACAGAGAAGCTGAAACAGAGGGCGAGAAACAGAGGGGCTGAAACAGAGGGCGAGAAACAGAGGGGCTGAAACAGAGGGGCTGAAACAGAGGGGCTGAAACAGAGGGGCTGAAACAGAGGGCGAGAAATAGAGGGGCTGAAACAGAGGGGCTGAAACAGAGGGGATGAAACAGAGGGCGAGAAACAGAGGGGCTGAAACAGAGGGCCTGAAACAGAGTGGCTGAAACAGAGGGCGTGAAACAGAGGGGCTGAAACAGAGGGCGAGAAACAGAGGGGCTGAAATAGTGGGGCTGAAACAGAGGGCGAGAAACAGAGGGGCTGAAACAGAGGGCGAGAAACAGATGGGCGGAAACAGAGCGCGAGAAACAGAGGGGCTGAAACAGAGGGGCTGAAACAGAGGGGCTGAATCAGAGGGGCTGATTCAGAGGGGCTGAAACAGAGGGGCTGAATCAGAGGGGCTGAAACAGAGGGCGAGAAACAGAGGGGCTGAAACAGAGGGCGAGAAACAGAGGGGCTGAAACAGAGGGCGAGAAACAGGGTGTCTGTAACAGAGGGGCTGAAACAGAAGCACGAAATAGAGGGGCTGAAACAGAGGGGCTGAAACAGAGGGGCTAAATCAGAGGGGCAGAAACAGAGGGCGAGACACAGAGGGGCTGAAACAGAGGTCGAGAAACAGAGGGGCTGAAACAGAGGGGCTGAAACAGAGGGGCTGAAACAGAGGGGCTGAAACAGAGGGCGCGAAACCGAGGGGCTGAAACAGAGGGGCTGAAACAGAAGGACTGAAACAGAGGGGCTGAAACAGAGGGCGAGAAACAGAGGGGCTGAAACAGAGGCGCTGAAACAGAGGGTCTAAAACAGAGGGGCTGAAACAGAGGGCGAGAAACAGAGGGGCTGAAACAGAGGGGCTGAAACAGAGGGGCTGAAAAAGAGGGGCTGAAACAGAGGGCGCGAAACCGAGGGGCTGAAACAGAGGGGCTGAAACAGAAGGACTGAAACAGAGGGGCTGAAACAGAGGGCGAGAAACAGAGGGGCTGAAACAGAGGGCGAGAAACAGAGGGGCTGAAACAGAGTGGCTGAAACAGAGGGGCTGAAACAGAGGGGCTGAAACAGAGGGCGAGAAATAGAGGGGCTGAAACAGAGGGGCTGAAACAGAGGGGATGAAACAGAGGGCGAGAAACAGAGGGGCTGAAACAGAGGGCCTGAAACAGAGTGGCTGAAACAGAGGGCGTGAAACAGAGGGGCTGAAACAGAGGGTGAGAAACAGAGGGGCTGAAATAGTGGGGCTGAAACAGAGGGCGAGAAACAGAGGGGCTGAAACAGAGGGCGAGAAACAGATGGGCGGAAACAGAGGGCGAGAAACAGAGGGGCTGAAACAGAGGGGCTGAAACAGAGGGGCTGAATCAGAGGGGCTGATTCAGAGGGGCTGAAACAGAGGGGCTGAATCAGAGGGGCTGAAACAGAGGGCGAGAAACAGAGGGGCTGAAACAGAGGGCGAGAAACAGAGGGGCTGAAACAGAGGGCGAGAAACAGGGTGATTGTAACAGAGGGGCTGAAACAGAAGCACGAAATAGAGGGGCTGAAACAGAGGGGCTGAAACAGAGGGGCTAAATCAGAGGGGCAGAAACAGAGGGCGAGAAACAGAGGGGCTGGAACAGAGGTCGAGAAACAGAGGGGCTGAAACAGAGGGGCTGAAACAGAGGGGCTGAAACAGAGGGGCTGAAACAGAGGGCGCGAAACCGAGGGGCTGAAACAGAGGGGCTGAAACAGAAGGACTGAAACAGAGGGGCTGAAACAGAGGGCGAGAAACAGAGGGGCTGAAACAGAGGCGCTGAAACAGAGGGTCTAAAACAGAGGGGCTGAAACAGAGGGCGAGAAACAGAGGGGCTGAAACAGAGGGGCTGAAACAGAGGGGCTGAAAAAGAGGGGCTGAAACAGAGGGCGCGAAACCGAGGGGCTGAAACAGAGGGGCTGAAACAGAAGGACTGAAACAGAGGGGCTGAAACAGAGGGCGAGAAACAGAGGGGCTGAAACAGAGTGGCTGAAACAGAGGGGCTGAAACAGAGGGGCTGAAACAGAGGGCGAGAAATAGAGGGGCTGAAACAGAGGGGCTGAAACAGAGGGGATGAAACAGAGGGCGAGAAACAGAGGGGCTGAAACAGAGGGCCTGAAACAGAGTGGCTGAAACAGAGGGCGTGAAACAGAGGGGCTGAAACAGAGGGCGAGAAACAGAGGGGCTGAAATAGTGGGGCTGAAACAGAGGGCGAGAAACAAAGGGGCTGAAACAGAGGGCGAGAAACAGATGGGCGGAAACAGAGGGCGAGAAACAGAGGGGCTGAAACAGAGGGGCTGAAACAGAGGGGCTGAATCAGAGGGGCTGATTCAGAGGGGCTGAAACAGAGGGGCTGAATCAGAGGGGCTGAAACAGAGGGCGAGAAACAGAGGGGCTGAAACAGAGGGCGAGAAACAGAGGGGCTGAAACAGAGGGCGAGAAACAGGGTGGCTGTAACAGAGGGGCTGAAACAGAAGCACGAAATAGAGGGGCTGAAACAGAGGGGCTGAAACAGAGGGGCTAAATCAGAGGGGCAGAAACAGAGGGGCTGAAACAGAGGTCGAGAAACAGAGGGGCTGAAACAGAGGGGCTGAAACAGAGGGGCTGAAACAGAGGGGCTGAAACAGAGGGCGCGAAACCGAGGGGCTGAAACAGAGGGGCTGAAACAGAAGGACTGAAACAGAGGGGCTGAAACAGAGGGCGAGAAACAGAGGGGCTGAAACAGAGGCGCTGAAACAGAGGGTCTAAAACAGAGGGGCTGAAACAGAGGGCGAGAAACAGAGGGGCTGAATCAGAGGGGCTGAATCAGAGGGGCTGAAACAGAGGGGCTGAAACAGAGGGCGAGAAACAAATGGACTGAAACAGCGGGCGAGAAAGAGAGGGCGAGAAACAGAGGGGCTGAAACAGAGGGGCTGAAACAGACGGGCTGAAACAGAGAGCCTGAAACAGAGGGCGAGAAACAGAGGGGCTGAAACAGATGGCGAGAAACAGATGGTGAGAAACAGAGCGCGAGAATCAGAGGGGATGAAACAGAGGGGCTGAAACAGAGGGGCTGAAACAGAGGGGCTGAAACAGAGGGGCTGAATCAGAGGGGCTGAAACAGAGGGGCTGAATCAGAGGAGCTGAAACAGAGGGCGAGAAACAGAGAGGCTGAAACAGCGGGCGAGAAACAGAGGGGCTGAAACAGAGGGCGAGAAACAGAGGGGCTGAAACAGAGGGGCTGAAACAGAGGGGCTGAAATAGAGGGGCTGAAATAGACGGGCTGAATCAGAGGGGCTGAAACAGTGGGGCTGAATCAGAGGGGCTGAAGCAGAGGGCGAGAAACAGAGGGGCTGAAACAGAGGGCGAGAAACAGTGGGGCTGAATCAGAGGGCGAGAAACAGAGGGGCTGAAACAGAGGGGCTGAAACAGAGGACGAGAAACAGTGGGGCTGAATCAGAGGGGCTGAATCAGAGGGGCTGAAACAGAGGGGCTGAAACAGAGGGCGAGAAACAAATGGGCTCAAACAGCGGGCGAGAAACAGAGGGCGAGAAACAGAGGGGCTGAAACAGAGTGGCTGAAACAGACGGGCTGAAACAGAGAGCCTGAAACAGGGGGCAAGAAACAGAGGGGCTGAAACAGAGGGCGAGAAACAGAGGGGCTGAAACAGAGGGGCTGAAACAGAGGTGCTGAATCAGAGGGGCTGAAACAGAGGGCGAGAAACAGAGGGGCTGAAGCAGAGGGCGAGTAACAGAGGGGCTGAAACAGAGGGCGAGAAACAGAGGGGCTGAAACAGAGGGGCTGAAACAGAGGGGCTGAAACAGAGAGGCTGAAACAGAGGGCGAGAAACAGAGAGGCTGAAACAGAGGGCGAGAAACAGAGGGGCTGAAACAGAGGGCGAGAAACAGAGGGGCTGAAACAGAGGGCGAGAAACAGAGGGGCTGAAACAGAGGGGCTGAAACAGAGGGCGAGAAACAGAGGGGCTGAAACAGTGGGAGAGAAACAGAGGGCGAGAAACAGAGTGACTGAAACAGAGTGGCTGAAGCACAGGGGCTGAAACAGAGGGCGAGAAACAGAGAAGCTGAAACAGAGGGCGAGAAACAGAGGGGCTGAAACAGAGGGCGAGAAACAGAGGGGCTGAAACAGAGGGGCTGAAACAGAGGGGCTGAAACAGAGGGGCTGAAACAGAGGGCGAGAAATAGAGGGGCTGAAACAGAGGGGCTGAAACAGAGGGCGAGAAACAGAGGGGCTGAAACAGAGGGCCTGAAACAGAGTGGCTGAAACAGAGGGCGTGAAACAGAGGGGCTGAAACAGAGGGCGAGAAACAGAGGGGCTGAAATAGTGGGGCTGAAACAGAGGGCGAGAAACAGAGCGGCTGAAACAGAGGGCGAGAAACAGATGGGCGGAAACAGAGGGGCTGAAACAGAGGGGCTGAATCAGAGGGGCTGATTCAGAGTGGCTGAAACAGAGGGGCTGAATCAGAGGGGCTGAAACAGAGGGCGAGAAACAGAGGGGCTGAAACAGAGGGCGAGAAACAGAGGGGCTGAAACAGAGGGTGAGAAACAGGGTGGCTGTAACAGAGGGGCTGAAACAGAAGCACGAAATACAGGGGCTGAAACAGAGGGGCTGAAACAGAGGGGCTAAATCAGAGGGGCAGAAACAGAGGGCGAGAAACAGAGGGGCTGAAACAGAGGTCGAGAAACAGAGGGGCTGAAACAGAGGGGCTGAAACAGAGGGGCTGAAACAGAGGGGCTGAAACAGAGGGCGCGAAACCGAGGGGCTGAAACAGAGGGGCTGAAACAGAAGGACTGAAACAGAGGGGCTGAAACAGAGGGCGAGAAACAGAGGGGCTGAAACAGAGGCGCTGAAACAGAGGGTCTAAAACAGAGGGGCTGAAACAGAGGGCGAGAAACAGAGGGGCTGAAACAGAGGGGCTGAAACAGAGGGGCTGAAAAAGAGGGGCTGAAACAGAGGGCGCGAAACCGAGGGGCTGAAACAGAGGGGCTGAAACAGAAGGACTGAAACAGAGGGGCTGAAACAGAGGGCGAGAAACAGAGGGGCTGAAACAGAGGGCGAGAAACAGAGGGGCTGAAACAGAGGGCGAGAAATAGAGGGTCTGAAACAGAGGGGCTGAAACTGAGGGGATGAAACAGAGGGCGAGAAACAGAGGGGCTGAAACATAGGGCCTGAAACAGAGTGGCTGAAACAGAGGGCGTGAAACAGAGGGCGTGAAACAGAGGGCGAGAAACAGAGGGGCTGAAATAGTGGGGCTGAAACAGAGGGCGAGAAACAAAGGGGCTGAAACAGAGGGCGAGAAACAGATGGGCGTAAACAGAGGGCGAGAAACAGAGGGGCTGAAACAGAGGGGCTGAAACAGAGGGGCTGAATCAGAGGGGCTGATTCAGAGGGGCTGAAACAGAGGGGCTGAATCAGAGGGGCTGAAACAGAGGGCGAGAAACAGAGGGGCTGAAACAGAGAGCGAGAAACAGAGGGGCTGAAACACAGGGCGAGAAACAGGGTGGCTGTAACAGAGGGGCTGAAACAGAAGCACGAAATAGAGGGGCTGAAACAGAGGGGCTAAATCAGAGGGGCAGAAACAGAGGGCGAGAAACAGAGGGGCTGAAACAGAGGTCGAGAAACAGAGGGGCTGAAACAGAGGCTCTGAAACAGAGGGGCTGAAACAGAGGGGCTGAAACAGAGGGCGCGAAACCGAGGGGCTGAAACAGAGGGGCTGAAACAGAAGGACTGAAACAGAGGGACTGAAATAGAGGGCGAGAAACAGAGGGGCTGAAACAGAGGCGCTGAAATAGAGGGTCTAAAACAGAGGGGCTGAAACAGAGGGCGAGAAACAGAGGGGCTGAATCAGAGGGGCTGAATCAGAGGGGCTGAAACAGAGGGGCTGAAACAGAGGGCGAGAAACAAATGGACTGAAACAGCGGGCGAGAAAGAGAGGGCGAGAAACAGAGGGGCTGAAACAGAGGGTCTGAAACAGACGGGCTGAAACAGAGAGCCTGAAACAGAGGGCGAGAAACAGAGGGGCTGAAACAGAGGGCGAAAAACAGAGGGGCTGAAACAGATGGCGAGAAACAGATGGTGAGAAACAGAGCGCGAGAATCAGAGGGGATGAAACAGAGTGGCTGAAACAGAGGGGCTGAAACAGAGGGGCTGAATCAGAGGGGCTGAAACAGAGGGGCTGAATCAGAGGAGCTGAAACAGAGGGCGAGAAACAGAGGGGCTGAAACAGCGGGCGAGAAACAGAGGGGCTGAAACAGAGGGCGAGAAACAGAGGGGCTGAAACAGAGGGGCTGAAACAGAGGGGCTGAAATAGAGGGGCTGAAATAGACGGGCTGAATCAGAGGGGCTGAAACAGAGGGGCTGAATCAGAGGGGCTGAAACAGAGGGCGAGAAACAGAGGGGCTGAAACGGAGGGGCTGAAACAGAGCAGCTGAATCAGAGGGGCTGATTCAGAGGGGCTGAAACAGAGGGGCTGAATCAGAGGAGCTGAAACAGAGGGCGACAAACAGAGGGGCTGGAACAGAGGGGGAGAAACAGAGGGGCTGAAACAGAGGGGCTGAATCAGAGGGGCTGAAACAGAGGGCGAGAAACAGAGGGGCTGAAACAGAGGGCGAGAAACAGAGGGGCAGAAACAGAGGGGCTGAAACAGAGGGGCTGAAACAGAGGGGCTGAAACAGAGGGCGAGAAACACAGAGGCTGAAACGGTGGGCGAGAAACAGAGGGGCTGAAACAGAGGGCGAGAAACAGAGGGGCTGAAACAGAGGGCGAGAAACAGAGGGGCTGAAACAGACGGGCTGAAACAGAGGGGCTGAAACAGAGGGCGAGAAACAGAGGGGCTGAAACAGAGGGCGAGAAACAGAGGGCGAGAAACAGAGGGGCTGAAACACAGGGCCTGAAACAGAGGGCGAGAAACAGAGGGGCTAAAACAGAGGGCGAGAAACCGAGGGGCTGAAACAGAGGGCGAGAAACAAAGGGGCTGAAACAGAGGGGCTGAAACAGAGGGGCTGAAACAGAGCAGCTGAATCAGAGGGGCTGATTCAGAGGGGCTGAAACAGAGGGGCTGAATCAGAGGGGCTGAAACAGAGGGCGAGAAACAGAGGGGCTGAAACAGAGGGCGAGAAACAGAGGGGCAGAAACAGAGGGCGAGAAACAGAGTGGCTGTAACAGAGGGGCTGAAACAGAGAGCGCGAAACAGAGGGGCTGAAACAGAGGGCGAGAAACAGAGGGGCTGAAACAGAGGGGCTGAAACAGAGGGGCTAACTCAGAGGGACAGAAACAGAGGGCGAGAAACAGAGGGGCTGAAACAGAGGGCGAGAAACAGAGGGGCTGAAACAGAGGGGCTGAAACAGAGGGGCTGAAACAGAGGGCGAGAAACAGAGGGGCTGAAACAGAGGGCGAGAAACAGAGGGGCTGAAACAGAGGGGCTGAAACAGAAGGGCTGAACCAGAGGGGCTGAAACAGAGGGCGAGAAACAGAGTGGCTGAATCAGAGGGGCTGAATTAGAGGGGCTGAAACAGAGGTGCTGAAACAGAGGGCGAGAAACAGTGGGGCTGAAACAGAGGGCGAGTAACAGAGGGCGAGAAACGGAGGGGCTGAAACAGAGGTGCTGAAACAGAGGGGCTGATACAGAGGGCGAGAAACAGAGGGGCTGAAACAGAGGGTGAGAAAGAGAGGGGCTGAAACAGTGGGCGAGACGCAGAGTTGCTGAAACAGACGGGCTGAAACAGAGGGGCTGAAAAAGAGGGCGAAAAACAGAGGAGCTGAAACAGAGGCCGAGAAACAGAGGAGCTGAAACAGAGGGGCTGAATCAGAGGGGCTGAATCAGAAGGCGAGAAACAGAGGGGCTGAAACAGAGGGCGAGAAACAGAGGGGCTGAAACAGAGGGGCTGAAACAGAGGGCGAGAAACAGAGGGGCTGAAACAGAGGGGCTGAAACAGAGGGGCTGAAACAGAGGGCGAGAAACAGAGGGGCTGAAAGAGAGGGCGAAAAACAGAGTGGCTGAAACAGAGGGCGAGAAACAGAGGGGCTGAAACAGAGGGGCTGAAACAGAGGGGCTGAAACAGAGGGCGAGAAACAGAGGGGCTGAAACAGAGGGGGAGAAACAGTGGGGCTGAATCAGAGGGCGAGAAACAGAGGGGCTGAAACAGAGGGGCTGAAACAGAGGATGAGAAACAGAGGGGCTGAATCAGAGTGGCTGAATCAGAGGGGCTGAAACAGAGGGGCTGAAACAGAGGGGCTGAATCAGAGGGGCTGAAACAGGACGAGAAACAGAGAGGCTGAAACAGAGGGCGAGAAACAGAGGGGCTGAAACAGAGGGCGAGAAACAGAGGGGCTGAAACAGAGGGGCTGAAACAGAGGGGCTGAAACAGAGGGCGAGAAACAGAGGGGCTGAAACAGAGGGCGAGAAACAGAGGGGCTGAAACAGAGGGGCTGAAACAGAAGGGCTGAACCAGAGGGGCTGAAACAGAGGGCGAGAAACAGAGGGGCTGAATCAGAGGGGCTGAATTAGAGGGGCTGAAACAGAGGGACTGAAACAGAGGGCGAGAAACAGAGGGGCTGAAACAGAGGGCGAGTAACAGAGGGCGAGAAACGGAGGGGCTGAAACAGAGGTGCTGAAACAGAGGGGCTGATACAGAGGGCGAGAAACAGAGGGGCTGAAACAGAGGGTGAGAAAGAGAGGGGCTGAAACAGTGGGCGAGACGCAGAGTTGCTGAAACAGACGGGCTGAAACAGAGGGGCTGAAAAAGAGGGCGAAAAACAGAGGAGCTGAAACAGAGGCCGAGAAACAGAGGGGCTGAAACAGAGGGGCTGAATCAGAGGGGCTGAATGAGTGTGGCTGAATCAGAGGGGCTGAAACAGAGGGGCTGAAACAGAGGGGCTGGAACAGAGGGGGAGAAACAGAGGGGCTGAAACAGAGGGGCTGAATCAGAGGGGCTGAAACAGAGCGCGAGAAACAGAGGGGCAGAAACAGAGGGCGAGAAACAGAGGGGCTGAAACAGAGGGGCTGAAACAGAGGGCGAAAAACAGAGGGGCTGAAACAGAGGGCTAGAAACAGAGGGTGAGAAACAGAGGGCGATAAACAGAGGGGATGAAACAGAGGGGCTGAAACAGAGGGGCTGAAACAGAGGGGCTGAATCAGAGGGGCTGAAACAGAGGGGCTGAATCAGAGGGGCTGAATCAGAAGGCGAGAAACAGAGGGGCTGAAACAGAGGGCGAGAAACAGAGGGGCTGAAACAGAGGGGCTGAAACAGAGGGCGAGAAACAGAGGGGCTGAAACAGAGGGGCTGAAACAGAGGGGCTGAAACAGAGGGCGAGAAACAGAGGGGCTGAAAGAGAGGGCGAAAAACAGAGTGGCTGAAACAGAGGGCGAGAAACAGAGGGGCTGAAACAGAGGGGCTGAAACAGAGGGCGAGAAACAGAGGGGCTGAAACAGAGGGCGAGAAACAGTGGGGCTGAATCAGAGGGCGAGAAACAGAGGGGCTGAAACAGAGGGGCTGAAACAGAGGATGAGAAACAGAGGGGGTGAATCAGAGGGGCTGAATCAGAGGGGCTGAAACAGAGGGGCTGAAACAGAGGGGCTGAAATAGAGGGGCTGAAATAGAGGGGCTGAATCAGAGGGGCTGAAACAGAGGGGCTGAATCAGAGGGGCTGAAACAGAGGGCGAGAAACAGAGGGGCTGAAACAGAGGGGCTGAATCAGAGGAGCTGAAACAGAGGGCGAGAAACAGAGGGGCTGAAACAGAGGGCGAGAAACAGAGGGGCAGAAACAGAGGGCGAGAAACAGAGTGGCTGAAACAGAGGGGCTGAAACAGAGGGGCTGAATCAGAGGGGCTGAATGAGTGTGGCTGAATCAGAGGGGCTGAAACAGTGTGTCTGAAACAGAGGGGCTGAAACAGAGGGGCTGGAACAGAGGGGGAGAAACAGAGGGGCTGAAACAGAGGGGCTGAATCAGAGGGGCTGAAACAGAGGGCGAGAAACAGAGGGGCTGAAACAGAGGGCGAGAAACAGAGGGGCAGAAACAGAGGGGCTGAAACAGAGGGGCTGAAACAGAGGGGCTGAAACAGAGGGCGAGAAACACAGAGGCTGAAACGGTGGGCGAGAAACAGAGGGGCTGAAACAGAGGGCGAGAAACAGAGGGGCTGAAACAGAGGGCGAGAAACAGAGGGGCTGAAACAGACGGGCTGAAACAGAGGGGCTGAAACAGAGCGCGAGAAACAGAGGGGCTGAAACAGAGGGCGAGAAACAGAGGGCGAGAAACAGAGGGGCTGAAACACAGGGCCTGAAACAGAGGGCGAGAAACAGAGGGGCTGAAACAGAGGGCGAGAAACCGAGGGGCTGAAACAGAGGGCGAGAAACAAAGGGGCTGAAACAGATGGGCTGAAACAGAGGGGCTGAAACAGAGCAGCTGAATCAGAGGGGCTGATTCAGAGGGGCTGAAACAGAGGGGCTGAATCAGAGGGGCTGAAACAGAGGGCGAGAAACAGAGGGGCTGAAAGAGAGGGCGAGAAACAGAGGGGCAGAAACAGAGGGCGAGAACCAGAGTGGCTGAAACAGAGGGGCTGAAACAGAGAGCGCGAAACAGAGGGGCTGAAACAGAGGGCGAGAAACAGAGGGGCTGAAACAGAGGGGCTGAAACAGAGGGGCTAACTCAGAGGGACAGAAACAGAGGGCGAGAAACAGAGGGGCTGAAACAGAGGGCGAGAAACAGAGGGGCTGAAACAGAGGGGCTGAAACAGAGGGGCTGAAACAGAGGGCGAGAAACAGAGGGGCTGAAACAGAGGGCGAGAAACAGAGGGGCTGAAACAGAGGGGCTGAAACAGAAGGGCTGAATCAGAGGGGCTGAAACAGAGGGCGAGAAACAGAGGGGCTGAATCAGAGGGGCTGAATTAGAGGGGCTGAAACAGAGGGGCTGAAACAGAGTGCGAGAAACAGAGGGGCTGAAACAGAGGGCGAGTAACAGAGGGCGAGAAACGGAGCGGCTGAATCAGAGGTGCTGAAACAGAGGGGCTGATACAGAGGGCGAGAAACAGAGGGGCTGAAACAGAGGGTGAGAAAGAGAGGGGCTGAAACAGTGGGCGAGACTCAGAGTTGCTGAAACAGACGGGCTGAAACAGAGGGGCTGAAAAAGAGGGCGAAAAACAGAGGAGCTGAAACAGAGGCCGAGAAACAGAGGGGCTGAAACAGAGGGGCTGAATCAGAGGGGCTGAATGAGTGTGGCTGAATCAGAGGGGCTGAAACAGAGTGGCTGAAACAGAGGGGCTGAAACAGAGGGGCTGGAACAGAGGGGGAGAAACAGAGGGGCTGAAACAGAGGGGCTGAATCAGAGGGGCTGAAACAGAGGGCGAGAAACAGAGGGGCAGAAACAGAGGGCGAGAAACAGAGGGGCTGAAACAGAGGGGCTGAAACAGAGGGCGAAAAACAGAGGGGCTGAAACAGAGGGCTAGAAACAGAGGGTGAGAAACAGAGGGCGAGAAACAGAGGGGATGAAACAGAGGGGCTGAAACAGAGGGGCTGAAACAGAGGGGCTGAATCAGAGGGGCTGAAACAGAGGGGCTGAATCAGAGGGGCTGAATCAGAAGGCGAGAAACAGAGGGGCTGAAACAGAGGGCGAGAAACAGAGGGGCTGAAACAGAGGGGCTGAAACAGAGGGCGAGAAACAGAGGGGCTGAAACAGAGGGGCTGAAACAGAGGGGCTGAAACAGAGGGCGAGAAACAGAGGGGCTGAAAGCGAGGGCGAAAAACAGAGTGGCTGAAACAGAGGGCGAGAAACAGAGGGGCTGAAACAGAGGGGCTGAAACAGAGGGGCTGAAACAGAGGGCGAGAAACAGAGGGGCTGAAACAGAGGGCGAGAAATAGTGGGGCTGAATCAGAGGGCGAGAAACAGAGGGGCTGAAACAGAGGGGCTGAAACAGAGGATGAGAAACAGAGGGGCTGAATCAGAGGGGCTGAATCAGAGGGGCTGAAACAGAGGGGCTGAAACAGAGGGGCTGAATCAGAGGGGCTGAAACAGGGCGAGAAACAGAGAGGCTGAAACAGAGGGCGAGAAACAGAGGGGCTGAAACAGAGGGCGAGAAACAGAGGGGCTGAAACAGAGGGGCTGAAACAGAGGGGCTGAAACAGAGGGCGAGAAACAGAGGGGCTGAAACAGAGGGCGAGAAACAGAGGGGCTGAAACAGAGGGGCTGAAACAGAAGGGCTGAACCAGAGGGGCTGAAACAGAGGGCGAGAAACAGAGGGGCTGAATCAGAGGGGCTGAATTAGAGGGGCTGAAACAGAGGGGCTGAAACAGAGGGCGAGAAACAGAGGGGCTGAAACAGAGGGCGAGTAACAGAGGGCGAGAAACGGAGGGGCTGAAACAGAGGTGCTGAAACAGAGGGGCTGATACAGAGGGCGAGAAACAGAGAGGCTGAAACAGAGGGCGAGAAACAGAGGGGCTGAAACAGAGGGCGAGAAACAGAGGGGCTGAAACAGTGGGCGAGAAACAGAGGGGCTGAAAGAGAGGGCGAGAAACCGAGGGCGAGAAACAGAGGGACTGAAACAGAGGGGCTGAAACAGAGGGCGAGAAACAGAGAAGCTGAAACAGAGGGCGAGAAACAGAGGGGCTGAAACAGAGGGCGAGAAACAGAGGGGCTGAAACAGATGGGCTGAAACAGAGGGGCTGAAACAGAGGGGCTGAAACAGAGGGCGAGAAATAGAGGGGCTGAAACAGAGAGCGAGAAACAGAGGGGCTGAAACAGAGGGCGAGAAACAGAGGGGCAGAAACAGAGGGCGAGAAACAGAGTGGCTGAAACAGAGGGGCTGAAACAGAGAGCGCGAAACAGAGGGGCTGAAACAGAGGGCGAGAAACAGAGGGGCTGAAACAGAGGGGCTGAAACAGAGGGGCTAACTCAGAGGGACAGAAACAGAGGGCGAGAAACAGAGGGGCTGAAACAGAGGGCGAGAAACAGAGGGGCTGAAACAGAGGGGCTGAAACAGAGGGGCTGAAACAGAGGGCGAGAAACAGAGGGGCTGAAACAGAGGGCGAGAAACAGAGGGGCTGAAACAGAGGGGCTGAAACAGAAGGGCTCAACCAGAGGGGCTGAAACAGAGGGCGAGAAACAGAGGGGCTGAATCAGAGGGGCTGAATTAGAGGGGCTGAAACAGAGGGGCTGAAACAGAGGGCGAGAAACAGAGGGGCTGAAACAGAGGGCGAGTAACAGAGGGCGAGAAACGGAGGGGCTGAAACAGAGGTGCTGAAACAGAGGGGCTGAAACAGAGGGTGAGAAAGAGAGGGGCTGAAACAGTGGGCGAGACGCAGAGTTGCTGAAACAGACGGGCTGAAACAGAGGGGCTGAAAAAGAGGGCGAAAAACAGAGGAGCTGAAACAGAGGCCGAGAAACAGAGGGGCTGAAACAGAGGGGCTGAATCAGAGGGGCTGAATCAGAAGGCGAGAAACAGAGGGGCTGAAACAGAGGGCGAGAAACAGAGGGGCTGAAACAGAGGGGCTGAAACAGAGGGCGAGAAACAGAGGGGCTGAAACAGAGGGGCTGAAACAGAAGGGCTGAACCAGAGGGGCTGAAACAGAGGGCGAGAAACAGAGGGGCTGAATCAGAGGGGCTGAATTAGAGGGGCTGAAACAGAGGGGCTGAAACAGAGGGCGAGAAACAGAGGGGCTGAAACAGAGGGCGAGTAACAGAGGGCGAGAAACGGAGGGGCTGAAACAGAGGTGCTGAAACAGAGGGGCTGAAACAGAGGGTGAGAAAGAGAGGGGCTGAAACAGTGGGCGAGACGCAGAGTTGCTGAAACAGACGGGCTGAAACAGAGGGGCTGAAAAAGAGGGCGAAAAACAGAGGAGCTGAAACAGAGGCCGAGAAACAGAGGGGCTGAAACAGAGGGGCTGAATCAGAGGGGCTGAATCAGAAGGCGAGAAACAGAGGGGCTGAAACAGAGGGCGAGAAACAGAGGGGCTGAAACAGAGGGGCTGAAACAGAGGGCGAGAAACAGAGGTGCTGAAACAGAGGGGCTGAAACAGAGGGGCTGAAACAGAGGGCGAGAAACAGAGGGGCTGAAAGAGAGGGCGAAAAACAGAGTGGCTGAAACAGAGGGCGAGAAACAGAGGGGCTGAAACAGAGGGGCTGAAACAGAGGGGCTGAAACAGAGGGCGAGAAACAGAGGGGCTGAAACAGAGGGGGAGAAACAGTGGGGCTGAATCAGAGGGCGAGAAACAGAGGGGCTGAAACAGAGGGGCTGAAACAGAGGATGAGAAACAGAGGGGCTGAATCAGAGGGGCTGAATCAGAGGGGCTGAAACAGAGGGGCTGAAACAGAGGGGCTGAATCAGAGGGGCTGAAACAGGACGAGAAACAGAGAGGCTGAAACAGAGGGCGAGAAACAGAGGGGCTGAAACAGAGGGCGAGAAACAGAGGGGCTGAAACAGAGGGGCTGAAACAGAGGGGCTGAAACAGAGGGCGAGAAACAGAGGGGCTGAAACAGAGGGCGAGAAACAGAGGGGCTGAAACAGAGGGGCTGAAACAGAAGGGCTGAACCAGAGGGGCTGAAACAGAGGGCGAGAAACAGAGGGGCTGAATCAGAGGGGCTGAATTAGAGGGGCTGAAACAGAGGGGCTGAAACAGAGGGGCTGATACAGAGGGCGAGAAACAGAGGGGCTGAAACAGAGGGTGAGAAAGAGAGGGGCTGAAACAGTGGGCGAGACGCAGAGTTGCTGAAACAGACGGGCTGAAACAGAGGGGCTGAAAAAGAGGGCGAAAAACAGAGGTGCTGAAACAGAGGCCGAGAAACAGAGGGGCTGAAACAGAGGGGCTGAATCAGAGGGGCTGAATGAGTGTGGCTGAATCAGAGGGGCTGAAACAGAGGGGCTGAAACAGAGGGGCTGGAAGAGAGGGGGAGAAACAGAGGGGCTGAAACAGAGGGGCTGAATCAGAGGGGCTGAAACGGAGCGCGAGAAACAGAGGGGCAGAAACAGAGGGCGAGAAACAGAGGGGCTGAAACAGAGGGGCTGAAACAGAGGGCGAAAAACAGAGGGGCTGAAACAGAGGGCTAGAAACAGAGGGTGAGAAACAGAGGGCGATAAACAGAGGGGATGAAACAGAGGGGCTGAAACAGAGGGGCTGAAACAGAGGGGCTGAATCAGAGGGGCTGAAACAGAGGGGCTGAATCAGAGGGGCTGAATCAGAAGGCGAGAAACAGAGGGGCTGAAACAGAGGGCGAGAAACAGAGGGGCTGAAACAGAGGGGCTGAAACAGAGGGCGAGAAACAGAGGGGCTGAAACAGAGGGGCTGAAACAGAGGGGCTGAAACAGAGGGCGAGAAACAGAGGGGCTGAAAGCGAGGGCGAAAAACAGAGTGGCTGAAACAGAGGGCGAGAAACAGAGGGGCTGAAACAGAGGGGCTGAAACAGAGGGCGAGAAACAGAGGGGCTGAAACAGAGGGCGAGAAACAGTGGGGCTGAATCAGAGGGCGAGAAACAGAGGGGCTGAAACAGAGGGGCTGAAACAGAGGATGAGAAACAGAGGGGCTGAATCAGAGGGGCTGAATCAGAGGGGCTGAAACAGAGGGGCTGAAACAGAGGGGCTGAAATAGAGGGGCTGAAATAGAGGGGCTGAATCAGAGGGGCTGAAACAGAGGGGCTGAATCAGAGGAGCTGAAACAGAGGGCGAGAAACAGAGGGGCTGAAACAGAGGGGTTGAAACAGAGCAGCTGAATCAGAGGGGCTGATTCAGAGGGGCTGAAACAGAGGGGCTGAATCAGAGGAGCTGAAACAGAGGGCGAGAAACAGAGGGGCTGAAACAGAGGGCGAGAAACAGAGGGGCAGAAACAGAGGGCGAGAAACAGAGTGGCTGAAACCGAGGGGCTGAAACAGAGGGGCTGAATCAGAGGGGCTGAATGAGTGTGGCTGAATCAGAGGGGCTGAAACAGTGTGTCTGAAACAGAGGGGCTGAAACAGAGGGGCTGGAACAGAGGGGGAGAAACAGAGGGGCTGAAACAGTGGGGCTGAATCAGAGGGGCTGAAACAGAGGGCGAGAAACAGAGGGGCTGAAACAGAGGGCGAGAAACAGAGGGGCAGAAACAGAGGGGCTGAAACAGAGGGGCTGAAACAGAGGGGCTGAAACAGAGGGCGAGAAACACAGAGGCTGAAACGGTGGGCGAGAAACAGAGGGGCTGAAACAGAGGGCGAGAAACAAAGGGGCTGAAACAGAGGGCGAGAAACAGAGGGGCTGAAACAGACGGGCTGAAACAGAGGGGCTGAAACAGAGGGCGAGAAACAGAGGGGCAGAAACAGAGGGGCTGAAACAGAGGGGCTGAAACAGAGGGGCTGAAACAGAGGGCGAGAAACACAGAGGCTGAAACGGTGGGCGAGAAACAGAGGGGCTGAAACAGAGGGCGAGAAACAAAGGGGCTGAAACAGAGGGCGAGAAACAGAGGGGCTGAAACAGAGGGGCTGAATCAGAGGGGCTGAAACAGAGGGGCTGAATCAGAGGGGCTGAATCAGAAGGCGAGAAACAGAGGGGCTGAAACAGAGGGCGAGAAACAGAGGGGCTGAAACAGAGGGGCTGAAACAGAGGGCGAGAAACAGAGGGGCTGAAACAGAGGGGCTGAAACAGAGGGGCTGAAACAGAGGGCGAGAAACAGAGGGGCTGAAAGCGAGGGCGAAAAACAGAGTGGCTGAAACAGAGGGCGAGAAACAGAGAGGCTGAAACAGAGGGGCTGAAACAGAGGGGCTGAAACAGAGGGCGAGAAACAGAGGGGCTGAAACAGAGGGCGAGAAACAGTGGGGCTGAATCAGAGGGCGAGAAACAGAGGGGCTGAAACAGAGGGGCTGAAACAGAGGATGAGAAACAGAGGGGCTGAATCAGAGGGGCTGAATCAGAGGGGCTGAAACAGAGGGGCTGAAACAGAGGGGCTGAATCAGAGGGGCTGAAACAGGGCGAGAAACAGAGAGGCTGAAACAGAGGGCGAGAAACAGAGGGGCTGAAACAGAGGGCGAGAAACAGAGGGGCTGAAACAGAGGGGCTGAAACAGAGGGGCTGAAACAGAGGGCGAGAAACAGAGGGGCTGAAACAGAGGGCGAGAAACAGAGGGGCTGAAACAGAGGGGCTGAAACAGAAGGGCTGAACCAGAGGGGCTGAAACAGAGGGCCAGAAACAGAGGGGCTGAATCAGAGGGGCTGAATTAGAGGGGCTGAAACAGAGGGGCTGAAACAGAGGGCGAGAAACAGAGGGGCTGAAACAGAGGGCGAGTAACAGAGGGCGAGAAACGGAGGGGCTGAAACAGAGGTGCTGAAACAGAGGGGCTGATACAGAGGGCGAGAAACAGAGAGGCTGAAACAGAGGGCGAGAAACAGAGGGGCTGAAACAGAGGGCGAGAACCAGAGGGGCTGAAACAGTGGGCGAGAAACAGAGGGGCTGAAACAGAGGGCGAGAAACCGAGGGCGAGAAACAGAGGGACTGAAACAGAGGGGCTGAAACAGAGGGCGAGAAACAGAGAAGCTGAAACAGAGGGCGAGAAACAGAGGGGCTGAAACAGAGGGCGAGAAACAGAGGGGCTGAAACAGATGGGCTGAAACAGAGGGGCTGAAACAGAGGGGCTGAAACAGAGGGCGAGAAATAGAGGGGCTGAAACAGAGAGCGAGAAACAGAGGGGCTGAAACAGAGGGCGAGAAACAGAGGGGCTGAAACAGAGGGCGAGAAACAGAGGGGCTGAAACAGAGGGGCTGAAACAGAGGGGCTGAAACAGAGGGCGTGAAACAGAGGGGCTGAAACAGAGGGCGAGAAACAGAGGGGCTGAATCAGAGGGGCTGAAACAGAGGGCGAGAAACAGAGTGGCTGAAACAGAGGGCGAGAAACAGATGGGCTGAAACAGAGCGCGAGAAACAGAGGGGCTGAAACAGAGGGGCTGAAACAGAGGGGCTGAAACAGAGGGGCTGAATCAGAGGGGCTGATTCAGAGGGGCTGAAACAGAGGGGCTGAATCAGAGGGGCTGAAACAGAGGGCGAGAAACAGAGGGGCTGAAACAGAGGGCGAGAAACAGAGGGGCTGAAACAGAGGGCGAGAAACAGGGTGGCTGTAACAGAGGGGCTGAAACAGAAGCACGAAATAGAGGGGCTGAAACAGAGGGGCTAAATCAGAGGGGCAGAAACAGAGGGCGAGAAACAGAGGGGCTGAAACAGAGGTCGAGAAACAGAGGGGCTGAAACAGAGGGGCTGAAACAGAGGGGCTGAAACAGAGGGGCTGAAACGGAGGGCGCGAAACCGAGGGGCTGAAACAGAGGGGCTGAAACAGAAGGACTGAAACAGAGGGGCTGAAACAGAGGGCGAGAAACAGAGGGGCTGAAACAGAGGCGCTGAAACAGAGGGTCTAAAACAGAGGGGCTGAAACAGAGGGCGAGAAACAGAGGGGCTGAATCAGAGGGGCTGAATCAGAGGGGCTGAAACAGAGGGGCTGAAACAGAGGGCGAGAAACAAATGGACTGAAACAGCGGGCGAGAAAGAGAGGGCGAGAAACAGAGGGGCTGAAACAGAGGGGCTGAAACAGACGGGCTGAAACAGAGAGCCTGAAATAGAGGGCGAGAAACAGAGGGGCTGAAACAGAGGGCGAAAAACAGAGGGTCTGAAACAGATGGCGAGAAACAGATGGTGAGAAACAGAGCGCGAGAATCAGAGGGGATGAAACAGAGGGGCTGAAACAGAGGGGCTGAAACAGAGGGGCTGAAACAGAGGGGCTGAATCAGAGGGGCTGAAACAGAGGGGCTGAATCAGAGGAGCTGAAACAGAGGGCGAGAAACAGAGGGGCTGAAATAGCGGGCGAGAAACAGAGGGGCTGAAACAGAGGGCGAGAAACAGAGGGGCTGAAACAGATGGGCTGAAACAGAGGGGCTGAAACAGAGGGCGAGAAACAGAGGGGCTGAAACAGAGGGCGAGAAACAGTGGGGCTGAATCAGAGGGCGAGAAACAGAGGGGCTGAAACAGAGGGGCTGAAACAGAGGGGCTGAATCAGAGGGGCTGAATCAGAGGGGCTGAATCAGAGGGGCTGAAACAGAGGGGCTGAAACAGAGGGGCTGAATCAGAGGGGCTGAAACAGGGCGAGAAACAGAGAGGCTGAAACAGAGGGCGAGAAACAGAGGGGCTGAAACAGAGGGCGAGAAACAGAGGGGCTGAAACAGAGGGGCTGAAACAGAGGGGCTGAAACAGAGGGCGAGAAACAGAGGGGCTGAAACAGAGGGCGAGAAACAGAGGGGCTGAAACAGAGGGGCTGAAACAGAAGGGCTGAACCAGAGGGGCTGAAACAGAGGGCGAGAAACAGAGGGGCTGAATCAGAGGGGCTGAATTAGAGGGGCTGAAACAGAGGGGCTGAAACAGAGGGCGAGAAACAGAGGGGCTGAAACAGAGGGCGAGTAACAGAGGGCGAGAAACGGAGGGGCTGAAACAGAGGTGCTGAAACAGAGGGGCTGATACAGAGGGCGAGAAACAGAGGGGCTGAAACAGAGGGTGAGAAAGAGAGGGGCTGAAACAGTGGGCGAGACGCAGAGTTGCTGAAACAGACGGGCTGAAACAGAGGGGCTGAAAAAGAGGGCGAAAAACAGAGGAGCTGAAACAGAGGCCGAGAAACAGAGGGGCTGAAACAGAGGGGCTGAATCAGAGGGGCTGAATGAGTGTGGCTGAATCAGAGGGGCTGAAACAGAGTGGCTGAAACAGAGGGGCTGAAACAGAGGGGCTGGAACAGAGGGGGAGAAACAGAGGGGCTGAAACAGAGGGCGAGAAACAGAGGGGCAGAAACAGAGGGGCTGAAACAGAGGGGCTGAATCAGAGGGGCTGATTCAGAGGGGCTGAAACAGAGGGGCTGAATCAGAGGGGCTGAAACAGAGGGCGAGAAACAGAGGGGCTGAAACAGAGGGCGAGAAACAGAGGGGCTGAAACAGAGGGCGAGAAACAGGGTGGCTGTAACAGAGGGGCTGAAACAGAAGCACGAAATAGAGGGGCTGAAACAGAGGGGCTGAAACAGAGGGGCTAAATCAGAGGGGCAGAAACAGAGGGCGAGAAACAGAGGGGCTGAAACAGAGGTCGAGAAACAGAGGGGCTGAAACAGAGGGGCTGAAACAGAGGGGCTGAAACAGAGGGGCTGAAACGGAGGGCGCGAAACCGAGGGGCTGAAACAGAGGGGCTGAAACAGAAGGACTGAAACAGAGGGGCTGAAACAGAGGGCGAGAAACAGAGGGGCTGAAACAGAGGCGCTGAAACAGAGGGTCTAAAACAGAGGGGCTGAAACAGAGGGCGAGAAACAGAGGGGCTGAATCAGAGGGGCTGAATCAGAGGGGCTGAAACAGAGGGGCTGAAACAGAGGGCGAGAAACAAATGGACTGAAACAGCGGGCGAGAAAGAGAGGGCGAGAAACAGAGGGGCTGAAACAGAGGGGCTGAAACAGACGGGCTGAAACAGAGAGCCTGAAATAGAGGGCGAGAAACAGAGGGGCTGAAACAGAGGGCGAAAAACAGAGGGGCTGAAACAGATGGCGAGAAACAGATGGTGAGAAACAGAGCGCGAGAATCAGAGGGGATGAAACAGAGGGGCTGAAACAGAGGGGCTGAATCAGAGGGGCTGAAACAGAGGGGCTGAATCAGAGGAGCTGAAACAGAGGGCGAGAAACAGAGGGGCTGAAATAGCGGGCGAGAAACAGAGGGGCTGAAACAGAGGGCGAGAAACAGAGGGGCTGAAACAAAGGGGCTGAAACAGAGGGGCTGAAACAGAGGGCGAGAAACAGAGGGGCTGAAACAGAGGGCGAGAAACAGTGGGGCTGAATCAGAGGGCGAGAAACAGAGGGGCTGAAACAGAGGGGCTGAAACAGAGGGGCTGAATCAGAGGGGCTGAATCAGAGGGGCTGAATCAGAGGGGCTGAAACAGAGGGGCTGAAACAGAGGGGCTGAATCAGAGGGGCTGAAACAGGGCGAGAAACAGAGAGGCTGAAACAGAGGGCGAGAAACAGAGGGGCTGAAACAGAGGGCGAGAAACAGAGGGGCTGAAACAGAGGGGCTGAAACAGAGGGGCTGAAACAGAGGGCGAGAAACAGAGGGGCTGAAACAGAGGGCGAGAAACAGAGGGGCTGAAACAGAGGGGCTGAAACAGAAGGGCTGAACCAGAGGGGCTGAAACAGAGGGCGAGAAACAGAGGGGCTGAATCAGAGGGGCTGAATTAGAGGGGCTGAAACAGAGGGGCTGAAACAGAGGGCGAGAAACAGAGGGGCTGAAACAGAGGGCGAGTAACAGAGGGCGAGAAACGGAGGGGCTGAAACAGAGGTGCTGAAACAGAGGGGCTGATACAGAGGGCGAGAAACAGAGGGGCTGAAACAGAGGGTGAGAAAGAGAGGGGCTGAAACAGTGGGCGAGATGCAGAGTTGCTGAAACAGACGGGCTGAAACAGAGGGGCTGAAAAAGAGGGCGAAAAACAGAGGAGCTGAAACAGAGGCCGAGAAACAGAGGGGCTGAAACAGAGGGGCTGAATCAGAGGGGCTGAATGAGTGTGGCTGAATCAGAGGGGCTGAAACAGAGTGGCTGAAACAGAGGGGCTGAAACAGAGGGGCTGGAACAGAGGGGGAGAAACAGAGGGGCTGAAACAGAGGGCGAGAAACAGAGGGGCAGAAACAGAGGGGCTGAAACAGAGGGGCTGAATCAGAGGGGCTGATTCAGAGGGGCTGAAACAGAGGGGCTGAATCAGAGGGGCTGAAACAGAGGGCGAGAAACAGAGGGGCTGAAACAGAGGGCGAGAAACAGAGGGGCTGAAACAGAGGGCGAGAAACAGGGTGGCTGTAACAGAGGGGCTGAAACAGAAGCACGAAATAGAGGGGCTGAAACAGAGGGGCTGAAACAGAGGGGCTAAATCAGAGGGGCAGAAACAGAGGGCGAGAAACAGAGGGGCTGAAACAGAGGTCGAGAAACAGAGGGGCTGAAACAGAGGGGCTGAAACAGAGGGGCTGAAACAGAGGGGCTGAAACGGAGGGCGCGAAACCGAGGGGCTGAAACAGAGGGGCTGAAACAGAAGGACTGAAACAGAGGGGCTGAAACAGAGGGCGAGAAACAGAGGGGCTGAAACAGAGGCGCTGAAACAGAGGGTCTAAAACAGAGGGGCTGAAACAGAGGGCGAGAAACAGAGGGGCTGAATCAGAGGGGCTGAATCAGAGGGGCTGAAACAGAGGGGCTGAAACAGAGGGCGAGAAACAAATGGACTGAAACAGCGGGCGAGAAAGAGAGGGCGAGAAACAGAGGGGCTGAAACAGAGGGGCTGAAACAGACGGGCTGAAACAGAGAGCCTGAAATAGAGGGCGAGAAACAGAGGGGCTGAAACAGAGGGCGAAAAACAGAGGGGCTGAAACAGATGGCGAGAAACAGATGGTGAGAAACAGAGCGCGAGAATCAGAGGGGATGAAACAGAGGGGCTGAAACAGAGGGGCTGAAACAGAGGGGCTGAAACAGAGGGGCTGAATCAGAGGGGCTGAAACAGAGGGGCTGAATCAGAGGAGCTGAAACAGAGGGCGAGAAACAGAGGGGCTGAAATAGCGGGCGAGAAACAGAGGGGCTGAAACAGAGGGCGAGAAACAGAGGGGCTGAAACAAAGGGGCTGAAACAGAGGGGCTGAAACAGAGGGCGAGAAACAGAGGGGCTGAAACAGAGGGCGAGAAACAGTGGGGCTGAATCAGAGGGCGAGAAACAGAGGGGCTGAAACAGAGGGGCTGAAACAGAGGGGCTGAATCAGAGGGGCTGAATCAGAGGGGCTGAATCAGAGGGGCTGAAACAGAGGGGCTGAAACAGAGGGGCTGAATCAGAGGGGCTGAAACAGGGCGAGAAACAGAGAGGCTGAAACAGAGGGCGAGAAACAGAGGGGCTGAAACAGAGGGCGAGAAACAGAGGGGCTGAAACAGAGGGGCTGAAACAGAGGGGCTGAAACAGAGGTCGAGAAACAGAGGGGCTGAAACAGAGGGCGAGAAACAGAGGGGCTGAAACAGAGGGGCTGAAACAGAAGGGCTGAACCAGAGGGGCTGAAACAGAGGGCGAGAAACAGAGGGGCTGAATCAGAGGGGCTGAATTAGAGGGGCTGAAACAGAGGGGCTGAAACAGAGGGCGAGAAACAGAGGGGCTGAAACAGAGGGCGAGTAACAGAGGGCGAGAAACGGAGGGGCTGAAACAGAGGTGCTGAAACAGAGGGGCTGATACAGAGGGCGAGAAACAGAGGGGCTGAAACAGAGGGTGAGAAAGAGAGGGGCTGAAACAGTGGGCGAGACGCAGAGTTGCTGAAACAGACGGGCTGAAACAGAGGGGCTGAAAAAGAGGGCGAAAAACAGAGGAGCTGAAACAGAGGCCGAGAAACAGAGGGGCTGAAACAGAGGGGCTGAATCAGAGGGGCTGAATGAGTGTGGCTGAATCAGAGGGGCTGAAACAGAGTGGCTGAAACAGAGGGGCTGAAACAGAGGGGCTGGAACAGAGGGGGAGAAACAGAGGGGCTGAAACAGAGGGCGAGAAACAGAGGGGCAGAAACAGAGGGGCTGAAACAGAGGGGCTGAATCAGAGGGGCTGATTCAGAGGGGCTGAAACAGAGGGGCTGAATCAGAGGGGCTGAAACAGAGGGCGAGAAACAGAGGGGCTGAAACAGAGGGCGAGAAACAGAGGGGCTGAAACAGAGGGCGAGAAACAGGGTGGCTGTAACAGAGGGGCTGAAACAGAAGCACGAAATAGAGGGGCTGAAACAGAGGGGCTGAAACAGAGGGGCTAAATCAGAGGGGCAGAAACAGAGGGCGAGAAACAGAGGGGCTGAAACAGAGGTCGAGAAACAGAGGGGCTGAAACAGAGGGGCTGAAACAGAGGGGCTGAAACAGAGGGGCTGAAACGGAGGGCGCGAAACCGAGGGGCTGAAACAGAGGGGCTGAAACAGAAGGACTGAAACAGAGGGGCTGAAACAGAGGGCGAGAAACAGAGGGGCTGAAACAGAGGCGCTGAAACAGAGGGTCTAAAACAGAGGGGCTGAAACAGAGGGCGAGAAACAGAGGGGCTGAATCAGAGGGGCTGAATCAGAGGGGCTGAAACAGAGGGGCTGAAACAGAGGGCGAGAAACAAATGGACTGAAACAGCGGGCGAGAAAGAGAGGGCGAGAAACAGAGGGGCTGAAACAGAGGGGCTGAAACAGACGGGCTGAAACAGAGAGCCTGAAATAGAGGGCGAGAAACAGAGGGGCTGAAACAGAGGGCGAAAAACAGAGGGGCTGAAACAGATGGCGAGAAACAGATGGTGAGAAACAGAGCGCGAGAATCAGAGGGGATGAAACAGAGGGGCTGAAACAGAGGGGCTGAAACAGAGGGGCTGAAACAGAGGGGCTGAATCAGAGGGGCTGAAACAGAGGGGCTGAATCAGAGGAGCTGAAACAGAGGGCGAGAAACAGAGGGGCTGAAATAGCGGGCGAGAAACAGAGGGGCTGAAACAGAGGGCGAGAAACAGAGGGGCTGAAACAAAGGGGCTGAAACAGAGGGGCTGAAACAGAGGGCGAGAAACAGAGGGGCTGAAACAGAGGGCGAGAAACAGTGGGGCTGAATCAGAGGGCGAGAAACAGAGGGGCTGAAACAGAGGGGCTGAAACAGAGGGGCTGAATCAGAGGGGCTGAATCAGAGGGGCTGAATCAGAGGGGCTGAAACAGAGGGGCTGAAACAGAGGGGCTGAATCAGAGGGGCTGAAACAGGGCGAGAAACAGAGAGGCTGAAACAGAGGGCGAGAAACAGAGGGGCTGAAACAGAGGGCGAGAAACAGAGGGGCTGAAACAGAGGGGCTGAAACAGAGGGGCTGAAACAGAGGGCGAGAAACAGAGGGGCTGAAACAGAGGGCGAGAAACAGAGGGGCTGAAACATAGGGGCTGAAACAGAAGGGCTGAACCAGAGGGGCTGAAACAGAGGGCGAGAAACAGAGGGGCTGAATCAGAGGGGCTGAATTAGAGGGGCTGAAACAGAGGGGCTGAAACAGAGGGCGAGAAACAGAGGGGCTGAAACAGAGGGCGAGTAACAGAGGGCGAGAAACGGAGGGGCTGAAACAGAGGTGCTGAAACAGAGGGGCTGATACAGAGGGCGAGAAACAGAGGGGCTGAAACAGAGGGTGAGAAAGAGAGGGGCTGAAACAGTGGGCGAGACGCAGAGTTGCTGAAACAGACGGGCTGAAACAGAGGGGCTGAAAAAGAGGGCGAAAAACAGAGGAGCTGAAACAG
The DNA here is from genome assembly GCF_047496795.1 of Chiloscyllium punctatum. Classification (NCBI taxonomy): domain Eukaryota; kingdom Metazoa; phylum Chordata; class Chondrichthyes; order Orectolobiformes; family Hemiscylliidae; genus Chiloscyllium; species Chiloscyllium punctatum. The sequence goes on from NC_092742.1 coordinate 144,661,282, forward strand.
AGGCCGAGAAACAGAGGGGCTGAAACAGAGGGGCTGAATCAGAGGGGCTGAATGAGTGTGGCTGAATCAGAGGGGCTGAAACAGAGTGGCTGAAACAGAGGGGCTGAAACAGAGGGGCTGGAACAGAGGGGGAGAAACAGAGGGGCTGAAACAGAGGGGCTGAATCAGAGGGGCTGAAACAGAGGGCGAGAAACAGAGGGGCAGAAACAGAGGGCGAGAAACAGAGGGGCTGAAACAGAGGGGCTGAAACAGAGGGCGAAAAACAGAGGGGCTGAAACAGAGGGCTAGAAACAGAGGGTGAGAAACAGAGGGCGAGAAACAGAGGGGATGAAACAGAGGGGCTGAAACAGAGGGGCTGAAACAGAGGGGCTGAATCAGAGGGGCTGAAACAGAGGGGCTGAATCAGAGGGGCTGAATCAGAAGGCGAGAAACAGAGGGGCTGAAACAGAGGGCGAGAAACAGAGGGGCTGAAACAGAGGGGCTGAAACAGAGGGCGAGAAACAGAGGGGCTGAAACAGAGGGGCTGAAACAGAGGGGCTGAAACAGAGGGCGAGAAACAGAGGGGCTGAAAGAGAGGGCGAAAAACAGAGTGGCTGAAACAGAGGGCGAGAAACAGAGGGGCTGAAACAGAGGGGCTGAAACGGAGGGGCTGAAACAGAGGGCGAGAAACAGAGGGGCTGAAACAGAGGGCGAGAAACAGTGGGGCTGAATCAGAGGGCGAGAAACAGAGGGGCTGAAACAGAGGGGCTGAAACAGAGGATGAGAAACAGAGGGGCTGAATCAGAGGGGCTGAATCAGAGGAGCTGAAACAGAGGGGCTGAATCAGAGGGGCTGAAACAGGGCGAGAAACAGAGAGGCTGAAACAGAGGGCGAGAAACAGAGGGGCTGAAACAGAGGGCGAGAAACAGAGGGGCTGAAACAGTGGGCGAGAAACAGAGGGGCTGAAACAGAGGGCGAGAAACCGAGGGCGAGAAACAGAGGGACTGAAACAGAGGTGCTGAAACAGAGGGCGAGAAACAGAGAAGCTGAAACAGAGGGCGAGAAACAGAGGGGCTGAAACAGAGGGCGAGAAACAGAGGGGCTGAAACAGATGGGCTGAAACAGAGGGGCTGAAACAGAGGGGCTGAAACAGAGGGCGAGAAATAGAGGGGCTGAAACAGAGAGCGAGAAACAGAGGGGCTGAAACAGAGGGCGAGAAACAGAGGGGCTGAAACAGAGGGCGAGAAACAGAGGGGCTGAAACAGAGGGGCTGAAACAGAGGGCGTGAAACAGAGGGGCTGAAACAGAGGGCGAGAAACAGAGGGGCTGAATCAGAGGGGCTGAAACAGAGGGCGAGAAACAGAGTGGCTGAAACAGAGGGCGAGAAACAGATGGGCTGAAACAGAGGGCGAGAAACAGAGGGGCTGAAACAGAGGGGCTGAAACAGAGGGGCTGAAACAGAGGGGCTGAATCAGAGGGGCTGATTCAGAGGGGCTGAAACAGAGGGGCTGAATCAGAGGGGCAGAAACAGAGGGCGAGAAACAGAGGGGCTGAAACAGAGGGCGAGAAACAGAGGGGCTGAAACAGAGGGCGAGAAACAGGGTGGCTGTAACAGAGGGGCTGAAACAGAAGCACGAAATAGAGGGGCTGAAACAGAGGGGCTGTAACAGAGGGGCTAAATCAGAGGGGCAGAAACAGAGGGCGAGAAACAGAGGGGCTGAAACAGAGGTCGAGAAACCGAGGGGCTGAAACAGATGTGCTGAAACAGAGTGGCTGAAACAGAGGGGCTGAAACGGAGGGCGCGAAACCGAGGGGCTGAAACAGAGGCGCTGAAACAGAGGGTCTAAAACAGAGGGGCTGAAACAGAGGGCGAGAAACAGAGGGGCTGAATCAGAGGGGCTGAATCAGAGGGGCTGAAACAGAGGGCGAGAAACAGAGGGTCTGAAACAGAGGGCGAGAAACAGAGGGGCTGAAACAGAGGGGCTGAAACAGAGGGCGATAAAAAGAGGCGCTGAATCAGAGGGGCTGAATTAGAGGCGCTGAAACAGAGGGGCTGAAACAGAGGGCGAGTAACAGAGGGCGAGAAACGGAGGGGCTGAAACAGAGGTGCTGAAACAGAGTGGCTGATACAGAGGGCGAGAAACAGAGGGGCTGAAACAGAGGGCGAGAAACAGAGGGGCTGAAACAGAGGGGCTGAAACAGAAGGGCTGAACCAGAGGGGCTGAAACAGAGGGCGAGAAACAGAGGGGCTGAATCAGAGGGGCTGAATTAGAGGGGCTGAAACAGAGGGGCTGAAACAGAGGGCGAGAAACAGAGGGGCTGAAACAGAGGGCGAGTAACAGAGGGCGAGAAACGGAGGGGCTGAAACAGAGGTGCTGAAACAGAGGGGCTGATACAGAGGGCGAGAAACAGAGGGGCTGAAACAGAGGGTGAGAAACAGAGGGGCTGAAACAGAGGGGCTGAAACGGAAGGGCTGAACCAGAGGGGCTGAAACAGAGGGCGAGAAACAGAGGGGCTGAATCAGAGGGGCTGAATTAGAGGGGCTGAAACAGAGGGGCTGAAACAGAGGGCGAGAAACAGAGGGGCTGAAACAGAGGGCGAGTAACAGAGGGCGAGAAACGGAGGGGCTGAAACAGAGGTGCTGAAACAGAGGGGCTGATACAGAGGGCGAGAAACAGAGGGGCTGAAACAGAGGGTGAGAAAGAGAGGGGCTGAAACAGTGGGCGAGACGCAGAGTTGCTGAAACAGACGGGCTGAAACAGAGGGGCTGAAAAAGAGGGCGAAAAACAGAGGAGCTGAAACAGAGGCCGAGAAACAGAGGGGCTGAAACAGAGGGGCTGAATCAGAGGGGCTGAAACAGAGGGGCTGGAACAGAGGGGGAGAAACAGAGGGGCTGAAACAGAGGGGCTGAATCAGAGGGGCTGAAACAGAGGGCGAGAAACAGAGGGGCAGAAACAGAGGGCGAGAAACAGAGGGGCTGAAACAGAGGGGCTGAAACAGAGGGCGAAAAACAGAGGGGCTGAAACAGAGGGCTAGAAACAGAGGGTGAGAAACAGAGGGCGAGAAACAGAGGGGATGAAACAGAGGGGCTGAAACAGAGGGGCTGAAACAGAGGGGCTGAATCAGAGGGGCTGAAACAGAGGGGCTGAATCAGAGGGGCTGAATCAGAAGGCGAGAAACAGAGGGGCTGAAACAGAGGGCGAGAAACAGAGGGGCTGAAACAGAGGGGCTGAAACAGAGGGCGAGAAACAGAGGGGCTGAAACAGAGGGGCTGAAACAGAGGGGCTGAAACAGAGGGCGTGAAACAGAGGGGCTGAAACAGAGGGCGAGAAACAGAGGAGCTGAATCAGAGGGGCTGAAACAGAGGGCGAGAAACAGAGTGGCTGAAACAGAGGGCGAGAAACAGCTGGGCTGAAACAGAGGGCGAGAAACAGAGGGGCTGAAACAGAGGGGCTGAAACAGAGGGGCTGAAACAGAGGGGCTGAATCAGAGGGGCTGATTCAGAGGGGCTGAAACAGAGGGGCTAAATCAGAGGGGCAGAAACAGAGGGCGAGAAACAGAGGGGCTGAAACAGAGGGCGAGAAACAGAGGGGCTGAAACAGAGGGCGAGAAACAGGGTGGCTGTAACAGAGGGGCTGAAACAGAAGCACGAAATAGAGGGGCTGAAACAGAGGGGCTGAAACAGAGGGGCTAAATCAGAGGGGCAGAAACAGAGGGCGAGAAACAGAGGGGCTGAAACAGAGGTCGAGAAACCGAGGGGCTTTAACAGATGGGCTGAAACAGAGTGGCTGAAACAGAGGGGCTGAAACGGAGGGCGCGAAACCGAGGGGCTGAAACAGAGGGGCTGAAACAGAAGGACTGAAACAGAGGGGCTGAAACAGAGGGCGAGAAACAGAGGGGCTGAAACAGAGGCGCTGAAACAGAGGGTCTAAAACAGAGGGGCTGAAACAGAGGGCGAGAAACAGAGGGGCTGAATCAGAGGGGCTGAATCAGAGGGGCTGAAACAGAGGGGCTGAAACAGAGGGCGAGAAACAAATGGACTGAAACAGCGGGCGAGAAAGAGAGGGCGAGAAACAGAGGGGCTGAAACAGAGGGGCTGAAACAGACGGGCTGAAACAGAGAGCCTGAAATAGAGGGCGAGAAACAGAGGGGCTGAAACAGAGGGCGAAAAACAGAGGTGCTGAAACAGATGGCGAGAAACAGATGGTGAGAAACAGAGCGCGAGAATCAGAGGGGATGAAACAGAGGGGCTGAAACAGAGGGGCTGAAACAGAGGGGCTGAAACAGAGGGGCTGAATCAGAGGGGCTGAAACAGAGGGGCTGAATCAGAGGAGCTGAAACAGAGGGCGAGAAACAGAGGGGCTGAAATAGCGGGCGAGAAACAGAGGGGCTGAAACAGAGGGCGAGAAACAGAGGGGCTGAAACAAAGGGGCTGAAACAGAGGGGCTGAAATAGAGGGGCTGAAATAGAGGGGCTGAATCAGAGGGGCTGAAACAGAGGGGCTGAATCAGAGGGGCTGAAACAGAGGGCGAGAAACAGAGGGGCTGAAACAGAGGGCGAGAAACAGAGGGGCTGAAACAGAGGGGCTGAAACAGAGGGGCTGAAACAGAGGGCGAGAAACAGAGAGGCTGAATCGGTGGGCGAGAAACAGAGGGGCTGAACCAGAGGCCGAGAAACAGAGGGGCTGAAACAGAGGGCGAGAAACAGAGGGGCTGAAACAGAGGGGCTGAAACAGAGGGCGAGAAACAGAGGGGCTGAAACAGAGGGCGAGAAACAGAGGGACTGAAACAGAGGGGCTGAAACACAGGGCCTGAAACAGAGGGCGAGAAACAGAGGGGCTGAAACAGAGGGCGAGAAACCGAGGGGCTGAAACAGAGGGCGAGAAACAAAGGGGCTGAAACAGAGGCGCTGAAACAGAGGGGCTGAAACAGAGCAGCTGAATCAGAGGGGCTGATTCAGAGGGGCTGAAACAGAGGGGCTGAATCAGAGGAGCGGAAACAGAGGGCGAGAAACAGAGGGGCTGAAACAGAGGGCGAGAAACAGAGGGGCAGAAACAGAGGGTGAGAAAGAGAGGGGCTGAAACAGTGGGCGAGACGCAGAGTTGCTGAAACAGACGGGCTGAAACAGAGGGGCTGAAAAAGAGGGCGAAAAACAGAGGAGCTGAAACAGAGGCCGAGAAACAGAGGGGCTGAAACAGAGGGGCTGAATCAGAGGGGCTGAAACAGAGGGGCTGGAACAGAGGGGGAGAAACAGAGGGGCTGAAACAGAGGGGCTGAATCAGAGGGGCTGAAACAGAGGGCGAGAAACAGAGGGGCAGAAACAGAGGGCGAGAAACAGAGGGGCTGAAACAGAGGGGCTGAAACAGAGGGCGAAAAACAGAGGGGCTGAAACAGAGGGCTAGAAACAGAGGGTGAGAAACAGAGGGCGAGAAACAGAGGGGATGAAACAGAGGGGCTGAAACAGAGGGGCTGAAACAGAGGGGCTGAATCAGAGGGGCTGAAACAGAGGGGCTGAATCAGAGGGGCTGAATCAGAAGGCGAGAAACAGATGGGCTGAAACAGAGGGCGAGAAACAGAGGGGCTGAAACAGAGGGGCTGAAACAGAGGGCGAGAAACAGAGGGGCTGAAACAGAGGGGCTGAAACAGAGGGGCTGAAACCGAGGGCGTGAAACAGAGGGGCTGAAACAGAGGGCGAGAAACAGAGGAGCTGAATCAGAGGGGCTGAAACAGAGGGCGAGAAACAGAGTGGCTGAAACAGAGGGCGAGAAACAGCTGGGCTGAAACAGAGGGCGAGAAACAGAGGGGCTGAAACAGAGGGGCTGAAACAGAGGGGCTGAAACAGAGGGGCTGAATCAGAGGGGCTGATTCAGAGGGGCTGAAACAGAGGGGCTAAATCAGAGGGGCAGAAACAGAGGGCGAGAAACAGAGGGGCTGAAACAGAGGGCGAGAAACAGAGGGGCTGAAACAGAGGGCGAGAAACAGGGTGGCTGTAACAGAGGGGCTGAAACAGAAGCACGAAATAGAGGGGCTGAAACAGAGGGGCTGAAACAGAGGGGCTAAATCAGAGGGGCAGAAACAGAGGGCGAGAAACAGAGGGGCTGAAACAGAGGTCGAGAAACCGAGGGGCTTTAACAGATGGGCTGAAACAGAGTGGCTGAAACAGAGGGGCTGAAACGGAGGGCGCGAAACCGAGGGGCTGAAACAGAGGGGCTGAAACAGAAGGACTGAAACAGAGGGGCTGAAACAGAGGGCGAGAAACAGAGGGGCTGAAACAGAGGCGCTGAAACAGAGGGTCTAAAACAGAGGGGCTGAAACAGAGGGCGAGAAACAGAGGGGCTGAATCAGAGGGGCTGAATCAGAGGGGCTGAAACAGAGGGGCTGAAACAGAGGGCGAGAAACAAATGGACTGAAACAGCGGGCGAGAAAGAGAGGGCGAGAAACAGAGGGGCTGAAACAGAGGGGCTGAAACAGACGGGCTGAAACAGAGAGCCTGAAATAGAGGGCGAGAAACAGAGGGGCTGAAACAGAGGGCGAAAAACAGAGGTGCTGAAACAGATGGCGAGAAACAGATGGTGAGAAACAGAGCGCGAGAATCAGAGGGGATGAAACAGAGGGGCTGAAACAGAGGGGCTGAAACAGAGGGGCTGAAACAGAGGGGCTGAATCAGAGGGGCTGAAACAGAGGGGCTGAATCAGAGGAGCTGAAACAGAGGGCGAGAAACAGAGGGGCTGAAATAGCGGGCGAGAAACAGAGGGGCTGAAACAGAGGGCGAGAAACAGAGGGGCTGAAACAAAGGGGCTGAAACAGAGGGGCTGAAATAGAGGGGCTGAAATAGAGGGGCTGAATCAGAGGGGCTGAAACAGAGGGGCTGAATCAGAGGGGCTGAAACAGAGGGCGAGAAACAGAGGGGCTGAAACAGAGGGCGAGAAACAGAGGGGCTGAAACAGAGGGGCTGAAACAGAGGGGCTGAAACAGAGGGCGAGAAACAGAGAGGCTGAATCGGTGGGCGAGAAACAGAGGGGCTGAACCAGAGGCCGAGAAACAGAGGGGCTGAAACAGAGGGCGAGAAACAGAGGGGCTGAAACAGAGGGGCTGAAACAGAGGGCGAGAAACAGAGGGGCTGAAACAGAGGGCGAGAAACAGAGGGACTGAAACAGAGGGGCTGAAACACAGGGCCTGAAACAGAGGGCGAGAAACAGAGGGGCTGAAACAGAGGGCGAGAAACCGAGGGGCTGAAACAGAGGGCGAGAAACAAAGGGGCTGAAACAGAGGCGCTGAAACAGAGGGGCTGAAACAGAGCAGCTGAATCAGAGGGGCTGCTTCAGAGGGGCTGAAACAGAGGGGCTGAATCAGAGGAGCGGAAACAGAGGGCGAGAAACAGAGGGGCTGAAACAGAGGGCGAGAAACAGAGGGGCAGAAACAGAGGGCGAGAAACAGAGTGGCTGAAACAGAGGGGCTGAAACAGAGGGGCTGAATCAGAGGGGCTGAATGAGTGTGGCTGAATCAGAGGGGCTGAAACAGAGTGCGAGAAACAGAGGGGCTGAATCAGAGGGGCTGGAACAGAGGGGGAGAAACAGAGGGGCTGAAACAGAGGGGCTGAATCAGAGGGGCTGAAACAGAGGGCGAGAAACAGAGGGGCTGAAACAGAGGGCGAGAAACAGAGGGGCAGAAACAGAGGGGCTGAAACAGAGGGGCTGAAACAGAGGGCGAGAAACACAGAGGCTGAAACGGTGGGCGAGAAACAGAGGGGCTGAAACAGAGGGCAAGAAACAGAGGGGCTGAAACAGAGGGCGAGAAACAGAGGGGCTGAAACAGACGGGCTGAAACAGAGGGGCTGAAACAGAGGGCGAGAAACAGAGGGGCTGAAACAGAGGGCGAGAAACAGAGGGACTGAAACAGAGGGGCTGAAACACAGGGCCTGAAACAGAGGGCGAGAAACAGAGGGGCTGAAACAGAGGGCGAGAAACGGAGGGGCTGAAACAGAGGGCGAGAAACAAAGGGGCTGAAACAGAGGGGCTGAAACAGAGGGGCTGAAACAGAGCAGCTGAATCAGAGGGGCTGATTCAGAGGGGCTGAAACAGAGGGGCTGAATCAGAGGGGCTGAAACAGAGGGCGAGAAACAGAGGGGCTGAAACAGAGGGCGAGAAACAGAGGGGCAGAAACAGAGGGCGAGAAACAGAGTGGCTGAAACAGAGGGGCTGAAACAGACAGCGCGAAACAGAGGGGCTGAAACAGAGGGCGAGAAACAGAGGGGCTGAAACAGAGGGGCTGAAACAGAGGGGCTCACTCAGAGGGACAGAAACAGAGGGCGAGAAACAGAGGGGCTGAAACAGAGGGCGAGAAACAGAGGGGCTGAAACAGAGGGGCTGAAACAGAGGGGCTGAAACAGAGGGCGGGAAACAGAGGGGCTGAAACAGAGGGCGAGAAACAGAGGGGCTGAAACAGAGGGACTGAAACAGAAGGGCTGAACCAGAGGGGCTGAAACAGAGGGCAACAAACAGAGGGGCTGAATCAGAGGGGCTGAATTAGAGGGGCTGAAACAGAGGGGCTGAAACAGAGGGCGAGAAACAGAGGGGCTGAAACAGAGGGCGAGTAACAGAGGGCGAGAAACGGAGAGGCTGAAACAGAGGTGCTGAAACAGAGGGGCTGATACAGAGGGCGAGAAACAGAGGGGCTGAAACAGAGGGTGAGAAAGAGAGGGGCTGAAACAGTGGGCGAGACGCAGAGTTGCTGAAACAGACGGGCTGAAACAGAGGGGCTGAAAAAGAGGGCGAAAAACAGAGGAGCTGAAACAGAGGCCGAGAAACAGAGGGGCTGAAACAGAGGGGCTGAATCAGAGGGGCTGAATGAGTGTGGCTGAAACAGAGGGGCTGGAACAGAGGGGGAGAAACAGAGGGGCTGAAACAGAGGGGCTGAATCAGAGGGGCTGAAACAGAGGGCGAGAAACAGAGGGGCAGAAACAGAGGGCGAGAAACAGAGGGGCTGAAACAGAGGGGCTGAAACAGAGGGCGAAAAACAGAGGGGCTGAAACAGAGGGCTAGAAACAGAGGGTGAGATACAGAGGACGAGAAACAGAGGGGATGAAACAGAGGGGCTGAAACAGAGGGGCTGAAACAGAGGGGCTGAATCAGAGGGGCTGAAACAGAGGGGCTGAATCAGAGGGGCTGAATCAGAAGGCGAGAAACAGAGGGTCTGAAACAGAGGGCGAGAAACAGAGGGGCTGAAACAGAGGGGCTGAAACAGAGGGCGAGAAACAGAGGGGCTGAAACAGAGGGGCTGAAACAGAGGGGCTGAAACAGAGGGCGAGAAACAGAGGGGCTGAAACAGAGGGCGAGAAAGAGAGGGGCTGAAACAGAGGGCGAGAAACAGAGGGGCTGAAACAGAGGGGCTGAAACAGAGGGGCTGAAACAGAGGGCGAGAAACAGAGGGGCTGAAACAGAGGGCGAGAAACAGTGGGGCTGAATCAGAGGGCGAGAAACAGAGGGGCTGAAACAGAGGGGCTGAAACAGAGGATGAGAAACAGAGGGGCTGAATCAGAGGGGCTGAATCAGAGGGGCTGAAACAGAGGGGCTGAAACAGAGGGGCTGAATCAGAGGGGCTGAAACAGGGCGAGAAACAGAGAGGCTGAAACAGAGGGCGAGAAACAGAGGGGCTGAAACAGAGGGCGAGAAACAGAGGGGCTGAAACAGAGGGCGAGAAACAGAGGGCGAGAAACAGAGGGGCTGAATCAGAGGGGCTGAATTCGAGGGGCTGAAACAGAGGTGCTGAAACAGAGGGCGAGAAACAGAGGGGCTGAAACAGAGGGCGATTAACAGAGGGCGAGAAACAGAGGGGCTGAAACAGAGGGGCTGAAACAGAGGGGCTGATCCAGAGGGCGAGAAACAGAGGGGCTGAATCAGAGGGGCTGAAACAGAGGGTGAGAAACAGAGGGGCTGAAACAGTGGGCGAGAAACAGAGTGGCTGAAACAGACGGGCTGAAACAGAGGGGCTGAAAAAGAGGGCGAAAAACAGAGGGGCTGCAACAGAGGCCGAGGAACAGAGGGGCTGAATCAGAGGGGCTGAATGAGTGTGGCTGAATCAGAGGGGCTGAAAACAGAGTGGCTGAAACAGACGGGCTGAAACAGAGGGGCTGAATCAGAGGGGCTGAAACAGAGGGGCTGAATCAGAGGGGCTGAATCAGAAGGCGAGAAACAGAGGGGCTGAAACAGAGGGCGAGAAACAGAGGGGCTGAAACAGAGGGGCTGAAACAGAGGGGCTCACTCAGAGGGACAGAAACAGAGGGCGAGAAACAGAGGGGCTGAAACAGAGGGCGAGAAACAGAGGGGCTGAAACAGAGGGGCTGAAACAGAGGGGCTGAAACAGAGGGCGAGAAACAGAGGGGCTGAAACAGAGGGCGAGAAACAGAGGGGCTGAAACAGAGGGACTGAAACAGAAGGGCTGAACCAGAGGGGCTGAAACAGAGGGCGAGAAACAGAGTGGCTGAATCAGAGGGGCTGAATTAGAGGGGCTGAAACAGAGGGGCTGAAACAGAGGGCGAGAAACAGAGGGGCTGAAACAGAGGGCGAGTAACAGAGGGCGAGAAACGGAGGGGCTGAAACAGAGGTGCTGAAACAGAGGGGCTGATACAGAGGGCGAGAAACAGAGGGGCTGAAACAGAGGGTGAGAAAGAGAGGGGCTGAAACAGTGGGCGAGACGCAGAGTTGCTGAAACAGACGGGCTGAAACAGAGGGGCTGAAAAAGAGGGCGAAAAACAGAGGAGCTGAAACAGAGGCCGAGAAACAGAGGGGCTGAAACAGAGGGGCTGAATCAGAGGGGCTGAATGAGTGTGGCTGAATCAGAGGGGCTGAAACAGAGTGGCTGAAACAGAGAGGCTGAAACAGAGGGGCTGGAACAGAGGGGGAGAAACAGAGGGGCTGAAACAGAGGGGCTGAATCAGAGGGGCTGAAACAGAGGGCGAGAAACAGAGGGGCAGAAACAGAGGGCGAGAAACAGAGGGGCTGAAACAGAGGGGCTGAAACAGAGGGCGAAAAACAGAGGGGCTGAAACAGAGGGCTAGAAACAGAGGGTGAGATACAGAGGACGAGAAACAGAGGGGATGAAACAGAGGGGCTGAAACAGAGGGGCTGAAACAGAGGGGCTGAATCAGAGGGGCTGAAACAGAGGGGCTGAATCAGAGGGGCTGAATCAGAAGGCGAGAAACAGAGGGGCTGAAACAGAGGGCGAGAAACAGAGGGGCTGAAACAGAGGGGCTGAAACAGAGGGCGAGAAACAGAGGGGCTGAAACAGAGGGGCTGAAACAGAGGGGCTGAAACAGAGGGCGAGAAACAGAGGGGCTGAAACAGAGGGCGAGAAAGAGAGGGGCTGAAACAGAGGGCGAGAAACAGAGGGGCTGAAACAGAGGGGCTGAAACAGAGGGGCTGAAACAGAGGCAGAGAAACAGAGGGGCTGAAACAGAGGGCGAGAAACAGTGGGGCTGAATCAGAGGGCGAGAAACAGAGGGGCTGAAACAGAGGGGCTGAAACAGAGGATGAGAAACAGAGGGGCTGAATCAGAGGGGCTGAATCAGAGGGGCTGAAACAGAGGGGCTGAAACAGAGGGGCTGAATCAGAGGGGCTGAAACAGGGCGAGAAACAGAGAGGCTGAAACAGAGGGCGAGAAACAGAGGGGCTGAAACAGAGGGCGAGAAACAGAGGGGCTGAAACAGAGGGCGAGAAACAGAGGGGCTGAAACAGAGGGCGAGAAACAGAGGGCGAGAAACAGAGGGGCTGAATCAGAGGGGCTGAATTCGAGGGGCTGAAACAGAGGTGCTGAAACAGAGGGCGAGAAACAGAGGGGCTGAAACAGAGGGCGATTAACAGAGGGCGAGAAACAGAGGGGCTGAAATAGAGGGGCTGATCCAGAGGGCGAGAAACAGAGGGGCTGAATCAGAGGGGCTGAAACAGAGGGTGAGAAACAGAGGGGCTGAAACAGTGGGCGAGAAACAGAGTGGCTGAAACAGACGGGCTGAAACAGAGGGGCTGAAAAAGAGGGCGAAAAACAGAGGGGCTGCAACAGTGGCCGAGGAACAGAGGGGCTGAAACAGAGGGGCTGAATCAGAGGGGCTGAATGAGTGTGGCTGAATCAGAGGGGCTGAAACAGAGTGGCTGAAACAGACGGGCTGAAACAGAGGGGCTGAATCAGAGGGGCTGAAACAGAGGGGCTGAATCAGAGGGCGAGAAACAGAGGGGCTGAAACAGAGGGGCTGAAACAGAGGGCGAGAAACAGAGGGGCTGAAACAGAGGGGCTGAAACAGAGGGGCTGAAACAGAGGGCGAGAAACAGAGGGGCTGAAACAGAGGGCGAGAAAGAGAGGGGCTGAAACAGAGGGCGAGAAACAGAAGGGCTGAAACAGAGGGGCTGAAACAGAGGGGCTGAAACAGAGGGCGAGAAACAGAGGGGCTGAAACAGAGGGCGAGAAACAGTGGGGCTGAATCAGAGGGCGAGAAACAGAGGGGCTGAAACAGAGGGGCTGAAACAGAGGATGAGAAACAGAGGGGCTGAATCAGAGGGGCTGAATCAGAGGGGCTGAAACAGAGGGGCTGAAACAGAGGGGCTGAATCAGAGGGGCTGAAACAGGGCGAGAAACAGAGAGGCTGAAACTGAGGGCGAGAAACAGAGGGGCTGAAACAGAGGGCGAGAAACAGAGGGGCTGAAACAGAGGGCGAGAAACAGAGGGGCTGAAACAGAGGGCGAGAAACAGAGGGCGAGAAACAGAGGGGCTGAATCAGAGGGGCTGAATTCGAGGGGCTGAAACAGAGGTGCTGAAACAGAGGGCGAGAAACAGAGGGGCTGAAACAGAGGGCGATTAACAGAGGGCGAGAAACAGAGGGGCTGAAACAGAGGGGCTGAAACAGAGGGGCTGATACAGAGGGCGAGAAACAGAGGGGCTGAATCAGAGGGGCTGAAACAGAGGGTGAGAAACAGAGGGGCTGAAACAGTGGGCGAGAAACAGAGTGGCTGAAACAGACGGGCTGAAACAGAGGGGCTGAAAAAGAGGGCGAAAAACAGAGGGGCTGCAACAGAGGCCGAGGAACAGAGGGGCTGAAACAGAGGGGCTGAATCAGAGGGGCTGAATGAGTGTGGCTGAATCAGAGGGGCTGAAACAGAGTGGCTGAAACAGACGGGCTGAAACAGAGGGGCTGGAACAGAGGGGGAGAAACAGAGGGGCTGAAACAGAGGGGCTGAATCAGAGGGGCTGAAACAGAGGGCGAGAAACAGAGGGGCAGAAACAGAGGGCGAGAAACAGAGGGGCTGAAACAGAGGGGCTGAAACAGAGGGCGAGAAACAGAGGGGCTGAAACAGCGGGCGAGAAACAGAGGGGCTGAAACAGAGGGCGAGAAACAGAGGGGCTGAAACAGAGGGGCTGAAACAGAGGGCGACAAACAGAGGGGCTGAAACAGAGGGGCTGAAACAGAGGGGCTGAAACAGAGGGCGAGAAACAGAGGGGCTGAAACAGAGGGGCTGAAACAGAAGGGCTGAACCAGAGGGGCTGAAACAGAGGGCGAGAAACAGAGGGGCTGAATCAGAAGGGCTGAATTAGAGGGGCTGAAACAGAGGGGCTGAAACAGAGGGCGAGAAACAGAGGGGCTGAAACAGAGGGCGAGTAACAGAGGGCGAGAAACGGAGGGGCTGAAACAGAGGTGCTGAAACAGAGGGGCTGATACAGAGGGCGAGAAACAGAGGGGCTGAAACAGAGGGTGAGAAAGAGAGGGGCTGAAACAGTGGGCGAGACGCAGAGTTGCTGAAACAGACGGGCTGAAACAGAGGGGCTGAAAAAAAGGGCGAAAAACAGAGGAGCTGAAACAGAGGCCGAGAAACAGAGGGGCTGAAACAGAGGGGCTGAATCAGAGGGGCTGAATGAGTGTGGCTGAATCAGAGGGGCTGAAACAGAGTGGCTGAAACAGAGGGGCTGAAACAGAGGGGCTGGAACAGAGGGGGAGAAACAGAGGGGCTGAAACAGAGGGGCTGAATCAGAGGGGCTGAAACAGAGGGCGAGAAACAGAGGGGCAGAAACAGAGGGCGAGAAACAGAGGGGCTGAAACAGAGGGGCTGAAACAGAGGGCGAAAAACAGAGGGGCTGAAACAGAGGGCTAGAAACAGAGGGTGAGATACAGAGGACGAGAAACAGAGGGGATGAAACAGAGGGGCTGAAACAGAGGGGCTGAAACAGAGGGGCTGAATCAGAGGGGCTGAAACAGAGGGGCTGCATCAGAGGGGCTGAATCAGAAGGCGAGAAACAGAGGGGCTGAAACAGAGGGCGAGAAACAGAGGGGCTGAAACAGAGGGGCTGAAACAGAGGGCGAGAAACAGAGGGGCTGAAACAGAGGGGCTGAAACAGAGGGCGAGAAACAGAGGGGCTGAAACAGAGGACGAGAAAGAGAGGGGCTGAAACAGAGGGCGAGAAACAGAGGGGCTGAAACAGAGGGGCTGAAACAGAGGGGCTGAAACAGAGGGCGAGAAACAGAGGGGCTGAAACAGAGGGCGAGAAACAGTGGGGCTGAATCAGAGGGCGAGCAACAGAGGGGCTGAAACAGAGGGGCTGAAACAGAGGATGAGAAACAGAGGGGCTGAATCAGAGGGGCTGAATCAGAGGGGCTGAAACAGAGGGGCTGAAACAGAGGGGCTGAATCAGAGGGGCTGAAACAGGGCGAGAAACAGAGAGGCTGAAACAGAGGGCGAGAAACAGAGGGGCTGAAACAGAGGGCGAGAAACAGAGGGGCTGAAACAGAGGGCGAGAAACAGAGGGGCTGAAACAGAGGGCGAGAAACAGAGGGCGAGAAACAGAGGGGCTGAATCAGAGGGGCTGAATTCGAGGGGCTGAAACAGAGGTGCTGAAACAGAGGGCGAGAAACAGAGGGGCTGAAACAGAGGGCGATTAACAGAGGGCGAGAAACAGAGGGGCTGAAACAGAGGGGCTGAAACAGAGGGGCTGATCCAGAGGGCGAGAAACAGAGGGGCTGAATCAGAGGGGCTGAAACAGAGGGTGAGAAACAGAGGGGCTGAAATAGTGGGCGAGAAACAGAGTGGCTGAAACAGACGGGCTGAAACAGAGGGGCTGAAAAAGAGGGCGAAAAACAGAGGGGCTGCAACAGAGGCCGAGGAACAGAGGGGCTGAAACAGAGTGGCTGAAACAGAGGGCGAGAAACAGAGGGGCTGAAACAGAGGGCGAGAAACAGAGGGACTGAAACAGAGGGGCTGAAACACAGGGCCTGAAACAGAGGGCGAGAAACAGAGGGGCTGAAACAGAGGGCGAGAAACCGAGGGGCTGAAACAGAGGGCGAGAAACAAAGGGGCTGAAACAGAGGGGCTGAAACAGAGGGGCTGAAACAGAGCAGCTGAATCAGAGGGGCTGATTCAGAGGGGCTGAAACAGAGGGGCTGAATCAGAGGGGCTGAAACAGAGGGCGAGAAACAGAGGGGCTGAAACAGAGGGCGAGAAACAGAGGGGCAGAAACAGAGGGCGAGAAACAGAGTGGCTGAAACAGAGGGGCTGAAACAGAGAGCGCGAAACAGAGGGGCTGAAACAGAGGGCGAGAAACAGAGGGGCTGAAACAGAGGGGCTGAAACAGAGGGGCTCACTCAGATAGACAGAAACAGAGGGCGAGAAACAGAGGGGCTGAAACAGAGGGCGAGAAACAGAGGGGCTGAAACAGAGGGGCTGAAACAGAGGGGCTGAAACAGAGGGCGAGAAACAGAGGGGCTGAAACAGAGGGCGAGAAACAGAGGGGCTGAAACAGAGGGACTGAAACAGAAGGGCTGAACCAGAGGGGCTGAAACAGAGGGCGACAAACAGAGGGGCTGAATCAGAGGGGCTGAATTAGAGGGGCTGAAACAGAGGGGCTGAAACAGAGGGCGAGAAACAGAGGGGCTGAAACAGAGGGCGAGTAACAGAGGGCGAGAAACGGAGGGGCTGAAACAGAGGTGCTGAAACAGAGGGGCTGATACAGAGGGCGAGAAACAGAGGGGCTGAAACAGAGGGTGAGAAAGAGAGGGGCTGAAACAGTGGGCGAGACGCAGAGTTGCTGAAACAGACGGGCTGAAACAGAGGGGCTGAAAAAGAGGGCGAAAAACAGAGGAGCTGAAACAGAGGCCGAGAAACAGAGGGGCTGAAACAGAGGGGCTGAATCAGAGGGGCTGAATGAGTGTGGCTGAATCAGAGGGGCTGAAACAGAGTGGCTGAAACAGAGAGGCTGAAACAGAGGGGCTGGAACAGAGGGCGAGAAACAGAGGGGCTGAAACAGAGGGGCTGAATCAGAGGGGCTGAAACAGAGGGCGAGAAACAGAGGGGCTGAAACAGAGGGCGAGAAACAGAGGGGCTGAAACAGAGGGGCTGAAACAGAGGGCGAAAAACAGAGGGGCTGAAACAGAGGGCTAGAAACAGAGGGTGAGATACAGAGGACGAGAAACAGAGGGGATGAAACAGAGGGGCTGAAACAGAGGGGCTGAAACAGAGGGGCTGAATCAGAGGGGCTGAAACAGAGGGGCTGAATCAGAGGGGCTGAATCAGAAGGCGAGAAACAGAGGGGCTGAAACAGAGGGCGAGAAACAGAGGGGCTGAAACAGAGGGGCTGAAACAGAGGGCGAGAAACAGAGGGGCTGAAACAGAGGGGCTGAAACAGAGGGGCTGAAACAGAGGGCGAGAAACAGAGGGGCTGAAACAGAGGGCGAGAAAGAGAGGGGCTGAAACAGAGGGCGAGAAAAAGATGGGCTGAAACAGAGGGGCTGAAACAGAGGGGCTGAAACAGAGGGCGAGAAACAGAGGGGCTGAAACAGAGGGCGAGAAACAGTGGGGCTGAATCAGAGGGCGAGAAACAGAGGGGCTGAAACAGAGGATGAGAAACAGAGGGGCTGAATCAGAGGGGCTGAATCAGAGGGGCTGAAACAGAGGGGCTGAAACAGAGGGGCTGAATCAGAGGGGCTGAAACAGGGCGAGAAACAGAGAGGCTGAAACAGAGGGCGAGAAACAGAGGGGCTGAAACAGAGGGCGAGAAACAGAGGGGCTGAAACAGAGGGCGAGAAACAGAGGGGCTGAAACAGAGGGCGAGAAACAGAGGGCGAGAAACAGAGGGGCTGAATCAGAGGGGCTGAATTCGAGGGGCTGAAACAGAGGTGCTGAAACAGAGGGCGAGAAACAGAGGGGCTGAAACAGAGGGCGATTAACAGAGGGCGAGAAACAGAGGGGCTGAAACAGAGGGGCTGAAACAGAGGGGCTGATCCAGAGGGCGAGAAACAGAGGGGCTGAATCAGAGGGGCTGAAACAGAGGGTGAGAAACAGAGTGGCTGAAACAGACGGGCTGAAACAGAGGGGCTGAAAAAGAGGGCGAAAAACAGAGGGGCTGCAACAGAGGCCAAGGAACAGAGGGGCTGAAACAGAGGGGCTGAATCAGAGGGGCTGAATGAGTGTGGCTGAATCAGAGGGGCTGAAACAGAGTGGCTGAAACAGACGGGCTGAAACAGAGGGGCTGAATCAGAGGGGCTGAAACAGAGGGGCTGAATCAGAGGGGCTGAATCAGAAGGCGAGAAACAGAGGGGCTGAAACAGAGGGCGAGAAACAGAGGGGCTGAAACAGAGGGGCTGAAACAGAGGGCGAGAAACAGAGGGGCTGAAACAGAGGGGCTGAAACAGAGGGGCTGAAACAGAGGGCGAGAAACAGAGGGGCTGAAACAGAGGGCGAGAAAGAGAGGGGCTGAAACAGAGGGCGAGAAACAGAGGGGCTGAAACAGAGGGGCTGAAACAGAGGGGCTGAAACAGAGGGCGAGAAACAGAGGGGCTGAAACAGAGGGCGAGAAACAGTGGGGCTGAATCAGAGGGCGAGAAACAGAGGGGCTGAAACAGAGGGGCTGAAACAGAGGATGAGAAACAGAGGGGCTGAATCAGAGGGGCTGAATCAGAGGGGCTGAAACAGAGGCGCTGAAACAGAGGGGCTGAATCAGAGGGGCTGAAACAGGGCGAGAAACAGAGAGGCTGAAACAGAGGGCGAGATACAGAGGGGCTGAAACAGAGGGCGAGAAACAGAGGGCGAGAAACAGAGGGGCTGAATCAGAGGGGCTGAATTCGAGGGGCTGAAACAGAGGTGCTGAAACAGAGGGCGAGAAACAGAGGGGCTGAAACAGAGGGCGATTAACAGAGGGCGAGAAACAGAGGGGCTGAAACAGAGGGGCTGAAACAGAGGGGCTGATCCAGAGGGCGAGAAACAGAGGGGCTGAATCAGAGGGGCTGAAACAGAGGGTGAGAAACAGAGGGGCTGAAAAAGTGGGCGAGAAACAGAGTGGCTGAAACAGACGGGCTGAAACAGAGGCGCTGAATCAGAGGGGCTGAATGAGTGTGGCTGAATCAGAGGGGCTGAAACAGAGTGGCTGAAACAGAGGGGCTGAAACAGAGGGGCTGGAACAGAGGGGGAGAAACAGAGGGGCTGAAACAGAGGGGCTGAATCAGAGGGGCTGAAACAGAGGGCGAGAAACAGAGGGGCAGAAACAGAGGGCGAGAAATAGAGGGGCTGAAACAGAGGGGCTGAAACAGAGGGCGAGAAACAGAGGGGCTGAAACAGAGGGGCTGAAACAGAGGGCGAGAAACAGAGGGGCTGAAACAGAGGGGCTGAAACAGAGGGGCTGAAACAGAGGGCGAGAAACAGAGGGGCTGAAACAGAGGGCGAGAAACAGAGGGGCTGAAACAGAGGGGCTGAAACAGAAGGGCTGAACCAGAGGGGCTGAAACAGAGGGCGAGAAACAGAGGGGCAGAATCAGAGGGGCTGAATTAGAGGGGCTGAAACAGAGGGGCTGAAACAGAGGGCGAGAAACAGAGGGGCTGAAACAGAGGGCGAGTAACAGAGGGCGAGAAACGGAGGGGCTGAAACAGAGGTGCTGAAACAGAGGGGCTGATACAGAGGGCGAGAAACAGAGGGGCTGAAACAGAGGGTGAGAAAGAGAGGGGCTGAAACAGTGGGCGAGACGCAGAGTTGCTGAAACAGACGGGCTGAATGAGTGTGGCTGAATCAGAGGGGCTGAAACAGAGTGGCTGAAACAGAGGGGCTGAAACAGAGGGGCTGGAACAGAGGGGGAGAAACAGAGGGGCTGAAACAGAGGGGCTGAATCAGAGGGGCTGAAACAGAGGGCGAGAAACAGAGGGGCAGAAACAGAGGGCGAGAAACAGAGGGGCTGAAACAGAGGGGCTGAAACAGAGGGCGAAAAACAGAGGGGCTGAAACAGAGGGCTAGAAACAGAGGGTGAGATACAGAGGACGAGAAACAGCGGGGATGAAACAGAGGGGCTGAAACAGAGGGGCTGAAACAGAGGGGCTGAATCAGAGGGGCTGAAACAGAGGGGCTGAATCAGAGGGGCTGAATCAGAAGGCGAGAAACAGAGGGGCTGAAACAGAGGGCGAGAAACAGAGGGGCTGAAACAGAGGGGCTGAAACAGAGGGCAGGAAAAAGAGGGGCTGAAACAGAGGGGCTGAAACAGAGGGGCTGAAACAGAGGGCGAGAAACAGAGGGGCTGAAACAGAGGGCGAGAAAGAGAGGGGCTGAAACAGAGGGCGAGAAACTGAGGGGCTGAAACAGAGGGGCTGAAACAGAGGGGCTGAAACAGAGGGCGAGAAACAGAGGGGCTGAAACAGAGGGCAAGAAACAGTGGGGCTGAATCAGAGGGCGAGAAACAGAGGGGCTGAAACAGAGGGGCTGAAACAGAGGATGAGAAACAGAGGGGCTGAATCAGAGGGGCTGAATCAGAGGGGCTGAAACAGAGGGGCTGAAACAGAGGGGCTGAATCAGAGGGGCTGAAACAGGGCGAGAAACAGAGAGGCTGAAACAGAGGGCGAGAAACAGAGGGGCTGAAACAGAGTGCGAGAAACAGAGGGGCTGAAACAGAGGGCGAGAAACAGAGGGGCTGAAACAGAGGGCGAGAAACAGAGGGCGAGAAACAGAGGGGCTGAATCAGAGGGGCTGAATTCGAGGGGCTGAAACAGAGGTGCTGAAACAGAGGGCGAGAAACAGAGGGGCTGAAACAGAGGGCGATTAACAGAGGGCGAGAAACAGAGGGGCTGAAACAGAGGGGCTGAAACAGAGGGGCTGATCCAGAGGGCGAGAAACAGAGGGGCTGAATCAGAGGGGCTGAAACAGAGGGCGAAAAACAGAGGGGCTGCAACAGAGGCCGAGGAACAGAGGGGCTGAAACAGAGGGGCTGAATCAGAGGGGCTGAAACAGAGTGGCTGAAACAGACGGGCTGAAACAGAGGGGCTGGAACAGAGGGGGAGAAACAGAGGGGCTGAAACAGAGGGGCTGAATCAGAGGGGCTGAAACAGAGGGCGAGAAACAGAGGGGCAGAAACAGAGGGCGAGAAACAGAGGGGCTGAAACAGAGGGCGAAAAACAGAGGGGCTGAAACAGAGGGCTAGACACAGAGGGTGAGAAACAGAGGGCGAAAAACAGAGGGGATGAAACAGAGGGGCTGAAACAGAGGGGCTGAAACAGAGGGGCTGAATCAGAGGGCGATTAACAGAGGGCGAGAAACAGAGGGGCTGAAACAGAGGGGCTGAAACAGAGGGGCTGATCCAGAGGGCGAGAAACAGAGGGGCTGAATCAGAGGGGCTGAAACAGAGGGCGAAAAACAGAGGGGCTGCAACAGAGGCCGAGGAACAGAGGGGCTGAAACAGAGGGGCTGAATCAGAGGGGCTGAAACAGAGTGGCTGAAACAGACGGGCTGAAACAGAGGGGCTGGAACAGAGGGGGAGAAACAGAGGGGCTGAAACAGAGGGGCTGAATCAGAGGGGCTGAAACAGAGGGCGAGAAACAGAGGGGCAGAAACAGAGGGCGAGAAACAGAGGGGCTGAAACAGAGGGCGAAAAACAGAGGGGCTGAAACAGAGGGCTAGACACAGAGGGTGAGAAACAGAGGGCGAAAAACAGAGGGGATGAAACAGAGGGGCTGAAACAGAGGGGCTGAAACAGAGGGGCTGAATCAGAGGGGCTGAAACAGAGGGGCTGAATCAGAGGGGCTGAAACAGAAGGCGAGAAACAGAGGGGCTGAAACAGAGGGGCTGAATCAGAGGGGCTGAAACAGAGGGCGAGAAACAGAGGGGCAGAAACAGAGGTCGAGAAACAGAGGGGCTGAAACAGAGGGGCTGAAACAGAGGGCGAAAAACAGAGGGGCTGAAACAGAGGGCGAGAAACAGAGGGTGAGAAACAGAGGGCGAAAAACAGAGGGGATGAAACAGAGGGGCTGAAACAGAGGGGCTGAAACAGAGGGGCTGAATCAGAGGGGCTGAAACAGAGGGGCTGAATCAGAGGGGCTGAAACAGAAGGCGAGAAACAGAGGGGCTGAAACAGAGGGCGAGAATCAGAGGGGCTGAAACAGAGGGGCTGAAACAGAGGGGCTGAAAGAGAGGGCGAGAAACAGAGCGGCTGAATCAGAGGGGCTAAATCAGAGGGGCTGAATCAGAGGGGCTGAAACAGAGGGGCTGAATCAGAGCGGCTGAAACAGAGGGCGAGAAACAGAGGGGCTGAAAGAGAGGGCAAGAAACAGAGGGGCTGAAACAGAGGGCGAGAAACAGAGGGGCTGAAACAGAGGGCGAGAAACAGAGGGGCTGAAACAGAGGGCGAGAAACACAGGGGCTGAAACAGAGGGGCTGAAACAGAGCGGCTGAAACAGAGGGGCTGAATCAGAGGGGCTGATTCAGAGGGGCTGAAACAGAGGGGCTGAATCAGCGGGGCTGAAACAGAGGGCAAGAAAAAGAGGGGCTGAAACAGAGGGCGAGAGACAGAGGGGCAGATACAGAGGGCGAGAAACAGAGGGGCTGAAACAGAGGGGCTGAAACAGAGGGCGAGAAACAGAGGGGCTGAAACAGATGGCGAGAAACAGAGGGGCTGAAACAGAGGGGCTGAAACAGAGTGGCTGAAACAGAGGGGCTGAAACAGTGGGGCTGAAACAGAGGGCGGTAAACAGAGGGGCTGAAACAGATGGCGAGAAACAGAGGGGCTGAAACAGAGGGTGAGAAATAGAGGGGCTGAAACAGAGGGCGAGAAACAGAGGGGCTGAAACAGAGGGCGAGAAACAGAGGGGCTGAAACAGAGGGGCTGAAACAGAGGGGCTGAAACAGATGGGCTGAATCAGAGGGGCGGGAAACAGAGGGGCTGAATCAGAGGGGCTGAAACAGAGGGGCTGAAACAGAGGGGCTGAAACAGAGGGGCTGAAACAGAGAGCGAGAAACAGAGGGGCTGAAGCAGAGGGGCGGGAAACAGAGGGGCTGAATCAGAGGGGCTGAATGAGTGGAGCTGAATCAGAGGGGCCGAATCAGAGGGGCTGAAACAGAGGGTGAGAAACAGAGGGGCTGAAACAGAGGGGCAGAAACAGAGGTGCTGCAACAGAGGGCGAAAAAAAGAGGGGCTGAATCAGAGGGGCTAAATCAGAGGGGCTGAATCAGAGGGGTTGAAACAGAGGGGCTGAATCAGAGGGCGAGAAACAGAGGGGCTGAATCAGAGGGGCTGAAACAGAGGGCGAGAAATTGAGCGGCTGAAACAGAGGGCGAGAAACAGAGGGGCTGAAACAGAGGGCGAGAAACAGAGGGGCTGAAACAGAGGGGCTGAAACAGAGGGGCTGAAACAGAGGGGCTGAATCAGAAGGGCTGATTCACAGGCGCTGAAACAGAGGGCGAGAAACAGAGGGGCTGAAACAGAGGGCGAGAAACAGAGGGGCTGAAACAGAGGGCGAGAAACAGAGTGGCTGAAACATACGGGCTGAAACAGAGGGGCTGAAACAGAGGGCGAGAAACCGAGGGGCTGAAACAGAGGGGCTGAAACAGAGCAGCTGAACCAGAGGGGCTGATTCAGAGGGGCTGAAACAGAGGGGCTGAATCAGAGGGGCTGAAACAGAGGGCGAGAAACAGAGGGGCTGAAACAGAGGGCGAGAAACAGAGGGGCTGAAACAGAGGGCGAGAAACAGAGTGGCTGAAACAGAGGGGCTGAAACAGAGAGCGCGAAACAGAGGGGCTGAAACAGAGGGCGAGAAACAGAGGGGCTGAAACAGAGGGGCTGAAACAGAGGGGCTAACTCAGAGGGACAGAAACAGAGGGCGAGAAACAGAGGGGCTGAAACAGAGGGCGAGAAACAGAGGGGCTGAAACAGAGGGGCTGAAACAGAGGGGCTGAAACAGAGGGCGAGAAACAGAGGGGCTGAAACAGAGGGCGAGAAACAGAGGGGCTGAAACAGAGGGGCTGAAACAGAAGGGCTGAACCAGAGGGGCTGAAACAGAGGGCGAGAAACAGAGGGGCTGAATCAGAGGGGCTGAATTCGAGGGGCTGAAACAGAGGTGCTGAAACAGAGGGCGAGAAACAGAGGGGCTGAAACAGAGGGCGATTAACAGAGGGCGAGAAACAGAGGGGCTGAAACAGAGGGGCTGAAACAGAGGGGCTGATACAGAGGGCGAGAAACAGAGGGGCTGAATCAGAGGGGCTGAAACAGAGGGTGAGAAACAGAGGGGCTGAAACAGTGGGCGAGAAACAGAGGGGCTGAAACAGACGGGTGAAACAGAGGGGCTGAAAAAGAGGGCGAAAAACAGAGCGGCTGCAACAGAGGCCGAGAAACAGAGGGGCTGAAACAGAGTGGCTGAAACAGAGGGGCTGAAACAGAGGGGCTGGAACAGAGGGGGAGAAACAGAGGGGCTGAAACAGAGGGGCTGAATCAGAGGGGCTGAAACAGAGGGCGAGAAACAGAGGGGCAGAAAGAGAGGGCGAGAAACAGAGGGGCAGAAACAGAGGGCGAGAAACAGAGGGGCTGAAACAGAGGGGCTGAAACAGAGGGCGAAAAACAGAGGGGCTGAAACAGAGGGCTAGAAACAGAGGGTGAGAAACAGAGGGCGAAAAACAGAGGGGATGAAACAGAGGGGCTGAAACAGAGGGGCTGAAACAGAGGGGCTGAATCAGAAGGGCTGAAACAGAGGGGCTGAATCAGAGGGGCTGAAACAGAAGGCATGAAACAGAGGGGCTGAAACAGAGGGCGAGAAACAGAGGGGCTGAAACAGAGGGGCTGAAACAGAGGGGCTGAAAGAGAGGGCGAGAAACAGAGGGGCTGAATCAGAGGGGCTAAATCAGAGGGGCTGAATCAGAGGGGCTGAAACAGAGGGGCTGAATCAGAGCGGCTGAAACAGAGGGCGAGAAACAGAGGGGCTGAAACAGAGGGCGAGAAACAGAGGGGCTGAAACAGAGGGCGAGAAACAGAGGGGCTGAAACAGAGGGCGAGAAACAGAGGGGCTGAAACAGAGGGCGAGAAACAGAGGGGCTGAAACAGAGGGCGAGAAACAGAGGGGCTGAAACAGAGGGGCTGGAACTGTGGGGAAGAAACAGAGCGGCTGAAACAGAGGGTCTGAATCAGAGGGGCTGAAACAGAGGGCGAGAAACAGAGGGGCTGAAACAGAGGGCGAGAAACAGAGGGGCTGAAACAGAGGGCGAGAAACAGAGTGGCTGAAACATACGGGCTGAAACAGAGGGGCTGAAACAGAGGGCGAGAAACCGAGGGGCTGAAACAGAGCAGCTGAATCAGAGGGGCTGATTCAGAGTGGCTGAAACAGAGGGGCTGAATCAGAGGGGCTGAAACAGAGGGCGAGAAACAGAGGGGCTGAAACAGAGGGCGAGAAACAGAGGGGCAGAAACAGAGGGCGAGAAACAGAGTGGCTGAAACAGAGGGGGAGAAACAGAGGGGCTGAAACAGAGGGGCTGAAACAGAGGGGCTGAAACAGAGGGCGAGAAACAGAGGGGCTGAAACAGAGGGCGAGAAACAGAGGGGCTGAAACAGAGGGGCTGAAACAGAAGGGCTGAAACAGAAGGGCTGAACCAGAGGGGCTGAAACAGAGGGCGAGAAACACAGGGGCTGAATCAGAGGGGCTGAATTCGAGGGGCTGAAACAGAGGTGCTGAAACAGAGGGCGAGAAACAGAGGGGCTGAAACAGAGGGCGATTAACAGAGGGCGAGAAACAGAGGGGCTGAAACAGAGGGGCTGAAACAGAGGGGCTGATACAGAGGGCGAGAAACAGAGGGGCTGAATCAGAGGGGCTGAAACAGAGGGTGAGAAACAGAGGGGCTGAAACAGAGGGGCTGGAACAGAGGGGGAGAAACAGAGGGGCTGAAACAGAGGGGCTGAATCAGAGGGGCTGAAACAGAGGGCGAGAAACAGAGGGGCAGAAAGAGAGGGCGAGAAACAGAGGGGCAGAAACAGAGGGCGAGAAACAGAGGGGCTGAAACAGAGGGGCTGAAACAGAGGGCGAAAAACAGAGGGGCTGAAACAGAGGGCTAGAAACAGAGGGGCTGAAACAGAGGGCGAGAAACAGAGGGGCTGAAACAGAGGGGCTGAAACAGAGGGGCTGAAAGAGAGGGCGAGAAACAGAGGGGCTGAATCAGAGGGGCTAAATCAGAGGGGCTGAATCAGAGGGGCTGAAACAGAGGGGCTGAATCAGAGCGGCTGAAACAGAGGGCGAGAAACAGAGGGGCTGAAACAGAGGGCGAGAAACAGAGGGGCTGAAACAGAGGGCGAGAAACAGAGGGGCTGAAACAGAGGGCGAGAAACAGAGGGGCTGAAACAGAGGGCGAGAAACAGAGGGGCTGAAACAGAGGGCGAGAAACAGAGGGGCTGAAACAGAGGGCGAGAAACAGAGGGGGTGAAACAGAGGGGCTGGAACTGTGGTGAAGAAACAGAGCGGCTGAAACAGAGGGTCTGAATCAGAGGGGCTGAAACAGAGGGCGAGAAACAGAGGGGCTGAAACAGAGGGCGAGAAACAGAGGGGCTGAAACAGAGGGCGAGAAACAGAGTGGCTGAAACATACGGGCTGAAACAGAGGGGCTGAAACAGAGGGCGAGAAACAGAGGGGCTGAAACAGAGGGCGAGAAACAGAGTGGCTGAAACATACGGGCTGAAACAGAGTGGCTGAAACAGAGGGGCTGAAACAGAGAGCGCGAAACAGAGGGGCTGAAACAGAGGCCAAAAACAGAGGGGCTGAAACAGAGGGGCTGAAACAGAGGGGCTAACTCAGAGGGACAGAAACAGAGGGCGAGGAACAGAGGGGCTGAAACAGAGGGCGAGAAACAGAGGGGCTGAAACAGAGGGGCTGAAACAGAGGGGCTGAAACAGAGGGCGAGAAACAGAGGGGCTGAAACAGAGGGCGAGAAACAGAGGGGCTGAAACAGAGGGGCTGAAACAGAAGGGCTGAACCAGAGGGGCTGAAACAGAGGGCGAGAAACACAGGAGCTGAATCAGAGGGGCTGAATTCGAGGGGCTGAAACAGAGGTGCTGAAACAGAGGGCGAGAAACAGAGGGGCTGAAACAGAGGGCGATTAACAGAGGGCGAGAAACAGAGGGGCTGAAACAGAGGGGCTGAAACAGAGGGGCTGATACAGAGGGCGAGAAACAGAGGGGCTGAATCAGAGGGGCTGAAACAGAGGGTGAGAAACAGAGGGGCTGAAACAGTGGGCGAGAAACAGAGTGGCTGAAACAGACGGGCTGAAACAGAGGGGCTGAAAAAGAGGGCGAAAAACAGAGGGGCTGCAACAGAGGCCGAGAAACAGAGGGGCTGAAACAGAGGGGCTGAATCAGAGGGGCTGAATGAGTGTGGCTGAATCAGAGGGGCTGAAACAGAGTGGCTGAAACAGAGGGTCTGAAACAGAGGGGCTGGAACAGAGGGGTAGAAACAGAGGGGCTGAAACAGAGGGGCTGAATCAGAGGGGCTGAAATAGAGGGCGAGAAACATAGGGGCTGAAACAGAGGGCGAGAAACAGAGGGGCAGAAACAGAGGGCGAGAAACAGAGGGGCTGAAACAGAGGGGCTGAAACAGCGGGCGAAAAACAGAGGGGCTGAAACAGAGGGCTAGAAACAGAGGGTGAGAAACAGAGGGCGAAAAACAGAGGGGATGAAACAGAGGGGCTGAAACAGAGGGGCTGAAACAGAGGGGCTGAATCAGAGGGGCTGAAACAGAGGGGCTGAATCAGAGGGGCTGAAACAGAAGGCGAGAAACAGAGGGGCTGAAACAGAGGGCGAGAAACAGAGGGGCTGAAACAGAGGGGCTGAAAGAGAGGGCGAGAAACAGAGGGGCTGAATCAGAGGGGCTAAATCAGAGGGGCTGAATCAGAGGGGCTGAAACAGAGATGCTGAATCAGAGCGGCTGAAACAGAGGGCGAGAAACAGAGGGGCTGAAACAGAGGGCGAGAAACAGAGGGGCTGAAACAGAGGGCGAGAAACAGAGGGGCTGAAACAGAGGGCGAGGAACAAAGGGGCTGAAACAGAGGGCGAGAAACAGAGGGGCTGAAACAGAGGGGCTGAAACAGAGCGGCTGAAACAGAGGGGCTGAATCAGAGGGGCTGATTCAGAGGGGCTGAAACAGAGGGGCTGAATCAGAGGGGCTGTAACAGAGTGCGAGAAACAGAGGGGCTGAAACAGAGGGCGAGAAACAGAGGGGCAGAAACAGAGGGTGAGAAACAGAGTGGCTGAAACAGAGGTGCTGAAACAGAGAGCGCGAAACAGAGGGGCTGAAACAGAGGGGGAGAAACAGAGGTTCTGAAAAAGAGGGGCTGAAACAGAGGGGCTAAATCAGAGGGACAGAAACAGAGGGCGATAAACAGAGGGGCTGAAACAGAGGGCGAGAAACAGAGGGGCTGAAACAGTGGGCGAGAGACAGAGGGGCAGATACAGAGGGCGAGAAACAGAGGGGCTGAAACAGAGGGGCTGAAACAGAGGGCGAGAAACAGAGGGGCTGAAACAGATGGCGAGAAACAGAGGGGCTGAAACAGAGGGGCTGAAACAGAGGCGCTGAAACAGATGGCGAGAAACAGAGGGGCTGAAACAGAGGGGCTGAAACAGAGGGCGAGAAACAGAGGGGCTGAAACAGATGGCGAGAAACAGAGGGGCTGAAACAGGGGGGCTGAAAGAGAGGGGCTGAAACAGAGGGGCTGAAACAGAGGGCGGGAAACAGAGGGGCTGAAACAGATTGCGAGAAACAGAGGGGCTGAAACAGACGGGCTGAAACAGAGGGGCTGAAAAAGTCGGCGAGAAACAGAGGGGCTGAAACAGAGGGCGAGAAACAGAGGGGCTGGAACAGACGGGCTGAAACAGAGGGGCTGAAACAGAGGGGCTGAAACAGATGGCGAGAAACAGAGGGGCTGAAACAGAGGGGCTGAAACAGATGGCGAGAAACAGAGGGGCTGAAACAGAGGGGCTGAAACAGAGGGCGAGAAACAGAGGGGCTGAAACAGAGGGGCAGATACAGAGGGCGAGAAACAGAGGGGCTGAAACAGAGGGGCTGAAACAGAGGGCGAGAAACAGAGGGGCTGAAACAGATGGCGAGAAACAGAGGGGCTGAAACAGGGGGGCTGAAACAGAGGGGCTGAAACAGAGGGGCTGAAACAGTGGGGCTGAAACAGAGGGCGGGAAACAGAGGGGCTGAAACAGATGGCGAGAAATAGAGGGGCTGAAACAGACGGGCTGAAACAGAGGGGCTGAAAAAGTCGGCGAGAAACAGAGGGGCTGAAACAGAGGGCGAGAAACAGAGGGGCTGGAACAGACGGGCTGAAACAGGTGGCTGAAACAGAGGGGCTGGAACAGAGGGGGAGAAACAGAGGGGCTGAAAAAGAGGGGCTGAATCAGAGGGGCTGAAACAGAGGGCGAGAAACAGAGGGACTGAAACAGAGGGGCTGAATCAGAGGGGCTGAAACAGATGGGCTGAAACAGAGGGGCTGAAACAGAGGGGCTGAAACAGAGAGCGAGAAACAGAGGGGCTGAAGCAGAGGGGCGGGAAACAGAGGGGCTGAATCAGAGGGGCTGAATGAGTGGAGCTGAATCAGAGGGGCCGAATCAGAGGGGCTGAAACAGAGGGTGAGAAACAGAGGGGCTGAAAAAGAGGGGCTGAAACAGAGGGGCTGCAACAGAGGGCGAAAAAACGAGGGGCTAAATCAGAGGGGCTGAATCAGAGGGGCTGAAACAGAGGGGCTGAATCAGAGGGGCTGAAACAGAGGGCGAGAAATTGAGCGGCTGAAACAGAGGGCGAGAAACAGAGGGGCTGAAACAGAGGGGCGAGAAACAGGGGGGCTGAAACAGAGGGTAAGAAACAGAGGGGCTGAAACAGAGGGGCTGAATCAGAGGGCCTGAAACAGAGGGCGAGAAACAGAGGGGCTGAAACAGAGGGCGAGAAACAGAGGGGCTGAAACAGAGGGTGAGAAACAGAGGGGCTGAAACAGAGGGGCTGAAACAGAGGGCGAGAAACAGAGGGGCTGAAACTGAGGCCGAGAAACAGAGGGGCTGAAACAGAGGGGCGGGAAACAGAGGGGCTGAATCAGAGGGGCTGAATCAGAGGGGCTGAATCAGAGGGGCTGAATCAGAGGGGCAGAGACAGAGGGTGCGAAACAGAGGGGCTGTAACAGAGGGGCTGAAACAGAGGGGCTGAAACAGAGGGGGAGAAACAGAGGGGCTGAAACAGAGGGCGAGAAACAGAGGGGCTGAAACAGACGGTGAGAAACAGAGGGGCTGAAACAGAGTGGCTGATTCAGAGGGGCTGAAACAGAGGGGCTGAAACAGAGGGACTGAAACAGAGGGGCTGAATCAGAGGGGCTGAAACAGAGGGGCTGAAACAGAGGGGCTGAATCAGAGGGGCTGAAACAGAGGGGCTGAATCAGAGGGGCTGAAAGAGAAGGCGAGAAACAGAGGGGCTGAATCAGAGGGCGAGTAACAGAGGGTGAGAAACAGAGGGCGAGAAACAGAGTGGATGAAACAGAGGGGCTGAAACAGAGTGGCTGAAACAGAGCGGCTGAAACAGAGGGGCTGAATCAGAGGGGCTGAAACAGAGGGCGAGAAACAGAGGGGCTGAAACAGAGCGCGAGAGACAGAGGGGCAGAAACAGAGGGCGAGAAACAGAGGGACTGAAACAGAAAGGCTGAAACACAGGGCGAGAAACAGTGGGGCTGAAACAGAGGGGCTGAAACGGAGGGGCTGAAACAAAGGGGCTGAAACAGAGGGGCTGAATCAGAGGGGCTGAAACAGAGGGGCTGAATCAGAGGGGCTGAAACAGAAGGCGAGAAACAGAGGGGCTGAAACAGAGGGCGAGAAACAGAGGGGCAGAAACAGAGGGCGAGAAACAGAGGGGCTGAAACAGAGGGGCTGAAACAGAGGGCGAGAAACAGAGGGGCTGAGAGAGAGGGCGAGAAACAGAGGGGCAGAAACGGAGGGCGAGAAACAGAGGGGCTGAAACAGAGGGGCTGAAACAGAGGGGCTGAAACAGAGGGTCTGAAACAGTGGGGCTGAAACAGTGGGCGAGAAACAGAGGGGCTGAAACAGAGGGCGAGAAACAGAGGGGCTGAAACAGAGGGCGAGAAACAGAGCGGCTGAAACAGAGGGCGAGAAACAGAGGGGCTGAATCAGAGGGGCTGAAAAAGAGGGTGAGAAACAGAGGGGCTGAAACAGAGGGCGAGAAACAGAGTGGCTGAAACAGACGGGCTGAAACAGAGGTGCTGAAAAAGTGGGCGAAAAACAGATGGGCTGAAACAGAGGGGCTGAAACAGAGGGGCTGAAACAGAGTGGCTGAAACAGAGGGGCTGAAACAGAGGGGCTGGAAAAGAGGGGGAGAAACAGAGGGGCTGAAACAGAGGCGCTGAATCAGAGGGGCTGAAACAGAAGGCGAGAAACAGAGGGGCTGAAACAGAGGGCGAGAAACAGAGGGGCAGAAACAGAGGGCGAGAAACAGAGGGGCTGAAACAGAGGGGCTGAAACAGAGGCCGACAAACAGAGGGGCTGAAACAGAGGGCGAGAAACAGAGGGCGAGAAACAGAGCGGATGAAACAGAGGGGCTGAAACAGAGGGGCTGAAGAGAGGCGCTGAATCAGAGGGGCTGAAACAGAGGGGCTGAATCAGAGGGGCTGAAACAGAAGGCGAGAAACAGAGGTGCTGAAACAGAGGGGCTGAAACAGAGGGGCTGAAACAGAGGGGCTGAAACCGAGGGCGAGAAACAGAGGGGCTGAAACAGAATGGCTGAAACAGAGGGCGAGAAACAGAGGGGCTGAAACAGAGGGCGAGAAACAGAGGGGCTGAAACAGAGGGGCTGAAACAGAGGGCGAGAAACAGAGGGGCTGAAACAGAGGCGCTGAAACAGAGGGGCTAAAACAGAGGGGCTGAAACAGAGGGGGAGAAACAGAGGGGCTGAATCAGAGGGGCTGAATCAGAGGGGCTGAAACAGAGGGGCTGAAACAGAGGGCGAGAAACAAACGGGCTGAAACAGCGGGCGAGAAAGAGAGGGCGAGAAACAGAGGGGCTGAAACAGAGGGGCTGAAACAGACGGGCTGAAACAGAGAGCCTGAAACAGAGGGCGAGAAACAGAGGGGCTGAAACAGAGGGCGAAAAACAGAGGGGCTGAAACAGATGGCGAGAAACAGATGGTGAGAAACAGAGCGCGAGAAACAGAGGGGACGAAACAGAGGGCGAGAAACAGAGGGGCTGAAACAGTGGGGCTGAATCAGAGGGGCTGAAACAGAGGGGCTGAATCAGAGGAGCTGAAACAGAGGGCGAGAAATAGAGGGGCTGAAACAGCGGGCGAGAAAGAGAGGGGCTGAAACAGAGGGGCTGAAACAGAGGGCCTGAAATAGAGGGGCTGAAACAGAGGGGCTGAATCAGAGGGGCTGAAACAGAGGAGCTGAGTCAGAGGGGCTGAAACAGAGGGCGAGAAACAGAGGGGCTGAAACAGAGGGCGAGAAACAGAGGGGCTGAATCAGAGGGGCTGATTCAGAGGGGCTGAAACAGAGGGGCTGAAACAGAGGGCGAGAAACAGAGAGGCTGATACGGTGGGCGAGAAACAGAGGGGCTGAAACAGAGGGCGAGAAACAGAGGGGCTGAAACAGAGGGCGAGAAACAGAGGGGCAGAAACAGAGGGCTAGAAACAGAGGGGCTGAAACAGAGGGGCTGAAACAGAGGGCGAGAAACAGAGGGGCTGAAACAGAGCGCGAGAGACAGAGGGGCAGAAACAGAGGGCGAGAAACAGAGGGGCTGAAACAGAAAGGCTGAAACACAGGGCGAGAAACAGAGGGGCTGAAACAGAGGAGCTGAAACAGAGGGCGAGAAACAGAGGGTGAGAAACAGAGGGCGAGAAACAGAGGGGCTGAAACAGAGGGGCTGAAACAGAGGGGCTGAAACAGAGGGGCTGAATCAGAGGGGCTGAAACAGAGGGGCTGAATCAGAGGGCCTGAAACAGAAGGCGAGAAACAGAGGGGCTGAAACAGAGGGCGAGAAACAGAGGGGCAGAAACAGACGGCTAGAAACAGAGGGGCTGAAACAGAGGGGCTGAAACAGAGGGCGAGAAACAGAGGGGCTGAAACGGACGGCGAGAAACAGAGGGGCAGAAACGGAGGGCGAGAAACAGAGGGGCTGAAACAGAAAGGCTGAAACACAGGGCGAGAAACAGCGGGGCTGAAACAGAGGGGCTGAAACAGAGGGGCTGAAACAGAGGGTCTGAAACAGTGGGGCTGAAACAGTGGGCGAGAAACAGAGGGGCTGAAACAGAGGGCGAGAAACAGAGGGGCTGAAACAGAGGGCGAGAAACAGAGCGGCTGAAACAGAGGGCGAGAAACAGAGGGGCTGAATCAGATGGGCTGAAAAAGAGGGTGAGAAACAGAGGGGCTGAAACAGAGGGCGAGAAACAGAGAGGCTGATCAGACAGGCTGAAACAGAGGTGCTGAAAAAGAGGGCGAAAAACAGAGGGGCTGAAACAGAGGCCGAGAAACAGAGGGGCTGAAACAGAGGGGCTGAAACAGAGTGGCTGAAACAAAGGGGCTGGAACAGAGGGGGAGAAACAGAGGGGCTGAAACAGAGGGGCTGAATCAGAGGGGCTGAAACAGAGGGCGAGAAACAGAGGGGCTGAAACAGAGGGCGAGAAACAGAGGGGCAGAAACAGAGGGCGAGAAACAGAGGGGCTGAAACAGAGGGGCTGAAACAGAGGGCGAAAAACAGAGGGGCTGAAACAGAGGGGCTGAAACAGAGGGGCTGATTCAGAGCAGCTGAAACAGAAGGCGAGAAACAGAGGGGCTGAAACAGAGGGAGAGAAACAGAGGGGCTGAAACAGAGGGGCTGAAACCGAGGGCGAGAAACAGAACGGCTGAAACAGAGGGCGAGAAACAGAGGGGCTGACACAGAGGGGCTGAAACAGAGGGCGAGAAACAGAGGGGCTGAAACAGAGGGCGAGAAACAGAGGGGCTGAAACAGAGGGGCTGAAACAGAGGGCGAGAAACAGAGGGGCTGAAACAGAGGCGCTGAAACAGAGGGGCTAAAACAGAGGGGCTGAAACAGAGGGCGAGAAACAGAGGGGCTGAATCAGAGGGGCTGAATCAGAGGGGCTGACACAGAGGGGCTGAAACAGAGGGCGAGAAACAAACGGGCTGAAACAGCGGGCGAGAAAGAGAGGGCGAGAAACAGAGGGGCTGAAACAGAGGGTCTGAAACAGACGGGCTGAAACAGAGAGCCTGAAACAGAGGGCGAGAAACAGAGGGGCTGAAACAGAGGGGCTGAAACAGACGGGCTGAAACAGAGAGCCTGAAACAGAGGGCGAGAAACAGAGGGGCTGAAACAGAGGGCGAAAAACAGAGGGGCTGAAACAGATGGCGAGAAACAGATGGTGAGAAACAGAGCGCGAGAAACAGAGGGGATGAAACAGAGGACGAGAAACAGAGGGGCTGAAACAGAGGGGCTGAATCAGAGGGGCTGAAACAGAGGGGCTGAATCAGAGGAGCTGAAACAGAGGGCGAGAAACAGAGGGGCTAAAACAGCGGGCGAGAAACAGAGGGGCTGAAACAGAGGGCGAGAAACAGAGGGGCTGAAACAGAGGGGCTGAAACAGAGGGGCTGAAATAGAGGGGCTGAAACAGAGGGGCTGAATCAGAGGGGCTGAAACAGTGGAGCTGAGTCAGAGGGGCTGAAACAGAGGGCGAGAAACAGAGGGGCTGAAACAGAGGGCGAGAAACAGAGGGGCTGAAACAGAGGGGCTGAAACAGAGGGGCTGAAACAGAGGGGCTGAAACAGAGGGCGAGAAACAGAGAGGCTGATACGGTGGGCGAGAAACAGAGGGGCTGAAACAGAGGGCGAGAAACAGAGGGGCTGAAACAGAGGGCGAGAAACAGAGGGGCAGAAACAGAGGGCTAGAAACAGAGGGGCTGAAACAGAGGGGCTGAAACGGAGGGCGAGAAACAGAGGGGCTGAAACAGAGGGCGAGAAACAGAGGGGCTGAAACAGAGGGCGAGAAACAGAGGGGCTGAAACAGAGGGGCTGAAACAGACGGGCTGAAACAGAGAGCCTGAAACAGAGGGCGAGAAACAGAGGGGCTGAAACAGAGGGCGAGAAACAGAGGGGCTGAAACAGATGGGCTGAATCAGAGGGGCTGAAACAGAGGGGCTGAATCAGAGGAGCTGAAACAGAGGGCGAGAAACAGAGGGGCTAAAACAGCGGGCGAGAAACAGAGGGGCTGAAACAGAGGGCGAGAAACAGAGGGGCTGAAACAGAGGGGCTGAAACAGAGGGGCTGAAATAGAGGGGCTGAAACAGAGGGGCTGAATCAGAGGGGCTGAAACAGAGGAGCTGAGTCAGAGGGGCTGAAACAGAGGGCGAGAAACAGAGGGGCTGAAACAGAGGGCGAGAAACAGAGGGGCTGAAACAGAGGGGCTGAAACAGAGGGGCTGAAACAGAGGGGCTGAAACAGAGGGCGAGAAACAGAGAGGCTGATACGGTGGGCGAGAAACAGAGGGGCTGAAACAGAGGGCGAGAAACAGAGGGGCTGAAACAGAGGGCGAGAAACAGAGGGGCAGAAACAGAGGGCTAGAAACAGAGGTGCTGAAACAGAGGGGCTGAAACAGAGGGCGAGAAACAGAGGGGCTGAAACAGAGCGCGATAGACAGAGGGGCAGAAACAGAGGGCGAGAAACAGAGGGGCTGAAACAGAAAGGCTGAAACACAGGGCGAGAAACAGAGGGGCTGAAACAGAGGGGCTGAAACAGAGGGCGAGAAACAGAGGGTGAGAAACAGAGGGCGAGAAACAGAGGGGCTGAAACAGAGGGGCTGAAACAGAGGGGCTGAAACAGAGGGGCTGAATCAGAGGGGCTGAAACAGAGGGGCTGAATCAGAGGGGCTGAAACAGAGGGGCTGAATCAGAGCAGCTGAAACAGAAGGCGAGAAACAGAGGGGCTGAAACAGAGGGTGAGAAACAGAGGGGCTGAAACAGAGGGGCTGAAACAGAGGGCGAGAAACAGAGGGGCTGAAACAGAGGGCGAGAAACAGAGGGGCTGAAACAGAGGGGCTGAAACAGAGGGCGAGAAACAGAGGGGCTGAAACAGAGGCGCTGAAACAGAGGGGCTAAAACAGAGGGGCTGAAACAGAGGGGGAGAAACAGAGGGGCTGAATCAGAGGGGCTGAATCAGAGGGGCTGAAACAGAGGGGCTGAAACAGAGGGCGAGAAACAAACGGGCTGAAACAGCGGGCGAGAAAGAGAGGGCGAGAAACAGAGGGGCTGAAACAGAGGGGCTGAAACAGACGGGCTGAAACAGAGAGCCTGAAACAGAGGGCGAGAAACAGAGGGGCTGAAACAGAGGGCGAAAAACAGAGGGGCTGAAACAGATGGCGAGAAACAGATGGTGAGAAACAGAGCGCGAGAAACAGAGGGGATGAAACAGAGGGCGAGAAACAGAGGGGCTGAAACAGAGGGGCTGAATCAGAGGGGCTGAAACAGAGGGGCTGAATCAGAGGAGCTGAAACAGAGGGCGAGAAACAGAGGGGCTGAAACAGTGGGCGAGAAACAGAGGAGCTGAAACAGAGGGCGAGAAACAGAGGGGCTGAAACAGAGGGGCTGAAACAGAGGGGCTGAAATAGAGGGGCTGAAACAGAGGGGCTGAATCAGAGGGGCTGAAACAGAGGAGCTGAGTCAGAGGGGCTGAAACAGAGGGCGAGAAACAGAGGGGCTGAAACAGAGGGCGAGAAACAGAGGGGCTGAAACAGAGGGGCTGAAACAGAGGGGCTGAAACAGAGGGGCTGAAACAGAGGGCGAGAAACAGAGAGGCTGATACGGTGGGCGAGAAACAGAGGGGCTGAAACAGAGGGCGAGAAACAGAGGGGCTGAAACAGAGGGCGAGAAACAGAGGGGCAGAAACAGAGGGCTAGAAACAGAGGGGCTGAAACAGAGGGGCTGAAACAGAGGGCGAGAAACAGAGGGGCTGAAACAGAGCGCGAGAGACAGAGGGGCAGAAACAGAGGGCGAGAAACCGAGGGGCTGAAACAGAAAGGCTGAAACACAGGGCGAGAAACAGAGGGGCTGAAACAGAGGGGCTGAAACATAGGGCGAGAAACAGAGGGTGAGAAACAGAGGGTGAGAAACAGAGGGGCTGAAACAGAGGGGCAAAAACAGAGGGGCTGAAACAGAGGGGCTGAATCAGAGGGGCTGAAACAGAGGGGCTGAATCAGAGGGGCTGAAACAGAGGGGCTGAATCAGAGCAGCTGAAACAGAAGGCGAGAAACAGAGGGGCTGAAACAGAGGGCGAGAAACAGAGGGGCTGACACAGAGGGGCTGAAACAGAGGGCGAGAAACAGAGGGGCTGAAACAGAGGGCGAGAAACAGAGGGGCTGAAACAGAGGGGCTGAAACAGAGGGCGAGAAACAGAGGGGCTCAAACAGAGGCGCTGAAACAGAGGGGCTAAAACAGAGGGGCTGAAACAGAGGGCGAGAAACAGAGGGGCTGAATCAGAGGGGCTGAATCAGAGGGGCTGACACAGAGGGGCTGAAACAGAGGGCGAGAAACAAACGGGCTGAAACAGCGGGCGAGAAAGAGAGGGCGAGAAACAGAGGGGCTGAAACAGAGGGTCTGAAACAGACGGGCTGAAACAGAGAGCCTGAAACAGAGGGCGAGAAACAGAGGGGCTGAAACAGAGGGCGAAAAACAGAGAGGCTTAAACAGATGGCGAGAAACAGATGGTGAGAAACAGAGCGCGAGTTACAGAGGGGATGAAACAGAGGGGCTGAAACAGAGGGGCTGAAACAGAGGGGCTGAAACAAAGGGGCTGAATCAGAGGAGCTGAAACAGAGGGCGAGAAACAGAGTGGCTGAAACAGCGGGCGAGAAACAGAGGGGCTGAAACAGAGGGCGAGAAACAGAGGGGCTGAAACAGAGGGGCTGAAACAGAGGGGCTGAAATAGAGGGGCTGAAACAGAGGGGCTGAATCAGAGGGGCTGAAACAGAGGGGCTGAGTCAGAGGGGCTGAAACACAGTGCGAGAAACAGAGGGGCTGAAACAGAGGGCGAGAAACGGAGGGGCTGAAACAGAGGGGCTGAAACAGAGGGGCTGAAACAGAGGGGCTGAAATAGAGGGTGAGAAACAGAGAGGCTGAAACGGTGGGCGAGAAACAGAGGGGCTGAAACAGAGGGCGAGAAACAGAGGGGCTGAAACAGAGTGGCTGAAACAGAGGGGCTGAAACAGAGGGCGAGAAACAGAGGGGCTGAAACAGAGGGCGAGAAACAGAGGGACTGAAACAGAGGGGCTGCAACACAGGGCCTGAAACAGAGGGCGAGAAACAGAGGGGCTGAAACAGAGGGCGAGAAACCGAGGGGCTGAAACAGAGGGCGAGAAACAAAGGGGCTGAAACAGAGGGGCTGAAACAGAGGGGCTGAAACAGAGGAGCTGAATCAGAGGGGCTGATTCAGAGGGGCTGAAACAGAGGGGCTGAATCAGAGGGGCTGAAACAGTGGGCGAGAAACAGAGGGGCTGAAACAGAGGGCGAGAAACAGAAGGGCAGAAACAGAGAGCGAGAAACAGAGTGGCTGAAACAGAGGGGCTGAAACAGAGAGCGCGAAACAGAGGGCGAGAAACAAAGGGTCTGAAACAGAGGGGCTGAAACAGAGGGCGAGAAACAAAGGGTCTGAAACAGAGGGGCTGAAACAGAGGGGCTAACTCAGAGGGACAGAAACAGAGGGCGAGAAACAGAGGGGCTGAAACAGAGTGCGGGAAACAGAGGGGCTGAAACTGAGGGGCTGAAACAGAGGGGCTGAAACAGAGGGGCTGAAACAGAGGGCGAGAAACAGAGGGGCTGAAACAGAGGGCGAGAAACAGAGGGGCTGAAACAGAGGGGCTGAAACAGAAGGGCTGAAACAGAGGGGCTGAAACAGAGGGCGAGAAACAGAGGGGCTGAATCAGAGGGGCTGAATTAGAGGGGCTGAAACAGAGGGGCTGAAACAGAGGGTGAGAAACAGAGGGGCTGAAACAGAGGGCGAGTAACAGAGGGGCCGAATCAGAGGGGCTGAATTAGAGGTGCTGAAACAGAGGGGCTGAAACTGAGGGGCTGAAACAGAGGGCGAGAAACAGAGGGGCTGAAACAGAGGGGCTGAAACAGAGGGCGAGAAACAGAGGGGCTGAAACAGAGGGCGAGAAACAGAGGGGCTGAAACAGAGGGGCTGAAACAGAGGGCGAGAAACAGAGGGGCTGAAACAGAGGCGCTGAAACAGAGGGGCTAAAACAGAGGGGCTGAAACAGAGGGGGAGAAACAGAGGGGCTGAATCAGAGGAGCTGAATGAGAGGGGCTGAAACAGAGGGGCTGAAACAGAGGGCGAGAAACAAACGGGCTGAAACAGCGGGCGAGAAAGAGAGGGCGAGAAACAGAGGGGCTGAAACAGAGGGGCTGAAACAGACGGGCTGAAACAGAGAGCCTGAAGCAGAGGGCGAGAACAGAGGGGCTGAAACAGAGGGCGAAAAACAGAGGGGCTGAAACAGATGGCGAGAAACAGATGGTGAGAAACAGAGCGCGAGAAACAGAGGGGATGAAACAGAGGGCGAGAAACAGAGGGGCTGAAACAGAGGGGCTGAATCAGAGGGGCTGAAACAGAGGGGCTGAATCAGAGGAGCTGAAACAGAGGGCGAGAAACAGAGGGGCTGAAACAGCGGGCGAGAAACAGAGGGGCTGAAACAGAGGGCGAGAAACAGAGGGGCTGAAACAGAGGGGCTGAAACAGAGGGGCTGAAATAGAGGGGCTGAAACAGAGGGGCTGAATCAGAGGGGCTGAAACAGAGGAGCTGAGTCAGAGGGGCTGAAACAGAGGGCGAGAAACAGAGGGGCTGAAACAGAGGGCGAGAAACAGAGGGGCTGAAACAGAGGGGCTGAAACAGAGGGGCTGAAACAGAGGGGCTGAAACAGAGGGCGAGAAACAGAGAGGCTGATACGGTGGGCGAGAAACAGAGGGGCTGAAACAGAGGGCGAGAAACAGAGGGGCTGAAACATACGGCGAGAAACAGAGGGGCAGAAACGGAGGGCGAGAAACAGAGGGGCTGAAACAGAGGGGCTGAAACAGAGGGCGAGAAACAGAGGGGCTGAAACAGAGCGCGAGAGACAGAGGGGCAGAAACAGAGGGCGAGAAACAGAGGGGCTGAAACAGAAAGGCTGAAACACAGGGCGAGAAACAGAGGGGCTGAAACAGAGGGGCTGAAACAGTGGGGCTGAAACAGTGGGCGAGAAACAGAGGGGCTGAAACAGAGGGCGAGAAACAGAGGGGCTGAAACAGAGGGCGAGAAACAGAGCGGCTGAAACAGAGGGCGAGAAACAGAGGGGCTGAATCAGAGGGCCTGAAACAGAAGGCGAGAAACAGAGGGGCTGAAACAGAGGGCGAGAAACAGAGGGGCAGAAACAGACGGCTAGAAACAGAGGGGCTGAAACAGAGGGCGAGAAACAGAGGGGCTGAAACAGAGGGCGAGAAACAGAGGGGCTGAAACAGATGGGCTGAATCAGAGGGGCTGAAACAGAGGGGCTGAATCAGAGGAGCTGAAACAGAGGGCGAGAAACAGAGGGGCTAAAACAGCGGGCGAGAAACAGAGGGGCTGAAACAGAGGGCGAGAAACAGAGGGGCTGAAACAGAGGGGCTGAAACAGAGGGGCTGAAATAGAGGGGCTGAAACAGAGGGGCTGAATCAGAGGGGCTGAAACAGAGGAGCTGAGTCAGAGGGGCTGAAACAGAGGGCGAGAAACAGAGGGGCTGAAACAGAGGGCGAGAAACAGAGGGGCTGAAACAGAGGGGCTGAAACAGAGGGGCTGAAACAGAGGGGCTGAAACAGAGGGCGAGAAACAGAGAGGCTGATACGGTGGGCGAGAAACAGAGGGGCTGAAACAGAGGGCGAGAAACAGAGGGGCTGAAACAGAGGGCGAGAAACAGAGGGGCAGAAACAGAGGGCTAGAAACAGAGGTGCTGAAACAGAGGGGCTGAAACAGAGGGCGAGAAACAGAGGGGCTGAAACAGAGCGCGATAGACAGAGGGGCAGAAACAGAGGGCGAGAAACAGAGGGGCTGAAACAGAAAGGCTGAAACACAGGGCGAGAAACAGAGGGGCTGAAACAGAGGGGCTGAAACAGAGGGCGAGAAACAGAGGGTGAGAAACAGAGGGCGAGAAACAGAGGGGCTGAAACAGAGGGGCTGAAACAGAGGGGCTGAAACAGAGGGGCTGAATCAGAGGGGCTGAAACAGAGGGGCTGAATCAGAGGGGCTGAAACAGAGGGGCTGAATCAGAGCAGCTGAAACAGAAGGCGAGAAACAGAGGGGCTGAAACAGAGGGTGAGAAACAGAGGGGCTGAAACAGAGGGGCTGAAACAGAGGGCGAGAAACAGAGGGGCTGAAACAGAGGGCGAGAAACAGAGGGGCTGAAACAGAGGGGCTGAAACAGAGGGCGAGAAACAGAGGGGCTGAAACAGAGGCGCTGAAACAGAGGGGCTAAAACAGAGGGGCTGAAACAGAGGGGGAGAAACAGAGGGGCTGAATCAGAGGGGCTGAATCAGAGGGGCTGAAACAGAGGGGCTGAAACAGAGGGCGAGAAACAAACGGGCTGAAACAGCGGGCGAGAAAGAGAGGGCGAGAAACAGAGGGGCTGAAACAGAGGGGCTGAAACAGACGGGCTGAAACAGAGAGCCTGAAACAGAGGGCGAGAAACAGAGGGGCTGAAACAGAGGGCGAAAAACAGAGGGGCTGAAACAGATGGCGAGAAACAGATGGTGAGAAACAGAGCGCGAGAAACAGAGGGGATGAAACAGAGGGCGAGAAACAGAGGGGCTGAAACAGAGGGGCTGAATCAGAGGGGCTGAAACAGAGGGGCTGAATCAGAGGAGCTGAAACAGAGGGCGAGAAACAGAGGGGCTGAAACAGTGGGCGAGAAACAGAGGAGCTGAAACAGAGGGCGAGAAACAGAGGGGCTGAAACAGAGGGGCTGAAACAGAGGGGCTGAAATAGAGGGGCTGAAACAGAGGGGCTGAATCAGAGGGGCTGAAACAGAGGAGCTGAGTCAGAGGGGCTGAAACAGAGGGCGAGAAACAGAGGGGCTGAAACAGAGGGCGAGAAACAGAGGGGCTGAAACAGAGGGGCTGAAACAGAGGGGCTGAAACAGAGGGGCTGAAACAGAGGGCGAGAAACAGAGAGGCTGATACGGTGGGCGAGAAACAGAGGGGCTGAAACAGAGGGCGAGAAACAGAGGGGCTGAAACAGAGGGCGAGAAACAGAGGGGCAGAAACAGAGGGCTAGAAACAGAGGGGCTGAAACAGAGGGGCTGAAACAGAGGGCGAGAAACAGAGGGGCTGAAACAGAGCGCGAGAGACAGAGGGGCAGAAACAGAGGGCGAGAAACCGAGGGGCTGAAACAGAAAGGCTGAAACACAGGGCGAGAAACAGAGGGGCTGAAACAGAGGGGCTGAAACATAGGGCGAGAAACAGAGGGTGAGAAACAGAGGGTGAGAAACAGAGGGGCTGAAACAGAGGGGCAAAAACAGAGGGGCTGAAACAGAGGGGCTGAATCAGAGGGGCTGAAACAGAGGGGCTGAATCAGAGGGGCTGAAACAGAGGGGCTGAATCAGAGCAGCTGAAACAGAAGGCGAGAAACAGAGGGGCTGAAACAGAGGGCGAGAAACAGAGGGGCTGACACAGAGGGGCTGAAACAGAGGGCGAGAAACAGAGGGGCTGAAACAGAGGGCGAGAAACAGAGGGGCTGAAACAGAGGGGCTGAAACAGAGGGCGAGAAACAGAGGGGCTCAAACAGAGGCGCTGAAACAGAGGGGCTAAAACAGAGGGGCTGAAACAGAGGGCGAGAAACAGAGGGGCTGAATCAGAGGGGCTGAATCAGAGGGGCTGACACAGAGGGGCTGAAACAGAGGGCGAGAAACAAACGGGCTGAAACAGCGGGCGAGAAAGAGAGGGCGAGAAACAGAGGGGCTGAAACAGAGGGTCTGAAACAGACGGGCTGAAACAGAGAGCCTGAAACAGAGGGCGAGAAACAGAGGGGCTGAAACAGAGGGCGAAAAACAGAGAGGCTTAAACAGATGGCGAGAAACAGATGGTGAGAAACAGAGCGCGAGTTACAGAGGGGATGAAACAGAGGGGCTGAAACAGAGGGGCTGAAACAGAGGGGCTGAAACAAAGGGGCTGAATCAGAGGAGCTGAAACAGAGGGCGAGAAACAGAGTGGCTGAAACAGCGGGCGAGAAACAGAGGGGCTGAAACAGAGGGCGAGAAACAGAGGGGCTGAAACAGAGGGGCTGAAACAGAGGGGCTGAAATAGAGGGGCTGAAACAGAGGGGCTGAATCAGAGGGGCTGAAACAGAGGGGCTGAGTCAGAGGGGCTGAAACACAGTGCGAGAAACAGAGGGGCTGAAACAGAGGGCGAGAAACGGAGGGGCTGAAACAGAGGGGCTGAAACAGAGGGGCTGAAACAGAGGGGCTGAAATAGAGGGTGAGAAACAGAGAGGCTGAAACGGTGGGCGAGAAACAGAGGGGCTGAAACAGAGGGCGAGAAACAGAGGGGCTGAAACAGAGTGGCTGAAACAGAGGGGCTGAAACAGAGGGCGAGAAACAGAGGGGCTGAAACAGAGGGCGAGAAACAGAGGGACTGAAACAGAGGGGCTGCAACACAGGGCCTGAAACAGAGGGCGAGAAACAGAGGGGCTGAAACAGAGGGCGAGAAACCGAGGGGCTGAAACAGAGGGCGAGAAACAAAGGGGCTGAAACAGAGGGGCTGAAACAGAGGGGCTGAAACAGAGGAGCTGAATCAGAGGGGCTGATTCAGAGGGGCTGAAACAGAGGGGCTGAATCAGAGGGGCTGAAACAGTGGGCGAGAAACAGAGGGGCTGAAACAGAGGGCGAGAAACAGAAGGGCAGAAACAGAGAGCGAGAAACAGAGTGGCTGAAACAGAGGGGCTGAAACAGAGAGCGCGAAACAGAGGGCGAGAAACAAAGGGTCTGAAACAGAGGGGCTGAAACAGAGGGCGAGAAACAAAGGGTCTGAAACAGAGGGGCTGAAACAGAGGGGCTAACT
Organism: Chiloscyllium punctatum; assembly: GCF_047496795.1. NCBI lineage: Eukaryota > Metazoa > Chordata > Chondrichthyes > Orectolobiformes > Hemiscylliidae > Chiloscyllium > Chiloscyllium punctatum. Next base: position 144,704,590 of record NC_092742.1, read on the forward strand.
CAGAGGGACAGAAACAGAGGGCGAGAAACAGAGGGGCTGAAACAGAGTGCGGGAAACAGAGGGGCTGAAACTGAGGGGCTGAAACAGAGGGGCTGAAACAGAGGGGCTGAAACAGAGGGCGAGAAACAGAGGGGCTGAAACAGAGGGCGAGAAACAGAGGGGCTGAAACAGAGGGGCTGAAACAGAAGGGCTGAAACAGAGGGGCTGAAACAGAGGGCGAGAAACAGAGGGGCTGAATCAGAGGGGCTGAATTAGAGGGGCTGAAACAGAGGGGCTGAAACAGAGGGTGAGAAACAGAGGGGCTGAAACAGAGGGCGAGTAACAGAGGGGCCGAATCAGAGGGGCTGAATTAGAGGTGCTGAAACAGAGGGGCTGAAACTGAGGGGCTGAAACAGAGGGCGAGAAACAGAGGGGCTGAAACAGAGGGGCTGAAACAGAGGGCGAGAAACAGAGGGGCTGAAACAGAGGGCGAGAAACAGAGGGGCTGAAACAGAGGGGCTGAAACAGAGGGCGAGAAACAGAGGGGCTGAAACAGAGGCGCTGAAACAGAGGGGCTAAAACAGAGGGGCTGAAACAGAGGGGGAGAAACAGAGGGGCTGAATCAGAGGAGCTGAATGAGAGGGGCTGAAACAGAGGGGCTGAAACAGAGGGCGAGAAACAAACGGGCTGAAACAGCGGGCGAGAAAGAGAGGGCGAGAAACAGAGGGGCTGAAACAGAGGGGCTGAAACAGACGGGCTGAAACAGAGAGCCTGAAGCAGAGGGCGAGAACAGAGGGGCTGAAACAGAGGGCGAAAAACAGAGGGGCTGAAACAGATGGCGAGAAACAGATGGTGAGAAACAGAGCGCGAGAAACAGAGGGGATGAAACAGAGGGCGAGAAACAGAGGGGCTGAAACAGAGGGGCTGAATCAGAGGGGCTGAAACAGAGGGGCTGAATCAGAGGAGCTGAAACAGAGGGCGAGAAACAGAGGGGCTGAAACAGCGGGCGAGAAACAGAGGGGCTGAAACAGAGGGCGAGAAACAGAGGGGCTGAAACAGAGGGGCTGAAACAGAGGGGCTGAAATAGAGGGGCTGAAACAGAGGGGCTGAATCAGAGGGGCTGAAACAGAGGAGCTGAGTCAGAGGGGCTGAAACAGAGGGCGAGAAACAGAGGGGCTGAAACAGAGGGCGAGAAACAGAGGGGCTGAAACAGAGGGGCTGAAACAGAGGGGCTGAAACAGAGGGGCTGAAACAGAGGGCGAGAAACAGAGAGGCTGATACGGTGGGCGAGAAACAGAGGGGCTGAAACAGAGGGCGAGAAACAGAGGGGCTGAAACATACGGCGAGAAACAGAGGGGCAGAAACGGAGGGCGAGAAACAGAGGGGCTGAAACAGAGGGGCTGAAACAGAGGGCGAGAAACAGAGGGGCTGAAACAGAGCGCGAGAGACAGAGGGGCAGAAACAGAGGGCGAGAAACAGAGGGGCTGAAACAGAAAGGCTGAAACACAGGGCGAGAAACAGAGGGGCTGAAACAGAGGGGCTGAAACAGAGGGCGAGAAACAGAGGGTGAGAAACAGAGGGCGAGAAACAGAGGGGCTGAAACAGAGGGGCTGAAACAGAGGGGCTGAAACAGAGGGGCTGAATCAGAGGGGCTGAAACAGAGGGGCTGAATCAGAGGGCCTGAAACAGAAGGCGAGAAACAGAGGGGCTGAAACAGAGGGCGAGAAACAGAGGGGCAGAAACAGACGGCTAGAAACAGAGGGGCTGAAACAGAGGGGCTGAAACGGAGGGCGAGAAACAGAGGGGCTGAAACAGACGGCGAGAAACAGAGGGGCAGAAACGGAGGGCGAGAAACAGAGGGGCTGAAACAGAAAGGCTGAAACACAGGGCGAGAAACAGAGGGGCTGAAACAGAGGGGCTGAAACAGTGGGGCTGAAACAGTGGGCGAGAAACAGAGGGGCTGAAACAGAGGGCGAGAAACAGAGGGGCTGAAACAGAGGGCGAGAAACAGAGCGGCTGAAACAGAGGGCGAGAAACAGAGGGGCTGAATCAGAAGGGCTGAAAAAGAGGTTGAGAAACAGAGGGGCTGAAACAGAGGGCGAGAAACAGAGAGGCTGATCAGACGGGCTGAAACAGAGGTGCTGAAAAAGAGGGCAAAAAACAGAGGGGCTGAAACAGAGGCCGAGAAACAGAGGGGCTGAAACAGAGTGGCTGAAACAGAGGGGCTGGAACATAGGGGGAGAAACAGAGGGGCTGAAACAGAGGGGCTGAATCAGAGGGGCTGAAACAGAGGGCGAGAAACAGAGGGGCTGAAACAGAGGGCGAGAAACAGAGGGGCAGAAACAGAGGGCGAGAAACAGAGGGGCTGAAACAGAGGGGCTGAAACAGAGGGCGAAAAACAGAGGGGCTGAAACAGAGGGGCTGAAACAGAGGGGCTGAATCAGAGGGGCTGAAACAGAGGGGCTGAATCAGAGCAGCTGAAACAGAAGGCGAGAAACAGAGGGGCTGAAACAGAGGGCGATAAACAGAGGGGCAGAAACAGAGGGCGAGAAACAGAGGGGCTGAAACAGAGGGGCTGAAACAGAGGGCGAAAAACAGAGGGGCTGAAACAGAGGGGCTGAAAGAGAGGGGCTGAATCAGAGGGGCTGAAACAGAGGGGCTGAATCAGAGCAGCTGAAACAGAAGGCGAGAAACAGAGGGGCTGAAACAGAGGGGCTGAAACCGAGGGCGAGAAACAGAACGGCTGAAACAGAGGGCGAGAAACAGAGGGGCTGACACAGAGGGGCTGAAATAGAGGGCGAGAAACAGAGGGGCTGAAACAGAGGGCGAGAAACAGAGGGGCTGAAACAGAGGGGCTGAAACAGTGGGCGAGAAACAGAGGGGCTGAAACAGAGACGCTGAAACAGAGGGGCTAAAACAGAGGGGCTGAAACAGAGGGCGAGAAACAGAGGGGCTGAATCAGAGGGGCTGAATCAGAGTGGCTGACACAGAGGGGCTGAAACAGAGGGCGAGAAACAAACGGGCTGAAACAGCGGGCGAGAGTGAGAGGGCGAGAAACAGAGGGGCTGAAACAGAGGGTCTGAAACAGACGGGCTGAAACAGAGAGCCTGAAACAGAGGGCGAGAAACAGAGGGGCTGAAACAGAGGGCGAAAAACAGAGAGGCTTAAACAGATGGCGAGAAACAGATGGTGAGAAACAGAGCGCGAGTTACAGAGGGGATGAAACTGAGGGGCTGAAACAGAGGGGCTGAAACAGAGGGGCTGAAACAAAGGGGCTGAATCAGAGGAGCTGAAACAGAGGGCGAGAAACAGAGGGTCTGAAACAGCGGGCGAGAAACAGAGGGGCTGAAACAGAGGGCGAGAAACAGAGGGGCTGAAACAGAGGGGCTGAAACAGAGGGGCTGAAACAGAGGGGCTGAGTCAGAGGGGCTGAAACACAGTGCGAGAAACAGAGGGGCTGAAACAGAGGGCGAGAAACGGAGGGGCTGAAACAGAGGGGCTGAAACAGAGGAGCTGAAACAGAGGGGCTGAAATAGAGGGTGAGAAACAGAGGATGAAACGGTGGGCGAGAAACAGAGGGGCTGAAACAGAGGGCGAGAAACAGAGGGGCTGAAACAGAGGGCGAGAAACAGAGGGGCTGAAACAGAGGGGCTGAAACAGAGGGCGAGAAACAGAGGGGCTGAAACAGAGGGCGAGAAACAGAGGGACTGAAACAGAGGGGCTGAAACACAGGGCCTGAAACAGAGGGCGAGAAACAGAGGGGCTGAAACAGAGGGCGAGAAACCGAGGGGCTGAAACAGAGGGCGAGAAACAAAGGGGCTGAAACAGAGGGGCTGAAACAGAGGGGCTGAAACAGAGGAGCTGAATCAGAGGGGCTGATTCAGAGGGGCTGAAACAGAGGGGCTGAATCAGAGGGGCTGAAACAGAGGGGGAGAAACAGAGGGGCTGAAACAGAGGGCGAGAAACAGAAGGGCAGAAACAGAGAGCGAGAAACAGAGTGGCTGAAACAGAGGGGCTGAAACAGAGAGCGCGAAACAGAGGGGCTGAAACAGAGGGCGAGAAACAGAGGGTCTGAAACAGAGGGGCTGAAACAGAGGGGCTAACTCAGAGGGACAGAAACAGAGGGACAGAAACAGAGGGGCTGAAACAGAGGGCGGGAAACAGAGGGGCTGAAACAGAGGGGCTGAAACAGAGGGGCTGAAACAGAAGGGCTGAAACAGAGGGCGAGAAACAGAGGGGCTGAAACAGAGGGCGAGAAACAGAGGGGCTGAAACAGAGGGGCTGAAACAGAAGGGCTGAAACAGAGGGGCTGAAACAGAGGGCGAGAAACAGAGGGGCTGAATCAGAGGGGCTGAATTAGAGGGGCTGAAACAGAGGGGCTGAAACAGAGTGTGAGAAACAGAGGGGCTGAAACAGAGGGCGAGTAACAGAGGGGCCGAATCAGAGGGGCTGAATTAGAGGTGCTGAAACAGAGGGGCTGAAACTGAGGGGCTGAAACAGAGGGCGAGAAACAGAGGGGCTGAAACAGAATGGCTGAAACAGAGGGCGAGAAACAGAGGGGCTGAAACAGAGGGCGAGAAACAGAGGGGCTGAAACAGAGGGGCTGAAACAGAGGGCGAGAAACAGAGGGGCTGAAACAGAGGCGCTGAAACAGAGGGGCTAAAACAGAGGGGCTGAAACAGAGGGGGAGAAACAGAGGGGCTGAATCAGAGGGGCTGAATCAGAGGGGCTGAAACAGAGGGGCTGAAACAGAGGGCGAGAAACAAACGGGCTGAAACAGCGGGCGAGAAAGAGAGGGCGAGAAACAGAGGGGCTGAAACAGAGGGGCTGAAACAGACGGGCTGAAACAGAGAGCCTGAAACAGAGGGCGAGAAACAGAGGGGCTGAAACAGAGGGCGAAAAACAGAGGGGCTGAAACAGATGGCGAGAAACAGATGGTGAGAAACAGAGCGCGAGAAACAGAGGGGATGAAACAGAGGGCGAGAAACAGAGGGGCTGAAACAGAGGGGCTGAATCAGAGGGGCTGAAACAGAGGGGCTGAATCAGAGGAGCTGAAACAGAGGGCGAGAAACAGAGGGGCTGAAACAGCGGGCGAGAAACAGAGGGGCTGAAACAGAGGGCGAGAAACAGAGGGGCTGAAACAGAGGGGCTGAAACAGAGGGGCTGAAACAGAGGGGCTGAGTCAGAGGGGCTGAAACACAGTGCGAGAAACAGAGGGGCTGAAACAGAGGGCGAGAAACGGAGGGGCTGAAACAGAGGGGCTGAAACAGAGGAGCTGAAACAGAGGGGCTGAAATAGAGGGTGAGAAACAGAGAGGATGAAACGGTGGGCGAGAAACAGAGGGGCTGAAACAGAGGGCGAGAAACAGAGGGGCTGAAACAGAGGGCGAGAAACAGAGGGGCTGAAACAGAGGGGCTGAAACAGAGGGCGAGAAACAGAGGGGCTGAAACAGAGGGCGAGAAACAGAGGGACTGAAACAGAGGGGCTGAAACACAGGGCCTGAAACAGAGGGCGAGAAACAGAGGGGCTGAAACAGAGGGCGAGAAACCGAGGGGCTGAAACAGAGGGCGAGAAACAAAGGGGCTGAAACAGAGGGGCTGAAACAGAGGGGCTGAAACAGAGGAGCTGAATCAGAGGGGCTGATTCAGAGGGGCTGAAACAGAGGGGCTGAATCAGAGGGGCTGAAACAGAGGGGGAGAAACAGAGGGGCTGAAACAGAGGGCGAGAAACAGAAGGGCAGAAACAGAGAGCGAGAAACAGAGTGGCTGAAACAGAGGGGCTGAAACAGAGAGCGCGAAACAGAGGGGCTGAAACAGAGGGCGAGAAACAGAGGGTCTGAAACAGAGGGGCTGAAACAGAGGGGCTAACTCAGAGGGACAGAAACAGAGGGACAGAAACAGAGGGGCTGAAACAGAGGGCGGGAAACAGAGGGGCTGAAACAGAGGGGCTGAAACAGAGGGGCTGAAACAGAAGGGCTGAAACAGAGGGCGAGAAACAGAGGGGCTGAAACAGAGGGCGAGAAACAGAGGGGCTGAAACAGAGGGGCTGAAACAGAAGGGCTGAAACAGAGGGGCTGAAACAGAGTGTGAGAAACAGAGGGGCTGAAACAGAGGGCGAGTAACAGAGGGGCCGAATCAGAGGGGCTGAATTAGAGGTGCTGAAACAGAGGGGCTGAAACTGAGGGGCTGAAACAGAGGGCGAGAAACAGAGGGGCTGAAACAGAATGGCTGAAACAGAGGGCGAGAAACAGAGGGGCTGAAACAGAGGGCGAGAAACAGAGGGGCTGAAACAGAGGGGCTGAAACAGAGGGGCTGAAACAGAGGGGCTGAAACAGAGGGCGAGAAACAGAGGGGCTGAATCAGAGGGGCTGAATTAGAGGGGCTGAAACAGAGGGGCTGAAACAGAGTGTGAGAAACAGAGGGGCTGAAACAGAGGGCGAGTAACAGAGGGGCCGAATCAGAGGGGCTGAATTAGAGGTGCTGAAACAGAGGGGCTGAAACTGAGGGGCTGAAACAGAGGGCGAGAAACAGAGGGGCTGAAACAGAATGGCTGAAACAGAGGGCGAGAAACAGAGGGGCTGAAACAGAGGGCGAGAAACAGAGGGGCTGAAACAGAGGGGCTGAAACAGAGGGCGAGAAACAGAGGGGCTGAAACAGAGGCGCTGAAACAGAGGGGCTAAAACAGAGGGGCTGAAACAGAGGGGGAGAAACAGAGGGGCTGAATCAGAGGGGCTGAATCAGAGGGGCTGAAACAGAGGGGCTGAAACAGAGGGCGAGAAACAAACGGGCTGAAACAGCGGGCGAGAAAGAGAGGGCGAGAAACAGAGGGGCTGAAACAGAGGGGCTGAAACAGACGGGCTGAAACAGAGAGCCTGAAACAGAGGGCGAGAAACAGAGGGGCTGAAACAGAGGGCGAAAAACAGAGGGGCTGAAACAGATGGCGAGAAACAGATGGTGAGAAGCAGAGCGCGAGAAACAGAGGGGATGAAACAGAGGGCGAGAAACAGAGGGGCTGAAACAGAAGGGCTGAATCAGAGGGGCTGAAACAGAGGGGCTGAATCAGAGGAGCTGAAACAGAGGGCGAGAAACAGAGGGGCTGAAACAGCGGGCGAGAAAGAGAGGGGCTGAAACAGAGGGCGAGAAACAGAGGGGCTGAAACAGAGGGGCTGAAACAACGGGGCTGAAATAGAGGGGCTGAAACAGAGGGGCTGAATCAGAGGGGCTGAAACAGAGGAGCTGAGTCAGAGGGGCTGAAACAGAGGGCGAGAAACAGAGCGGCTGAAACAGAGGGCGAGAAACAGAGGGGCTGAATCAGAAGGGCTGAAAAAGAGGGTGGGAAACAGAGGGGCTGAAACTGAGGGCGAGAAACAGAGAGGCTGATCAGACGGGCTGAAACAGAGGTGCTGAAAAAGAGGGCGAAAAACAGAGGGGCTGAAACAGAGGCAGAGAAACAGAGGGGCTGAAACAGAGTGGCTGAAACAGAGGGGCTGGAACAGAGGGGGAGAAACTGAGGGGCTGAAACAGAGGGGCTGAATCAGAGGGGCTGAAACAGAGGGCGAGAAACAGAGGGGCTGAAACAGAGGGCGAGAAACAGAGGGGCAGAAACAGAGGGCGAGAAACAGAGGGGCTGAAACAGAGGGGCTGAAACAGAGGGCGAAAAACAGAGGGGCTGAAACAGAGGGGCTGAAACAGAGGGGCTGAATCAGAGGGGCTGAAACAGAGGGGCTGAATCAGAGCAGCTGAAACAGAAGGCGAGAAACAGAGGGGCTGAAACAGAGGGCGAGAAACAGAAGGGCAGAAACAGAGGGCGAGAAACAGAGGGGCTGAAACAGAGGGGCTGAAACAGAGGGCGAAAAACAGAGGGGCTTAAACAGAGGGGCTGAAAGAGAGGGGCTGAATCAGAGGGGCTGAAACAGAGGGGCTGAATCAGAGCAGCTGAAACAGAAGGCGAGAAACAGAGGGGCTGAAACAGAGGGCGAGAAACAGAGGGGCTGAAACAGAGGGGCTGAAACCGAGGGGCTGAAACAGAGGGGCTGAATCAGAGGGTCTGAAACAGAGGGGCTGAATCAGAGGGCCTGAAACAGAAGGCGAGAAACAGAGGGGCTGAAACAGAGGGGCTGAAACGGAGGGCGAGAAACAGAGGGGCTGAAACAGAGGGGCTGAAACGGAGGGCGAGAAACAGAGGGGCTGAAACAGACGGCGAGAAACAGAGGGGCAGAAACGGAGGGCGAGAAACAGAGGGGCTGAAACAGAAAGGCTGAAACACAGGGCGAGAAACAGAGGGGCTGAAACAGAGGGGCTGAAACAGAGGGGCTGAAACAGAGGGTCTGAAACAGTGGGGCTGAAACAGTGGGCGAGAAACAGAGGGGCTGAAACAGAGGGCGAGAAACAGAGGGGCTGAAACAGAGGGCGAGAAACAGAGCGGCTGAAACAGAGGGCGAGAAACAGAGGGGCTGAATCAGAAGGGCTGAAAAAGAGGGTGGGAAACAGAGGGGCTGAAACTGAGGGCGAGAAACAGAGAGGCTGATCAGACGGGCTGAAACAGAGGTGCTGAAAAAGAGGGCGAAAAACAGAGGGGCTGAAACAGAGGCAGAGAAACAGAGGGGCTGAAACAGAGTGGCTGAAACAGAGGGGCTGGAACAGAGGGGGAGAAACTGAGGGGCTGAAACAGAGGGGCTGAATCAGAGGGGCTGAAACAGAGGGCGAGAAACAGAGGGGCTGAAACAGAGGGCGAGAAACAGAGGGGCAGAAACAGAGGGCGAGAAACAGAGGGGCTGAAACAGAGGGGCTGAAACAGAGGGCGAAAAACAGAGGGGCTGAAACAGAGGGGCTGAAACAGAGGGGCTGAATCAGAGGGGCTGAAACAGAGGGGCTGAATCAGAGCAGCTGAAACAGAAGGCGAGAAACAGAGGGGCTGAAACAGAGGGCGAGAGACAGAAGGGCAGAAACAGAGGGCGAGAAACAGAGGGGCTGAAACAGAGGGGCTGAAACAGAGGGCGAAAAACAGAGGGGCTTAAACAGAGGGGCTGAAAGAGAGGGGCTGAATCAGAGGGGCTGAAACAGAGGGGCTGAATCAGAGCAGCTGAAACAGAAGGCGAGAAACAGAGGGGCTGAAACAGAGGGCGAGAAACAGAGGGGCTGAAACAGAGGGGCTGAAACCGAGGGCGAGAAACAGAACGGCTGAAACAGAGGGCGAGAAACAGAGGGGCTGACACAGAGGGCGAGAAACAGAGGGGCTGAAACAGAGGGGCTGAAACAGAGGGCGAGAAACAGAGGGGCTGAAACAGAGGCGCTGAAACAGAGGGGCTAAAACAGAGGGGCTGAAACAGAGGGCGATAAACAGAGGGTCTGAAACAGACGGGCTGAAACAGAGAGCCTGAAACAGAGGGCGAGAAACAGAGGGGCTGAAACAGAGGGCGAAAAACAGAGAGGCTTAAACAGATGGCGAGAAACAGATGGTGAGAAACAGAGCGCGAGTTACAGAGGGGATGAAACAGAGGGGCTGAAACAGAGGGGCTGAAACAGAGGGGCTGAAACAAAGGGGCTGAATCAGAGGAGCTGAAACAGAGGGCGAGAAACAGAGTGGCTGAAACAGCGGGCGAGAAACAGAGGGGCTGAAACAGAGGGCGAGAAACAGAGGGGCTGAAACAGAGGGGCAGAAACAGAGGGGCTGAAATAGAGGGGCTGAAACAGAGGGGCTGAATCAGAGGGGCTGAAACAGAGGGGCTGAGTCAGAGGGGCTGAAACACAGTGCGAGAAACAGAGGGGCTGAAACAGAGGGCGAGAAACGGAGGGGCTGAAACAGAGGGGCTGAAACAGAGGGGCTGAAACAGAGGGTCTGAAACAGACGGGCTGAAACAGAGAGCCTGAAACAGAGGGCGAGAAACAGAGGGGCTGAAACAGAGGGCGAAAAACAGAGAGGCTTAAACAGATGGCGAGAAACAGATGGTGAGAAACAGAGCGCGAGTTACAGAGGGGATGAAACAGAGGGGCTGAAACAAAGGGGCTGAATCAGAGGAGCTGAAACAGAGGGCGAGAAACAGAGGGGCTGAAACAGCGGGCGAGAAACAGAGGGGCTGAAACAGAGGGGCAGAAACAGAGGGGCTGAAATAGAGGGGCTGAAACAGAGGGGCTGAATCAGAGGGGCTGAAACAGAGGGGCTGAGTCAGAGGGGCTGAAACACAGTGCGAGAAACAGAGGGGCTGAAACAGAGGGCGAGAAACGGAGGGGCTGAAACAGAGGGGCTGAAACAGAGGGGCTGAATCAGAGGGGCTGAAACGGTGGGCGAGAAACAGAGGGGCTGAAACAGAGGGGCTGAAACAGAGGGGCTGAAACAGAGGGCGAGAAACAGAAGGGCAGAAACAGAGAGCGAGAAACAGAGGGCTGAAACAGAGGGCGAGAAACAGAGGGACTGAAACAGAGGGGCTGAAACACAGGGCCTGAAACAGAGGGCGAGAAACAGAGGGGCTGAAACAGAGGGCGAGAAACCGAGGGGCTGAAACAGAGGGCGAGAAACAAAGGAGCTGAAACAGAGGGGCTGAAACAGAGGGGCTGAAACAGAGGAGCTGAATCAGAGGGGCTGATTCAGAGGGGCTGAAACAGAGGGGCTGAATCAGAGGGGCTGAAACAGAGGGCGAGAAACAGAGGGGCTGAAACAGAGGGCGAGAAACCGAAGGGCAGAAACAGAGAGCGAGAAACAGAGTGGCTGAAACAGAGGGGCTGAAACAGAGAGCGCGAAACAGAGGGGCTGAAACAGAGGGCGAGAAACAGAGGGTCTGAAACAGAGGGGCTGAAACAGAGGGGCTAACTCAGAGGGACAGAAACAGAGGGCGAGAACCAGAGGGGCTGAAACAGAGGGCGGGAAACAGAGGGGCTGAAACAGAGGGGCTGAAACAGAGGGGCTGAAACAGAGGGGCTGAAACAGAGGGCGAGAAACAGAGGGGCTGAAACAGAGGGCGAGAAACAGAGGGGCTGAAACAGAGGGGCTGAAACAGAAGGGCTGAAACAGAGGGGCTGAAACAGAGGGCGAGAAACAGAGGGGCTGAATCAGAGGGGCTGAATTAGAGGGGCTGAAACAGAGGGGCTGAAACACAGGGTGAGAAACAGAGGGGCTGAAACAGAGGGCGAGTAACAGAGGGGCCGAATCAGAGGGGCTGAATTAGAGGTGCTGAAACAGAGGGGCTGAAACTGAGGGGCTGAAACAGAGGGCGAGAATCAGAGGGGCTGAAACAGAGGGCGAGAAAAAGAGGGGCTGAAACAGAGGGCGAGAAACAGAGGGGCTGAAACAGAGGGCGAGAAACAGAGGGGCTGAAACAGAGGGGCTGAAACAGAGGGGCTGAAACAGAGGGTCTGATACAGAGGGCAAGAAACAGAGGGGCTGAATCAGAGGGGCTGAAACAGAGGGTGAGAAACAGAGGGGCTGAAACAGAGGGCGAGAAACTGAGTGGCTGAAACAGACGGGCTGAAACAGAGGGGCTGAAAAAGAGGGCGAAAAACAGAGGGGCTGAAACAGAGGCCGAGAAACAGAGGGGCTGAAACAGAGGGGCTGAATCGGAGGGGCTGAATGAGTGTGGCTGAATCAGAGGGGCTGAAACAGAGTGGCTGAAACAGAGGGGCTGAAACAGAGGGGCTGGAACAGAGGGGGAGAAACAGAGGGGCTGAAACAGAGGGGCTGAATCAGAGAGGCTGAAACAGAGGGCTAGAAACAGACGGACTGAAACAGACGGCAAGAAACAGAGGGGCAGAAACAGAGGGCGAGAAACAGAGGGGCTGAATCAGAGGGGCTGACACAGAGGGGCTGAAACAGAGGGCGAGAAACAAACGGGCTGAAACAGCGGGCGAGAAAGAGAGGGCGAGAAAGAGAGGGGCTGAAACAGAGGGTCTGAAACAGACGGGCTGAAACAGAGAGCCTGAAACAGAGGGCGAGAAACAGAGGGGCTGAAACAGAGGGCGAAAAACAGAGAGGCTTAAACAGATGGCGAGAAACAGATGGTGAGAAACAGAGCGCGAGTTACAGAGGGGATGAAACAGAGGGGCTGAAACAGAGGGGCTGAAACAAAGGGGCTGAATCAGAGGAGCTGAAACAGAGGGCGAGAAACAGAGTGGCTGAAACAGCGGGCGAGAAACAGAGGGGCTGAAACAGAGGGCGAGAAACAGAGGGGCTGAAACAGAGGGGCAGAAACAGAGGGGCTGAAATAGAGGGGCTGAAACAGAGGGGCTGAATCAGAGGGGCTGAAACAGAGGGGCTGAGTCAGAGGGGCTGAAACACAGTGCGAGAAACAGAGGGGCTGAAACAGAGGGCGAGAAACGGAGGGGCTGAAACAGAGGGGCTGAAACAGAGGGGCTGAAACAGAGGGTCTGAAACAGACGGGCTGAAACAGAGAGCCTGAAACAGAGGGCGAGAAACAGAGGGGCTGAAACAGAGGGCGAAAAACAGAGAGGCTTAAACAGATGGCGAGAAACAGATGGTGAGAAACAGAGCGCGAGTTACAGAGGGGATGAAACAGAGGGGCTGAAACAGAGGGGCTGAAACAGAGGGGCTGAAACAAAGGGGCTGAATCAGAGGAGCTGAAACAGAGGGCGAGAAACAGAGGGGCTGAAACAGCGGGCGAGAAACAGAGGGGCTGAAACAGAGGGCGAGAAACAGAGGGGCTGAAACAGAGGGGCTGAAACAGAGGGGCTGAAATAGAGGGGCTGAAACAGAGGGGCTGAAACAGAGGGGCTGAAACAGAGGGGCTGAGTCAGAGGGGCTGAAACACAGTGCGAGAAACAGAGGGGCTGAAACAGAGGGCGAGAAACGGAGGGGCTGAAACAGAGGGGCTGAAACAGAGGGGCTGAATCAGAGGGGCTGAAACGGTGGGCGAGAAACAGAGGGGCTGAAACAGAGGGGCTGAAACAGAGGGCGAGAAACAGAAGGGCAGAAACAGAGAGCGAGAAACAGAGGGCTGAAACAGAGGGCGAGAAACAGAGGGACTGAAACAGAGGGGCTGAAACACAGGGCCTGAAACAGAGGGCGAGAAACAGAGGGGCTGAAACAGAGGGCGAGAAACCGAGGGGCTGAAACAGAGGGCGAGAAACAAAGGGGCTGAAACAGAGGGGCTGAAACAGAGGGGCTGAAACAGAGGAGCTGAATCAGAGGGGCTGATTCAGAGGGGCTGAAACAGAGGGGCTGAATCAGAGGGGCTGAAACAGAGGGCGAGAAACAGAGGGGCTGAAACAGAGGGCGAGAAACAGAAGGGCAGAAACAGAGAGCGAGAAACAGAGTGGCTGAAACAGAGGGGCTGAAACAGAGAGCGCGAAACAGAGGGGCTGAAACAGAGGGCGAGTAACAGAGGGTCTGAAACAGAGGGGCTGAAACAGAGGGGCTAACTTAGAGGGACAGAAACAGAGGGCGAGAACCAGAGGGGCTGAAACATAGGGCGTGAAACAGAGGGGCTGAAACAGAGGGGCTGAAACAGAGGGGCTGAAACAGAGGGCGAGAAACAGAGGGGCTGAAACAGAGGGCGAGAAACAGAGGGGCTGAAACAGAGGGGCTGAAACAGAAGGGCTGAAACAGAGGGGCTGAAACAGAGGGCGAGAAACAGAGGGGCTGAATCAGAGGGGCTGAATTAGAGGGGCTGAAACAGAGGGGCTGAAACAGAGGGTGAGAAACAGAGGGGCTGAAACAGAGGGCGAGTAACAGAGGGGCCGAATCAGAGGGGCTGAATTAGAGGTGCTGAAACAGAGGGGCTGAAACTGAGGGGCTGAAACAGAGGGCGAGAAACAGAGGGGCTGAAACAGAGGGCGAGAAACAGAGGGCCTGAAACAGAGGGCGAGAAACAGAGGGGCTGAAACAGAGGGCGAGAAACAGAGGGGCTGAAACAGAGGGGCTGAAACAGAGGGGCTGAAACAGAGGGTCTGATACAGAGGGCGAGAAACAGAGGGGCTGAATCTGAGGTGCTGAAACAGAGGGTGAGAAACAGAGGGGCTGAAACAGAGGGCGAGAAACTGAGTGGCTGAAACAGACGGGCTGAAACAGAGGGGCTGAAAAAGAGGGCGAAAAACAGAGGGGCTGAAACAGAGGCCGAGAAACAGAGGGGCTGAAACAGAGGGGCTGAATCGGAGGGGCTGAATGAGTGTGGCTGAATCAGAGGGGCTGAAACAGAGTGGCTGAAACAGAGGGGCTGAAACAGAGGGGCTGGAACAGAGGGGGAGAAACAGAGGGGCTGAAACAGAGGGGCTGAATCAGAGAGGCTGAAACAGAGGGCTAGAAACAGACGGACTGAAACAGACGGCAAGAAACAGAGGGGCAGAAACAGAGGGCGAGAAACAGTGGGGCTGAAACAGAGTGGCTCAAACACAGGGCTAAAAACAGAGGGGCTGAAACAGAGAGCTAGAAACAGAGGGTGAGAAACTGAGTGCGAGAAACAGAGGGGATGAAACAGAGGGGCTGAAACAGAGGGGCTGAAACAGAGGGGCTGAATCAGAGGGGCTGAAACAGAGGGGCTGAATCAGAGGGGCTGAAACATAAGGCGAGAAACAGAGGGGCTGAAGCAGAGGGCGAGGAACAGAGGGGCTGAAACAGAGGGCGAGAAACAGAGGGGCTGAAACAGAGGGGCTGAAACAGAGGGGCTGAAACAGAGAGGCTGAAACAGAGTGCGAGAAACAGAGAGGCTGAAACAGAGGGCGAGAAACAGAGGGGCTGAAACAGAGGGCGAGAAACAGAGGGGCTGAAACAGAGGGCGAGAAACAGAGGGGCAGAAACAGAGGGCTAGAAACAGAGGGGCTGAAACAGAGGGGCTGAAACAGAGGGCGAGAAACAGAGGGGCTGAAACAGAGCGCGAGAGACAGAGGGGCAGAAACAGAGGGCGAGAAACAGAGGGGCTGAAACAGAAAGGCTGAAACACAGGGCGAGAAACAGAGGGGCTGAAACAGAGGAGCTGAAACAGAGGGCGAGAAACAGAGGGTGAGAAACAGAGGGCGAGAAACAGAGGGGCTGAAACAGAGGGGCTGAAACAGAGGGGCTGAAACAGAGGGGCTGAATCAGAGGGGCTGAAACAGAGGGGCTGAATCAGAGGGCCTGAAACAGAAGGCGAGAAACAGAGGGGCTGAAACAGAGGGGCTGAAACGGAGGGCGAGAAACAGAGGGGCTGAAACAGAGTGGCTGAAACGGAGTGCGAGAAACAGAGGGGCTGAAACAGACTGCGAGAAACAGAGGGGCAGAAACGGAGGGCGAGAAACAGAGGGGCTGAAACAGAAAGGCTGAAACACAGGGCGAGAAACAGAGGGGCTGAAACAGAGGGGCTGAAATAGAGGGGCTGAAACAGAGGGGCTGAATCAGAGGGGCTGAAACAGAGGAGCTGAGTCAGAGGGGCTGAAACAGAGGGCGAGAAACAGAGGGGCTGAAACAGAGGGCGAGAAACAGAGGGGCTGAAACAGAGGGGCTGAAACAGAGGGGCTGAAACAGAGGGGCTGAAACAGAGGGCGAGAAACAGAGAGGCTGATACGGTGGGCGAGAAACAGAGGGGCGGAAACAGAGGGCGAGAAACAGAGGGGCTGAAACAGAGGGCGAGAAACAGAGGGGCAGAAACAGAGGGCTAGAAACAGAGGGGCTGAAACAGAGGGGCTGAAACAGAGGGCGAGAAACAGAGGGGCTGAAACAGAGCGCGAGAGACAGACGGGCAGAAACAGAGGGCGAGAAACAGAGGGGCTGAAACAGAAAGGCTGAAACACAGGGCGAGAAACAGAGGGGCTGAAACAGAGGGGCTGAAACAGAGGGCGAGAAACAGAGGGTGAGAAACAGAGGGCGAGAAACAGACGGGCTGAATCAGAGTGGCTGAAACAGAGGGGCTGAAACAGAGGGGCTGAATCAGAGGGTCTGAAACAGAGGGGCTGAATCAGAGGGCCTGAAACAGAAGGCGAGAAACAGAGGGGCTGAAACAGAGGGGCTGAAACGGAGGGCGAGAAACAGAGGGGCTGAAACAGAGGGGCTGAAACGGAGGGCGAGAAACAGAGGGGCTGAAACAGACGGCGAGAAACAGAGGGGCAGAAACGGAGGGCGAGAAACAGAGGGGCTGAAACAGAAAGGCTGAAACACAGGGCGAGAAACAGAGGGGCTGAAACAGAGGGGCTGAAACAGAGGGGCTGAAACAGAGGGTCTGAAACAGTGGGGCTGAAACAGTGGGCGAGAAACAGAGGGGCTGAAACAGAGGGCGAGAAACAGAGGGGCTGAAACAGAGGGCGAGAAACAGAGCGGCTGAAACAGAGGGCGAGAAACAGAGGGGCTGAATCAGAAGGGCTGAAAAAGAGGGTGGGAAACAGAGGGGCTGAAACAGAGGGCGAGAAACAGAGAGGCTGATCAGACGGGCTGAAACAGAGGTGCTGAAAAAGAGGGCGAAAAACAGAGGGGCTGAAACAGAGGCAGAGAAACAGAGGGGCTGAAACAGAGTGGCTGAAACAGAGGGGCTGGAACAGAGGGGGAGAAACAGAGGGGCTGAAACAGAGGGGCTGAATCAGAGGGGCTGAAACAGAGGGCGAGAAACAGAGGGGCTGAAACAGAGGGCGAGAAACAGAGGGGCAGAAACAGAGGGCGAGAAACAGAGGGGCTGAAACAGAGGGGCTGAAACAGAGGGCGAAAAACAGAGGGGCTGAAACAGAGGGCGAGAAACAGAGGGGCTGAAACAGAGGGGCTGAAACAGAGGGCGAAAAACAGAGGGGCTGAAACAGAGGGGCTGAAAGAGAGGGGCTGAATCAGAGGGGCTGAAACAGAGGGGCTGAATCAGAGCAGCTGAAACAGAAGGCGAGAAACAGAGGGGCTGAAACAGAGGGCGAGAAACAGAGGGGCTGAAACAGAGGGGCTGAAACCGAGGGCGAGAAACAGAACGGCTGAAACAGAGGGCGAGAAACAGAGGGGCTGACACAGAGGGCGAGAAACAGAGGGGCTGAAACAGAGGTGCTGAAACAGAGGGCGAGAAACAGAGGGGCTGAAACAGAGGCGCTGAAACAGAGGGGCTAAAACAGAGGGGCTGAAACAGAGGGCGATAAACAGAGGGGCTGAATCAGAGGGGCTGACACAGAGGGGCTGAAACAGAGGGCGAGAAACAAACGGGCTGAAACAGCGGGCGAGAAAGAGAGGGCGAGAAACAGAGGGGCTGAAACAGAGGGGATGAAACAGAGGGGCTGAAACAGAGAGCCTGAAACAGAGGGCGAGAAACAGAGGGGCTGAAACAGAGGGCGAAAAACAGAGAGGCTTAAACAGATGGCGAGAAACAGATGGTGAGAAACAGAGCGCGAGTTACAGAGGGGATGAAACAGAGGGGCTGAAACAGAGGGGCTGAAACAGAGGGGCTGAAACAAAGGGGCTGAATCAGAGGAGCTGAAACAGAGGGCGAGAAACAGAGGGGCTGAAACAGCGGGCGAGAAACAGAGGGGCTGAAACAGAGGGCGAGAAACAGAGGGGCTGAAACAGAGGGGCAGAAACAGAGGGGCTGAAATAGAGGGGCTGAAACAGAGGGGCTGAATCAGAGGGGCTGAAACAGAGGGGCTGAGTCAGAGGGGCTGAAACACAGTGCGAGAAACAGAGGGGCTGAAACAGAGGGCGAGAAACGGAGGGGCTGAAACAGAGGGGCTGAAACAGAGGGGCTGAAACAGAGAGCCTGAAACAGAGGGCGAGAAACAGAGGGGCTGAAACAGAGGGCGAAAAACAGAGAGGCTTAAACAGATGGCGAGAAACAGATGGTGAGAAACAGAGCGCGAGTTACAGAGGGGATGAAACAGAGGGGCTGAAACAGAGGGGCTGAAACAGAGGGGCTGAAACAAAGTGGCTGAATCAGAGGAGCTGAAACAGAGGGCGAGAAACAGAGGGGCTGAAACAGCGGGCGAGAAACAGAGGGGCTGAAAAAGAGGGCGAAAAACAGAGGGGCTGAAACAGAGGCCGAGAAACAGAGGGGCTGAAACAGAGGGGCTGAATCGGAGGGGCTGAATGAGTGTGGCTGAATCAGAGGGGCTGAAACAGAGTGGCTGAAACAGAGGGGCTGAAACAGAGGGGCTGGAACAGAGGGGGAGAAACAGAGGGGCTGAAACAGAGGGGCTGAATCAGAGAGGCTGAAACAGAGGGCTAGAAACAGACGGACTGAAACAGACGGCAAGAAACAGAGGGGCAGAAACAGAGGGCGAGAAACAGAGGGGCTGAATCAGAGGGGCTGACACAGAGGGGCTGAAACAGAGGGCGAGAAACAAACGGGCTGAAACAGCGGGCGAGAAAGAGAGGGCGAGAAAGAGAGGGGCTGAAACAGAGGGTCTGAAACAGACGGGCTGAAACAGAGAGCCTGAAACAGAGGGCGAGAAACAGAGGGGCTGAAACAGAGGGCGAAAAACAGAGAGGCTTAAACAGATGGCGAGAAACAGATGGTGAGAAACAGAGCGCGAGTTACAGAGGGGATGAAACAGAGGGGCTGAAACAGAGGGGCTGAAACAAAGGGGCTGAATCAGAGGAGCTGAAACAGAGGGCGAGAAACAGAGTGGCTGAAACAGCGGGCGAGAAACAGAGGGGCTGAAACAGAGGGCGAGAAACAGAGGGGCTGAAACAGAGGGGCAGAAACAGAGGGGCTGAAATAGAGGGGCTGAAACAGAGGGGCTGAATCAGAGGGGCTGAAACAGAGGGGCTGAGTCAGAGGGGCTGAAACACAGTGCGAGAAACAGAGGGGCTGAAACAGAGGGCGAGAAACGGAGGGGCTGAAACAGAGGGGCTGAAACAGAGGGGCTGAAACAGAGGGTCTGAAACAGACGGGCTGAAACAGAGAGCCTGAAACAGAGGGCGAGAAACAGAGGGGCTGAAACAGAGGGCGAAAAACAGAGAGGCTTAAACAGATGGCGAGAAACAGATGGTGAGAAACAGAGCGCGAGTTACAGAGGGGATGAAACAGAGGGGCTGAAACAGAGGGGCTGAAACAGAGGGGCTGAAACAAAGGGGCTGAATCAGAGGAGCTGAAACAGAGGGCGAGAAACAGAGGGGCTGAAACAGCGGGCGAGAAACAGAGGGGCTGAAACAGAGGGCGAGAAACAGAGGGGCTGAAACAGAGGGGCTGAAACAGAGGGGCTGAAATAGAGGGGCTGAAACAGAGGGGCTGAAACAGAGGGGCTGAAACAGAGGGGCTGAGTCAGAGGGGCTGAAACACAGTGCGAGAAACAGAGGGGCTGAAACAGAGGGCGAGAAACGGAGGGGCTGAAACAGAGGGGCTGAAACAGAGGGGCTGAATCAGAGGGGCTGAAACGGTGGGCGAGAAACAGAGGGGCTGAAACAGAGGGGCTGAAACAGAGGGCGAGAAACAGAAGGGCAGAAACAGAGAGCGAGAAACAGAGGGCTGAAACAGAGGGCGAGAAACAGAGGGACTGAAACAGAGGGGCTGAAACACAGGGCCTGAAACAGAGGGCGAGAAACAGAGGGGCTGAAACAGAGGGCGAGAAACCGAGGGGCTGAAACAGAGGGCGAGAAACAAAGGGGCTGAAACAGAGGGGCTGAAACAGAGGGGCTGAAACAGAGGAGCTGAATCAGAGGGGCTGATTCAGAGGGGCTGAAACAGAGGGGCTGAATCAGAGGGGCTGAAACAGAGGGCGAGAAACAGAGGGGCTGAAACAGAGGGCGAGAAACAGAAGGGCAGAAACAGAGAGCGAGAAACAGAGTGGCTGAAACAGAGGGGCTGAAACAGAGAGCGCGAAACAGAGGGGCTGAAACAGAGGGCGAGTAACAGAGGGTCTGAAACAGAGGGGCTGAAACAGAGGGGCTAACTTAGAGGGACAGAAACAGAGGGCGAGAACCAGAGGGGCTGAAACATAGGGCGTGAAACAGAGGGGCTGAAACAGAGGGGCTGAAACAGAGGGGCTGAAACAGAGGGCGAGAAACAGAGGGGCTGAAACAGAGGGCGAGAAACAGAGGGGCTGAAACAGAGGGGCTGAAACAGAAGGGCTGAAACAGAGGGGCTGAAACAGAGGGCGAGAAACAGAGGGGCTGAATCAGAGGGGCTGAATTAGAGGGGCTGAAACAGAGGGGCTGAAACAGAGGGTGAGAAACAGAGGGGCTGAAACAGAGGGCGAGTAACAGAGGGGCCGAATCAGAGGGGCTGAATTAGAGGTGCTGAAACAGAGGGGCTGAAACTGAGGGGCTGAAACAGAGGGCGAGAAACAGAGGGGCTGAAACAGAGGGCGAGAAACAGAGGGCCTGAAACAGAGGGCGAGAAACAGAGGGGCTGAAACAGAGGGCGAGAAACAGAGGGGCTGAAACAGAGGGGCTGAAACAGAGGGGCTGAAACAGAGGGTCTGATACAGAGGGCGAGAAACAGAGGGGCTGAATCTGAGGTGCTGAAACAGAGGGTGAGAAACAGAGGGGCTGAAACAGAGGGCGAGAAACTGAGTGGCTGAAACAGACGGGCTGAAACAGAGGGGCTGAAAAAGAGGGCGAAAAACAGAGGGGCTGAAACAGAGGCCGAGAAACAGAGGGGCTGAAACAGAGGGGCTGAATCGGAGGGGCTGAATGAGTGTGGCTGAATCAGAGGGGCTGAAACAGAGTGGCTGAAACAGAGGGGCTGAAACAGAGGGGCTGGAACAGAGGGGGAGAAACAGAGGGGCTGAAACAGAGGGGCTGAATCAGAGAGGCTGAAACAGAGGGCTAGAAACAGACGGACTGAAACAGACGGCAAGAAACAGAGGGGCAGAAACAGAGGGCGAGAAACAGTGGGGCTGAAACAGAGTGGCTCAAACACAGGGCTAAAAACAGAGGGGCTGAAACAGAGAGCTAGAAACAGAGGGTGAGAAACTGAGTGCGAGAAACAGAGGGGATGAAACAGAGGGGCTGAAACAGAGGGGCTGAAACAGAGGGGCTGAATCAGAGGGGCTGAAACAGAGGGGCTGAATCAGAGGGGCTGAAACATAAGGCGAGAAACAGAGGGGCTGAAGCAGAGGGCGAGGAACAGAGGGGCTGAAACAGAGGGCGAGAAACAGAGGGGCTGAAACAGAGGGGCTGAAACAGAGGGGCTGAAACAGAGAGGCTGAAACAGAGTGCGAGAAACAGAGAGGCTGAAACAGAGGGCGAGAAACAGAGGGGCTGAAACAGAGGGCGAGAAACAGAGGGGCTGAAACAGAGGGCGAGAAACAGAGGGGCAGAAACAGAGGGCTAGAAACAGAGGGGCTGAAACAGAGGGGCTGAAACAGAGGGCGAGAAACAGAGGGGCTGAAACAGAGCGCGAGAGACAGAGGGGCAGAAACAGAGGGCGAGAAACAGAGGGGCTGAAACAGAAAGGCTGAAACACAGGGCGAGAAACAGAGGGGCTGAAACAGAGGAGCTGAAACAGAGGGCGAGAAACAGAGGGTGAGAAACAGAGGGCGAGAAACAGAGGGGCTGAAACAGAGGGGCTGAAACAGAGGGGCTGAAACAGAGGGGCTGAATCAGAGGGGCTGAAACAGAGGGGCTGAATCAGAGGGCCTGAAACAGAAGGCGAGAAACAGAGGGGCTGAAACAGAGGGGCTGAAACGGAGGGCGAGAAACAGAGGGGCTGAAACAGAGTGGCTGAAACGGAGTGCGAGAAACAGAGGGGCTGAAACAGACTGCGAGAAACAGAGGGGCAGAAACGGAGGGCGAGAAACAGAGGGGCTGAAACAGAAAGGCTGAAACACAGGGCGAGAAACAGAGGGGCTGAAACAGAGGGGCTGAAATAGAGGGGCTGAAACAGAGGGGCTGAATCAGAGGGGCTGAAACAGAGGAGCTGAGTCAGAGGGGCTGAAACAGAGGGCGAGAAACAGAGGGGCTGAAACAGAGGGCGAGAAACAGAGGGGCTGAAACAGAGGGGCTGAAACAGAGGGGCTGAAACAGAGGGGCTGAAACAGAGGGCGAGAAACAGAGAGGCTGATACGGTGGGCGAGAAACAGAGGGGCGGAAACAGAGGGCGAGAAACAGAGGGGCTGAAACAGAGGGCGAGAAACAGAGGGGCAGAAACAGAGGGCTAGAAACAGAGGGGCTGAAACAGAGGGGCTGAAACAGAGGGCGAGAAACAGAGGGGCTGAAACAGAGCGCGAGAGACAGACGGGCAGAAACAGAGGGCGAGAAACAGAGGGGCTGAAACAGAAAGGCTGAAACACAGGGCGAGAAACAGAGGGGCTGAAACAGAGGGGCTGAAACAGAGGGCGAGAAACAGAGGGTGAGAAACAGAGGGCGAGAAACAGACGGGCTGAATCAGAGTGGCTGAAACAGAGGGGCTGAAACAGAGGGGCTGAATCAGAG
The DNA here is from genome assembly GCF_047496795.1 of Chiloscyllium punctatum. Taxonomy (NCBI): domain Eukaryota; kingdom Metazoa; phylum Chordata; class Chondrichthyes; order Orectolobiformes; family Hemiscylliidae; genus Chiloscyllium; species Chiloscyllium punctatum. The sequence continues at coordinate 144,726,817 of NC_092742.1, forward strand.
GGTCTGAAACAGAGGGGCTGAATCAGAGGGCCTGAAACAGAAGGCGAGAAACAGAGGGGCTGAAACAGAGGGGCTGAAACGGAGGGCGAGAAACAGAGGGGCTGAAACAGAGGGGCTGAAACGGAGGGCGAGAAACAGAGGGGCTGAAACAGACGGCGAGAAACAGAGGGGCAGAAACGGAGGGCGAGAAACAGAGGGGCTGAAACAGAAAGGCTGAAACACAGGGCGAGAAACAGAGGGGCTGAAACAGAGGGGCTGAAACAGAGGGGCTGAAACAGAGGGTCTGAAACAGTGGGGCTGAAACAGTGGGCGAGAAACAGAGGGGCTGAAACAGAGGGCGAGAAACAGAGGGGCTGAAACAGAGGGCGAGAAACAGAGCGGCTGAAACAGAGGGCGAGAAACAGAGGGGCTGAATCAGAAGGGCTGAAAAAGAGGGTGGGAAACAGAGGGGCTGAAACAGAGGGCGAGAAACAGAGAGGCTGATCAGACGGGCTGAAACAGAGGTGCTGAAAAAGAGGGCGAAAAACAGAGGGGCTGAAACAGAGGCAGAGAAACAGAGGGGCTGAAACAGAGTGGCTGAAACAGAGGGGCTGGAACAGAGGGGGAGAAACAGAGGGGCTGAAACAGAGGGGCTGAATCAGAGGGGCTGAAACAGAGGGCGAGAAACAGAGGGGCTGAAACAGAGGGCGAGAAACAGAGGGGCAGAAACAGAGGGCGAGAAACAGAGGGGCTGAAACAGAGGGGCTGAAACAGAGGGCGAAAAACAGAGGGGCTGAAACAGAGGGCGAGAAACAGAGGGGCTGAAACAGAGGGGCTGAAACAGAGGGCGAAAAACAGAGGGGCTGAAACAGAGGGGCTGAAAGAGAGGGGCTGAATCAGAGGGGCTGAAACAGAGGGGCTGAATCAGAGCAGCTGAAACAGAAGGCGAGAAACAGAGGGGCTGAAACAGAGGGCGAGAAACAGAGGGGCTGAAACAGAGGGGCTGAAACCGAGGGCGAGAAACAGAACGGCTGAAACAGAGGGCGAGAAACAGAGGGGCTGACACAGAGGGCGAGAAACAGAGGGGCTGAAACAGAGGTGCTGAAACAGAGGGCGAGAAACAGAGGGGCTGAAACAGAGGCGCTGAAACAGAGGGGCTAAAACAGAGGGGCTGAAACAGAGGGCGATAAACAGAGGGGCTGAATCAGAGGGGCTGACACAGAGGGGCTGAAACAGAGGGCGAGAAACAAACGGGCTGAAACAGCGGGCGAGAAAGAGAGGGCGAGAAACAGAGGGGCTGAAACAGAGGGGATGAAACAGAGGGGCTGAAACAGAGAGCCTGAAACAGAGGGCGAGAAACAGAGGGGCTGAAACAGAGGGCGAAAAACAGAGAGGCTTAAACAGATGGCGAGAAACAGATGGTGAGAAACAGAGCGCGAGTTACAGAGGGGATGAAACAGAGGGGCTGAAACAGAGGGGCTGAAACAGAGGGGCTGAAACAAAGGGGCTGAATCAGAGGAGCTGAAACAGAGGGCGAGAAACAGAGGGGCTGAAACAGCGGGCGAGAAACAGAGGGGCTGAAACAGAGGGCGAGAAACAGAGGGGCTGAAACAGAGGGGCAGAAACAGAGGGGCTGAAATAGAGGGGCTGAAACAGAGGGGCTGAATCAGAGGGGCTGAAACAGAGGGGCTGAGTCAGAGGGGCTGAAACACAGTGCGAGAAACAGAGGGGCTGAAACAGAGGGCGAGAAACGGAGGGGCTGAAACAGAGGGGCTGAAACAGAGGGGCTGAAACAGAGAGCCTGAAACAGAGGGCGAGAAACAGAGGGGCTGAAACAGAGGGCGAAAAACAGAGAGGCTTAAACAGATGGCGAGAAACAGATGGTGAGAAACAGAGCGCGAGTTACAGAGGGGATGAAACAGAGGGGCTGAAACAGAGGGGCTGAAACAGAGGGGCTGAAACAAAGTGGCTGAATCAGAGGAGCTGAAACAGAGGGCGAGAAACAGAGGGGCTGAAACAGCGGGCGAGAAACAGAGGGGCTGAAACAGAGGGCGAGAAACAGAGGGGCTGAAACAGAGGGGCTGAAACAGAGGGGATGAAATAGAGGGGCTGAAACAGAGGGGCTGAATCAGAGGGGCTGAAACAGAGGGGCTGAGTCAGAGGGGCTGAAACACAGTGCGAGAAACAGAGGGGCTGAAACAGAGGGCGAGAAACGGAGGGGCTGAAACAGAGGGGCTGAAACAGAGGGGCTGAAACAGAGGGGCCGAAATAGAGGGTGAGAAACAGAGAGGCTGAAACGGTGGGCGAGAAACAGAGGGGCTGAAACAGAGGGCGAGAAACAGAGGGGCTGACACAGAGGGCGAGAAACAGAGGGGCTGAAACAGAGGGGCTGAAACAGAGGGGCTGAAACAGAGGGCGAGAAACAGAGGGGCTGAAACAGAGGGCGAGAAACAGAGGGACTGAAACAGAGGGCGAAAAACAGAGAGGCTTAAACAGATGGCGAGAAACAGATGGTGAGAAACAGAGCACGAGTTACAGAGGGGATGAAACAGAGGGGCTGAAACAGAGGGGCTGAAACAGAGGGGCTGAAACAAAGTGGCTGAATCAGAGGAGCTGAAACAGAGGGCGAGAAACAGAGGGGCTGAAACAGCGGGCGAGAAACAGAGGGGCTGAAACAGAGGGCGAGAAACAGAGGGGCTGAAACAGAGGGGCTGAAACAGAGGGGATGAAATAGAGGGGCTGAAACAGAGGGGCTGAATCAGAGGGGCTGAAACAGAGGGGCTGAGTCAGAGGGGCTGAAACACAGTGCGAGAAACAGAGGGGCTGAAACAGAGGGCGAGAAACGGAGGGGCTGAAACAGAGGGGCTGAAACAGAGGGGCTGAAACAGAGGGGCCGAAATAGAGGGTGAGAAACAGAGAGGCTGAAACGGTGGGCGAGAAACAGAGGGGCTGAAACAGAGGGCGAGAAACAGAGGGGCTGACACAGAGGGCGAGAAACAGAGGGGCTGAAACAGAGGGGCTGAAACAGAGGGGCTGAAACAGAGGGCGAGAAACAGAGGGGCTGAAACAGAGGGCGAGAAACAGAGGGACTGAAACAGAGGGGCTGAAACACAGGGCCTGAAACAGAGGGCGAGAAACAGAGGGGCTGAAACAGAGGGCGAAAAACAGAGAGGCTTAAACAGATGGCGAGAAACAGATGGTGAGAAACAGAGCGCGAGTTACAGAGGGGATGAAACAGAGGGGCTGAAACAGAGGGGCTGAAACAGAGGGGCTGAAACAAAGGGGCTGAATCAGAGGAGCTGAAACAGAGGGCGAGAAACAGAGGGGCTGAAACAGCGGGCGAGAAACAGAGGGGCTGAAACAGAGGGCGAGAAACAGAGGGGCTGAAACAGAGGGGCAGAAACAGAGGGGCTGAAATAGAGGGGCTGAAACAGAGGGGCTGAATCAGAGGGGCTGAAACAGAGGGGCTGAGTCAGAGGGGCTGAAACACAGTGCGAGAAACAGAGGGGCTGAAACAGAGGGCGAGAAACGGAGGGGCTGAAACAGAGGGGCTGAAACAGAGGGGCTGAAACAGAGGAGCTGAATCAGAGGGGCTGATTCAGAGGGGCTGAAACAGAGGGGCTGAATCAGAGGGGCTGAAACAGAGGGCGAGAAACAGAGGGGCTGAAACAGAGGGCGAGAAACAGAAGGGCAGAAACAGAGAGCGAGAAACAGAGGGGCTGAAACAGAGTGGCTGAAACAGAGGGGCTGAAACAGAGGGGCTGAATCAGAGGGTCTGAAACAGAGGGGCTGAATCAGAGGGCCTGAAACAGAAGGCGAGAAACAGAGGGGCTGAAACAGAGGGGCTGAAACGGAGGGCGAGAAACAGAGGGGCTGAAACAGAGGGGCTGAAACAGAGGGCGAGAAACAGAGGGTGAGAAACAGAGGGCGAGAAACAGAGGGGCTGAAACAGAGTGGCTGAAACAGAGGGGCTGAAACAGAGGGGCTGAATCAGAGGGTCTGAAACAGAGGGGCTGAATCAGAGGGCCTGAAACAGAAGGCGAGAAACAGAGGGGCTGAAACAGAGGGGCTGAAACGGAGGGCGAGAAACAGAGGGGCTGAAACAGAGGGGCTGAAACGGAGGGCGAGAAACAGAGGGGCTGAAACAGACGGCGAGAAACAGAGGGGCAGAAACGGAGGGCGAGAAACAGAGGGGCTGAAACAGAAAGGCTGAAACACAGGGCGAGAAACAGAGGGGCTGAAACAGAGGGGCTGAAACAGAGGGGCTGAAACAGAGGGTCTGAAACAGTGGGGCTGAAACAGTGGGCGAGAAACAGAGGGGCTGAAACAGAGGGCGAGAAACAGAGGGGCTGAAACAGAGGGCGAGAAACAGAGCGGCTGAAACAGAGGGCGAGAAACAGAGGGGCTGAATCAGAAGGGCTGAAAAAGAGGGTGGGAAACAGGGGGGTTGAAACAGAGGGCGAGAAACAGAGAGGCTGATCAGACGGGCTGAAACAGAGGTGCTGAAAAAGAGGGCGAAAAACAGAGGGGCTGAAACAGAGGCAGAGAAACAGAGGGGCTGAAACAGAGTGGCTGAAACAGAGGGGCTGGAACAGAGGGGGAGAAACAGAGGGGCTGAAACAGAGGGGCTGAATCAGAGGGGCTGAAACAGAGGGCGAGAAACAGAGGGGCTGAAACAGAGGGCGAGAAACAGAGGGGCAGAAACAGAGGGCGAGAAACAGAGGGGCTGAAACAGAGGGGCTGAAACAGAGGGCGAAAAACAGAGGGGCTGAAACAGAGGGCGAGAAACAGAGGGGCTGAAACAGAGGGGCTGAAACAGAGGGCGAAAAACAGAGGGGCTGAAACAGAGGGGCTGAAAGAGAGGGGCTGAATCAGAGGGGCTGAAACAGAGGGGCTGAATCAGAGCAGCTGAAACAGAAGGCGAGAAACAGAGGGGCTGAAACAGAGGGCGAGAAACAGAGGGGCTGAAACAGAGGGGCTGAAACCGAGGGCGAGAAACAGAACGGCTGAAACAGAGGGCGAGAAACAGAGGGGCTGACACAGAGGGCGAGAAACAGAGGGGCTGAAACAGAGGTGATGAAACAGAGGGCGAGAAACAGAGGGGCTGAAACAGAGGCGCTGAAACAGAGGGGCTAAAACAGAGGGGCTGAAACAGAGGGCGATAAACAGAGGGGCTGAATCAGAGGGGCTGACACAGAGGGGCTGAAACAGAGGGCGAGAAACAAACGGGCTGAAACAGCGGGCGAGAAAGAGAGGGCGAGAAACAGAGGGGCTGAAACAGAGGGTCTGAAACAGACGGGCTGAAACAGAGAGCCTGAAACAGAGGGCGAGAAACAGAGGGGCTGAAACAGAGGGCGAAAAACAGAGAGGCTTAAACAGATGGCGAGAAACAGATGGTGAGAAACAGAGCGCGAGTTACAGAGGGGATGAAACAGAGGGGCTGAAACAGAGGGGCTGAAACAGAGGGGCTGAAACAAAGGGGCTGAATCAGAGGAGCTGAAACAGAGGGCGAGAAACAGAGGGGCTGAAACAGCGGGCGAGAAACAGAGGGGCTGAAACAGAGGGCGAGAAACAGAGGGGCTGAAACAGAGGGGCAGAAACAGAGGGGCTGAAATAGAGGGGCTGAAACAGAGGGGCTGAATCAGAGGGGCTGAAACAGAGCGGCTGAGTCAGAGGGGCTGAAACACAGTGCGAGAAACAGAGGGGCTGAAACAGAGGGCGAGAAACGGAGGGGCTGAAACAGAGGGGCTGAAACAGAGGGGCTGAAACAGAGAGCCTGAAACAGAGGGCGAGAAACAGAGGGGCTGAAACAGAGGGCGAAAAACAGAGAGGCTTAAACAGATGGCGAGAAACAGATTGTGAGAAACAGAGCGCGAGTTACAGAGGGGATGAAACAGAGGGGCTGAAACAGAGGGGCTGAAACAGAGGGGCTGAAACAAAGTGGCTGAATCAGAGGAGCTGAAACAGAGGGCGAGAAACAGAGGGGCTGAAACAGCGGGCGAGAAACAGAGGGGCTGAAACAGAGGGCGAGAAACAGAGGGGCTGAAACAGAGGGGCTGAAACAGAGGGGATGAAATAGAGGGGCTGAAACAGAGGGGCTGAATCAGAGGGGCTGAAACAGAGGGGCTGAGTCAGAGGGGCTGAAACACAGTGCGAGAAACAGAGGGGCTGAAACAGAGGGCGAGAAACGGAGGGGCTGAAACAGAGGGGCTGAAACAGAGGGGCTGAAACAGAGGGGCCGAAATAGAGGGTGAGAAACAGAGAGGCTGAAACGGTGGGCGAGAAACAGAGGGGCTGAAACAGAGGGCGAGAAACAGAGGGGCTGACACAGAGGGCGAGAAACAGAGGGGCTGAAACAGAGGGGCTGAAACAGAGGGGCTGAAACAGAGGGCGAGAAACAGAGGGGCTGAAACAGAGGGCGAGAAACAGAGGGACTGAAACAGAGGGCGAAAAACAGAGAGGCTTAAACAGATGGCGAGAAACAGATGGTGAGAAACAGAGCGCGAGTTACAGAGGGGATGAAACAGAGGGGCTGAAACAGAGGGGCTGAAACAAAGTGGCTGAATCAGAGGAGCTGAAACAGAGGGCGAGAAACAGAGGGGCTGAAACAGCGGGCGAGAAACAGAGGGGCTGAAACAGAGGGCGAGAAACAGAGGGGCTGAAACAGAGGGGCTGAAACAGAGGGGATGAAATAGAGGGGCTGAAACAGAGGGGCTGAATCAGAGGGGCTGAAACAGAGGGGCTGAGTCAGAGGGGCTGAAACACAGTGCGAGAAACAGAGGGGCTGAAACAGAGGGCGAGAAACGGAGGGGCTGAAACAGAGGGGCTGAAACAGAGGGGCTGAAACAGAGGGGCCGAAATAGAGGGTGAGAAACAGACAGGCTGAAACGGTGGGCGAGAAACAGAGGGGCTGAAACAGAGGGCGAGAAACAGAGGGGCTGACACAGAGGGCGAGAAACAGAGGGGCTGAAACAGAGGGGCTGAAACAGAGGGGCTGAAACAGAGGGCGAGAAACAGAGGGGCTGAAACAGAGGGCTAGAAACAGAGGGACTGAAACAGAGGGGCTGAAACACAGGGCCTGAAACAGAGGGCGAGAAACAGAGGGGCTGAAACAGAGGGCGAAAAACAGAGAGGCTTAAACAGATGGCGAGAAACAGATGGTGAGAAACAGAGCGCGAGTTACAGAGGGGATGAAACAGAGGGGCTGAAACAGAGGGGCTGAAACAGAGGGGCTGAAACAAAGGGGCTGAATCAGAGGAGCTGAAACAGAGGGCGAGAAACAGAGGGGCTGAAACAGCGGGCGAGAAACAGAGGGGCTGAAACAGAGGGCGAGAAACAGAGGGGCTGAAACAGAGGGGCAGAAACAGAGGGGCTGAAATAGAGGGGCTGAAACAGAGGGGCTGAATCAGAGGGGCTGAAACAGAGGGGCTGAGTCAGAGGGGCTGAAACACAGTGCGAGAAACAGAGGGGCTGAAACAGAGGGGCTGAAACAAAGGGGCTGAATCAGAGGAGCTGAAACAGAGGGCGAGAAACAGAGGGGCTGAAACAGCGGGCGAGAAACAGAGGGGCTGAAACAGAGGGCGAGAAACAGAGGGGCTGAAACAGAGGGGCAGAAACAGAGGGGCTGAAATAGAGGGGCTGAAACAGAGGGGCTGAAACAGAGGGGCTGAAACAGAGGAGCTGAATCAGAGGGGCTGATTCAGAGGGGCTGAAACAGAGGGGCTGAATCAGAGGGGCTGAAACAGAGGGCGAGAAACAGAGGGGCTGAAACAGAGGGCGAGAAACAGAAGGGCAGAAACAGAGAGCGAGAAACAGAGTGGCTGAAACAGAGGGGCTGAAACAGAGAGCGCGAAACAGAGGGGCTGAAACAGAGGGCGAGAAACAGAGGGTCTGAAACAGAGGGGCTGAAACAGAGGGGCTAACTCAGAGGGACAGAAACAGAGGGCGAGAACCAGAGGGGCTGAAACAGAGGGCGGGAAACAGAGGGGCTGAAACAGAGGGGCTGAAACAGAGGGGCTGAAACAGAGGGGCTGAAACAGAGGGCGAGAAACAGAGGGGCTGAAACAGAGGGCGAGAAACAGAGGGGCTGAAACAGAGGGGCTGAAACAGAAGGGCTGAAACAGAGGGGCTGAAACAGAGGGCGAGAAACAGAGGGGCTGAATCAGAGGGGCTGAATTAGAGGGGCTGAAACAGAGGGGCTGAAACAGAGGGTGAGAAACAGAGGGGCTGAAACAGAGGGCGAGTAACAGAGGGGCCGAATCAGAGGGGCTGAATTAGAGGTGCTGAAACAGAGGGGCTGAAACTGAGGGGCTGAAACAGAGGGCGAGAAACAGAGGGGCTGAAACAGAGGGCGAGAAACAGAGGGGCTGAAACAGAGGGGCTGAAACAGAGGGGCTGAAACAGAGGGTCTGATACAGAGGGCGAGAAACAGAGGGGCTGAATCAGAGGGGCTGAAACACAGGGTGAGAAACAGAGGGGCTGAAACAGTGGGCGAGAAACTGAGTGGCTGAAACAGACGGGCTGAAACTGAGGGGCTGAAAAAGAGGGCGAAAAACAGAGGGGCTGAAACAGAGGCCGAGAAACAGAGGGGCTGAAACAGAGGGGCTGAATCGGAGGGGCTGAATGAGTGTGGCTGAATCAGAGGGGCTGAAACAGAGTGGCTGAAACAGAGGGGCTGGAACAGAGGGGGAGAAACAGAGGGGTTGAAACAGAGGGCGAGAAACAGAGGGGCTGAAACAGAGGGGCTGAAACAGAGGGGGAGAAACAGAGGGGCTGAAACAGAGGGGCTGAATCAGAGAGGCTGAAACAGAGGGCTAGAAACAGACGGACTGAAACAGACGGCAAGAAACAGAGGGGCAGAAACAGAGGGCGAGAAACAGTGGGGCTGAAACAGAGTGGCTCAAACACAGGGCTAAAAACAGAGGGGCTGAAACAGAGAGCTAGAAACAGAGGGTGAGAAACTGAGTGCGAGAAACAGAGGGGATGAAACAGAGGGGCTGAAACAGAGGGGCTGAAACAGAGGGGCTGAATCAGAGGGGCTGAAACAGAGGGGCTGAATCAGAGGGGCTGAAACATAAGGCGAGAAACAGAGGGGCTGAAACAGAGGGCGAGAAACAGAGGGGCTGAAACAGAGGGGCTGAAACAGAGGGCGAGAAACAGAGGGGCCGAAACTGAGGGGCTGAAACAGAGCGGCTGAAACAGAGGGCGAGAAACAGAGGGGCTGAAACATAGGGCGAGAAACAGAGGGGCTGAAACAGAGGGCGAGAAACAGAGGGGCTGAAACAGAGGGCGAGAAACAGAGGGGCTGAAACAGAGGGCGAGAAACAGAGGGGCTGAAACAGAGGGGCTGAAACAGAGGGCGTGAAACAGAGGGGCTGAAACAGAGGGCGAGAAACAGAGGGGCTGAATCAGAGGGGCTGAAACAGAGGGCGAGAAACAGAGGGGCTGAAACAGAGGGCGAGAAACAGATGGGCGGAAACAGAGGGTGAGAAACAGAGGGGCTGAAACAGAGGGGCTGAAACAGAGGGGCTGAATCAGAGGGGCTGATTCAGAGGGTCTGAAACAGAGGGGCTGAATCAGAGGGGCTGAAACAGAGGGCGAGAAACAGAGGGGCTGAAACAGAGGGCGAGAAACAGAGGGGTTGAAACAGAGGGCGAGAAACAGGGTGGCTGAAACAGCGGGGATGAAACAGAAGCACGAAATAGAGGGGCTGAAACAGAGGGGCTAAATCAGAGGGGCAGAAACAGAGGGCGAGAAACAGAGGGGCTGAAACAGAGGTCGAGAACCAGAGGGGCTGAAACAGAGGGGCTGAAACAGAGTGGCTGACACAGAGGGGCTGAAACAGAGGGCGCGAAACCGAGGGGCTGAAACAGAGGGGCTGAAACAGAAGGACTGAAACAGAGGGGCTGAAACAGAGGGCGAGAAACAGAGGGGCTGAAACAGAGGCGCTGAAACAGAGGGTCTAAAACAGAGGGGCTGAAACAGAGGGCGAGAAACAGAGGGGCTGAATCAGAGGGGCTGAATCAGAGGGGCTGAAACAGAGGGGCTGAAACAGAGGGCGAGAAACAAATGGACTGAAACAGCGGGCGAGAAAGAGAGGGCGAGAAACAGAGGGGCTGAAACAGAGGGCCTGAAACAGACGGGCTGAAACAGAGAGCCTGAAACAGAGGGCGAGAAACAGCGGGGCTGAAACAGAGGGCGAAAAACAGAGGGGCTGAAACAGATGGCGAGAAACAGATGGTGAGAAACAGAGCGCGAGAATCAGACGGGCTGAAACAGAGGGGCTGAAACAGAGGGGCTGAAACAGAGGGGCTGAATCAGAGGGGCTGAATCAGAGGGGCTGAATCAGAGGAGCTGAAACAGAGGGCGAGAAACAGAGGGGCTGAAACAGCGGGCGAGGAACAGAGGGGCTGAAACAGAGGGCGAGAAACAGAGGGGCTGAAACAGAGGGGCTGAAACAGAGGGGCTGAAATAGAGGGGCTGAAACAGAGGGCGAGAAACAGAGAGGCTGAAACAGAGGGCGAGAAACAGAGGGGCTGAAACAGATGGCGAGAAACAGATGGTGAGAAACAGAGCGCGAGAATCAGAGGGGCTGAAACAGAGGGGCTGAATCAGAGGGGCTGAATCAGAGGAGCTGAAACGGAGGGCGAGAAACAGAGGGGCTGAAACAGCGGGCGAGAAACAGAGGGGCTGAAACAGAGGGCGAGAAACAGAGGGGCTGAAACAGAGGGGCTGAAACAGAGGGGCTGAAATAGAGGGGCTGAAACAGAGGGCGAGAAACAGAGGGGCTGAAACAGAGGGCGAGAAACAGAGGGGCTGAAACAGAGGGGCTGAAACAGAGGGGCTGAAACAGAGGGCGAGAAACAGAGGGGCTGAAACAGAGGGCGAGAAACAGAGGGACTGAAACAGAGGGGCTGAAACACAGGGCCTGAAACAGAGGGCGAGAAACAGAGGGGCTGAAACAGAGGGCGAGAAACAGAGGGGCTGAAACAGAGGGGCTGAAACAGAGCAGCTGAATCAGAGGGGCTGATTCAGAGGGGCTGAAACAGAGGGGCTGAATCAGAGGAGCTGAAACAGAGGGCGAGAAATAGAGGGGCTGAAACAGAGGGCGAGATTCAGAGGGGCAGAAACAGAGGGCGAGAAACAGAGTGGCTGAAACAGAGGGGCTGAAACAGAGGGGCTGAATCAGAGGGGCTGAATGAGTGTGGCTGAATCAGAGGGGCTGAAACAGTGTGGCTGAAACAGAGGGGCTGAAACAGAGGGGCTAGAAGAGAGGGGGAGAAACAGAGGGGCTGAAACAGAGGGGCTGAATCAGAGGGGCTGAAACAGAGGGCGAGAAACAGAGGGGCTGAAACAGAGGGCGAGAAACAGAGGGGCAGAAACAGAGGGGCTGAAACAGAGGGGCTGAAACAGTGGGGCTGAATCAGAGGGCGAGAAACAGAGAGGCTGAAACGGTGGGCGAGAAACAGAGGGGCTGAAACAGAGGGCGAGAAACAGAGGGGCTGAAACAGACGGCGAGAAACAGAGGGGCTGAAACAGACGGGCTGAAACAGAGGGGCTGAAACAGAGGGCGAGAAACAGAGGGGCTGAAACAGAGGGCGAGAAACAGAGGGCGAGAAACAGAGGGGCTGAAACACAGGGCCAGAAACAGAGGGCGAGAAACAGAGGGGCTGAAACAGAGGGCGAGAAACCGAGGGGCTGAAACAGAGGGCGAGAAACAATGGGGCTGAAACAGAGGGGCTGAAACAGAGGGGCTGAAACAGAGCAGCTGAATCAGAGGGGCTGATTCAGAGGGGCTGAAACAGAGGGGCTGAATCAGAGGGGCTGAAACAGAGGGTGAGAAACAGAGGGGCTGAAACAGAGGGCGAGAAACAGAGGGGCAGAAACAGAGGGCGAGAAACAGAGGGGCTGAAACAGAGGGGCTGAAACAGACGGGCTGAAACAGAGGGGCTGAAACAGAGGGCGAGAAACAGAGGGGCTGAATCAGAGGGGCTGAATTAGAGGGGCTGAAACAGAGGGGCTGAAACAGAGCGTGAGAAACAGAGGGGCTGAAACAGAGGGCGAGTAACAGAGGGGCTGAATCAGAGGGGCTGAATTAGAGGGGCTGAAACAGAGGAGCTGAAACTGATGGGCTGAAACAGAGGGCGAGAAACAGAGGGGCTGAAACAGAGGGCGAGAAACAGAGGGGCTGAAACAGATGGGCTGGAACAGAGGGGCTGAAACAGAGGGGCTGATACAGAGGGCGAGAAACAGAGGGGCTGAATCAGAGGGGCTGAAACAGAGGGTGAGAAACAGAGGGGCTGAAACAGAGGGCGAGAAACTGAGTGGCTGAAACAGACGGGCTGAAACAGAGGGGCTGAAAAAGAGGGCGAAAAACAGAGGGGCTGAAACAGAGGCCGAGAAACAGAGGGGCTGAAACAGAGGGGCTGAATCGGAGGGGCTGAATGAGTGTGGCTGAATCAGAGGGGCTGTAACAGAGTGGCAGAAACAGAGGGGCTGAAACAGAGGGGCTGGAACAGAGGGGGAGAAACAGAGGGGCTGAAACAGAGGGGCTGAATCAGAGAGGCTGAAACAGAGGGCTAGAAACAGACGGACTGAAACAGACGGCGAGAAACAGAGGGGAAGAAACAGAGGGCGAGAAACAGAGGGGCTGAAATAGAGTGGCTCAAACACAGGGCTAAAAACAGAGGGGCTGAAACATAGGGCTAGAAACAGAGGGTGAGAAACTGAGTGCGAGAAACAGAGGGGATGAAACAGAGGGGCTGAAACAGAGGAGCTGAAACAGAGGGGCTGAATCAGAGGGGCTGAAACAGAGGGGCTGAATCAGAGGGGCTGAAACAGAAGGCGAGAAACAGAGGGGCTGAAACAGAGGGGCTAAAACAGAGGGGCTGAAACAGAGGGCGAGAAACAGAGGGGCCGAAACAGAGGGGCTGAAACAGAGCGGCTGAAACAGAGGGCGAGAAACAGAGGGGCTGAAACAGAGGGCGAGAAACAGAGGGGCTGAAACAGAGGGGCTGAAACAGAGGGGCTGAAACAGAGGGGCTGAAACAGAGGGCTGAAACAGAGGGGCTGAAACAGAGGGCGAGAAACAGTGGGGCTGAATCAGAGGGCGAGAAACAGAGGGGCTGAAACAGAGGGGCTGAAACAGAGGACGAGAAACAGAGGGGCTGAATCCGAGGGGCTGAATCAGAGGGGCTGAAACAGAGGGGCTGAAACAGAGGGCGAGAAACAAACGGGCTCAAACAGCGGGCGAGAAACAGAGGGCGAGAAACAGAGGGGCTGAAACAGAGTGGCTGAAACAGACGGGCTGAAACAGAGAGCCTGAAACAGGGGGCAAGAAACAGAGGGGCTGAAACAGAGGGCGAGAAACAGAGGGGCTGAAACAGAGGGGCTGAAACAGAGGGGCTGAATCAGAGGGGCTGAAACAGAGGGGCTGAATCAGAGGGGCTGAAACAGAGGGCGAGAAACAGAGGGGCTGAAGCAGAGGGCGAGTAACAGAGGGGCTGAAACAGAGGGGCGAGAAACAGAGGGGCTGAAACAGAGGGGCTGAAACAGAGGGGCTGAAACAGAGAGGCTGAAACAGAGGGCGAGAAACAGAGAGGCTGAAACAGAGGGCGAGAAACAGAGGGGCTGAAACAGAGGGCGAGAAACAGAGGGGCTGAAACAGAGGGCGAGAAACAGAGGGGCTGAAACAGAGGGGCTGAAACAGAGGGCGAGAAACAGAGGGGCTGAAACAGAGGGCGAGAAACAGAGGGCGAGAAACAGAGGGACTGAAACAGAGTGGCTGAAGAACAGGGGCTGAAACAGAGGGCGAGAAACAGAGAAGCTGAAACAGAGGGCGAGAAACAGAGGGGCTGAAACAGAGGGCGAGAAACAGAGGGGCTGAAACAGAGGGGCTGAAACAGAGGGGCTGAAACAGAGGGGCTGAAACAGAGGGCGAGAAATAGAGGGGCTGAAACAGAGGGGCTGAAACAGAGGGGATGAAACAGAGGGCGAGAAACAGAGGGGCTGAAACAGAGGGCCTGAAACAGAGTGGCTGAAACAGAGGGCGTGAAACAGAGGGGCTGAAACAGAGGGCGAGAAACAGAGGGGCTGAAACAGAGGGCGAGAAACAGATGGGCGGAAATAGAGGGCGAGAAACAGATGGGCGGAAATAGAGGGCGAGAAACAGAGGGGCTGAAACAGAGGGGCTGAAACAGAGGGGCTGAATCAGAGGGGCTGATTCAGAGGGGCTGAAACAGAGGGGCTGAATCAGAGGGGCTGAAACAGAGGGCGAGAAACAGAGGGGCTGAAACAGAGGGCCTGAAACAGAGTGGCTGAAACAGAGGGCGTGAAACAGAGGGGCTGAAACAGAGGGCGAGAAACAGAGGGGCTGAAACAGAGGGCGAGAAACAGAGGGGCTGAAACAGAGGGCGAGAAACAGATGGGCGGAAATAGAGGGCGAGAAACAGAGGGGCTGAAACAGAGGGGCTGAAACAGAGGGGCTGAATCAGAGGGGCTGATTCAGAGGGGCTGAAACAGAGGGGCTGAATCAGAGGGGCTGAAACAGAGGGCGAGAAACAGAGGGGCTGAAACAGAGGGCGAGAAACAGAGGGGCTGAAACAGAGGGCGAGAAACAGGGTGGCTGTAACAGAGGGGCTGAAACAGAAGCACGAAATAGAGGGGCTGAAACAGACGTCTAGAAACAGAGGGGCTGAAACAGAGGGGCTGAAACAGAGGGCCTGAAACAGAGGGTGAGAAACAGAGGGGCTGAAACCGAGGGGCTGAAACAGAGGGGCTGAAACAGAAGGACTGAAACAGAGGGGCTGAAACAGAGGGCGAGAAACAGAGGGGCTGAAACAGAGGGGCTGAAACAGAGGGGCTGAAACAGAGGGGCTGAATCAGAGGGGCTGAAACAGAGGGGCTGAATCAGAGGAGCTGAAACAGAGGGCGAGAAACAGAGGGGCTGAAACAGCGGGCGAGGAACAGAGGGGCTGAAACAGAGGGCGAGAAACAGAGGGGCTGAAACAGAGGGGCTGAAACAGAGGGGCTGAAATAGAGGGGCTGAAACAGAGGGCGAGAAACAGAGAGGCTGAAACAGAGGGCGAGAAACAGAGGGGCTGAAACAGATGGCGAGAAACAGATGGTGAGAAACAGAGCGCGAGAATCAGAGGGGCTGAAACAGAGGGGCTGAATCAGAGGGGCTGAATCAGAGGAGCTGAAACAGAGGGCGAGAAACAGAGGGGCTGAAACAGCGGGCGAGAAACAGAGGGGCTGAAACAGAGGGCGAGAAACAGAGGGGCTGAAACAGAGGGGCTGAAACAGAGGGGCTGAAATAGAGGGGCTGAAACAGAGGGCGAGAAACAGAGGGGCTGAAACAGAGGGCGAGAAACAGAGGGGCTGAAACAGAGGGGCTGAAACAGAGGGGCTGAAACAGAGGGCGAGAAACAGAGGGGCTGAAACAGAGGGCGAGAAACAGAGGGACTGAAACAGAGGGGCTGAAACACAGGGCCTGAAACAGAGGGCGAGAAACAGAGGGGCTGAAACAGAGGGCGAGAAACAGAGGGGCTGAAACAGAGGGGCTGAAACAGAGCAGCTGAATCAGAGGGGCTGATTCAGAGGGGCTGAAACAGAGGGGCTGAATCAGAGGAGCTGAAACAGAGGGCGAGAAACAGAGGGGCTGAAACAGAGGGCGAGATTCAGAGGGGCAGAAACAGAGGGCGAGAAACAGAGTGGCTGAAACAGAGGGGCTGAAACAGAGGGGCTGAATCAGAGGGGCTGAATGAGTGTGGCTGAATCAGAGGGGCTGAAACAGTGTGGCTGAAACAGAGGGGCTGAAACAGAGGGGCTAGAAGAGAGGGGGAGAAACAGAGGGGCTGAAACAGAGGGGCTGAATCAGAGGGGCTGAAACAGAGGGCGAGAAACAGAGGGGCTGAAACAGAGGGCGAGAAACAGAGGGGCAGAAACAGAGGGGCTGAAACAGAGGGGCTGAAACAGTGGTGCTGAATCAGAGGGCGAGAAACAGAGAGGCTGAAACGGTGGGCGAGAAACAGAGGGGCTGAAACAGAGGGCGAGAAACAGAGGGGCTGAAACAGACGGCGAGAAACAGAGGGGCTGAAACAGACGGGCTGAAACAGAGGGGCTGAAACAGAGGGCGAGAAACAGAGGGGCTGAAACAGAGGGCGAGAAACAGAGGGCGAGAAACAGAGGGGCTGAAACACAGGGCCAGAAACAGAGGGCGAGAAACAGAGGGGCTGAAACAGAGGGCGAGAAACCGAGGGGCTGAAACAGAGGGCGAGAAACAAAGGGGCTGAAACAGAGGGGCTGAAACAGAGGGGCTGAAACAGAGCAGCTGAATCAGAGGGGCTGATTCAGAGGGGCTGAAACAGAGGGGCTGAATCAGAGGGGCTGAAACAGAGGGTGAGAAACAGAGGGGCTGAAACAGAGGGCGAGAAACAGAGGGGCAGAAACAGAGGGCGAGAAACAGAGGGGCTGAAACAGAGGGGCTGAAACAGACGGGCTGAAACAGAGGGGCTGAAACAGAGGGCGAGAAACAGAGGAGCTGAATCAGAGGGGCTGAATTAGAGGGGCTGAAACAGAGGGGCTGAAACAGAGGGTGAGAAACAGAGGGGCTGAAACAGAGGGCGAGTAACAGAGGGGCTGAATCAGAGGGGCTGAATTAGAGGGGCTGAAACAGAGGAGCTGAAACTGATGGGCTGAAACAGAGGGCGAGAAACAGAGGGGCTGAAACAGAGGGCGAGAAACAGAGGGGCTGAAACAGATGGGCTGGAACAGAGGGGCTGAAACAGAGGGGCTGATACAGAGGGCGAGAAACAGAGGGGCTGAATCAGAGGGGCTGAAACAGAGGGTGAGAAACAGAGGGGCTGAAACAGAGGGCGAGAAACTGAGTGGCTGAAACAGACGGGCTGAAACAGAGGGGCTGAAAAAGAGGGCGAAAAACAGAGGGGCTGAAACAGAGGCCGAGAAACAGAGGGGCTGAAACAGAGGGGCTGAATCGGAGGGGCTGAATGAGTGTGGCTGAATCAGAGGGGCTGTAACAGAGTGGCAGAAACAGAGGGGCTGAAACAGAGGGGCTGGAACAGAGGGGGAGAAACAGAGGGGCTGAAACAGAGGGGCTGAATCAGAGAGGCTGAAACAGAGGGCTAGAAACAGACGGACTGAAACAGACGGCGAGAAACAGAGGGGAAGAAACAGAGGGCGAGAAACAGAGGGGCTGAAATAGAGTGGCTCAAACACAGGGCTAAAAACAGAGGGGCTGAAACATAGGGCTAGAAACAGAGGGTGAGAAACTGAGTGCGAGAAACAGAGGGGATGAAACAGAGGGGCTGAAACAGAGGAGCTGAAACAGAGGGGCTGAATCAGAGGGGCTGAAACAGAGGGGCTGAATCAGAGGGGCTGAAACAGAAGGCGAGAAACAGAGGGGCTGAAACAGAGGGGCTAAAACAGAGGGGCTGAAACAGAGGGCGAGAAACAGAGGGGCCGAAACAGAGGGGCTGAAACAGAGCGGCTGAAACAGAGGGCGAGAAACAGAGGGGCTGAAACAGAGGGCGAGAAACAGAGGGGCTGAAACAGAGGGGCTGAAACAGAGGGGCTGAAACAGAGGGGCTGAAACAGAGGGCTGAAACAGAGGGGCTGAAACAGAGGGCGAGAAACAGTGGGGCTGAATCAGAGGGCGAGAAACAGAGGGGCTGAAACAGAGGGGCTGAAACAGAGGACGAGAAACAGAGGGGCTGAATCCGAGGGGCTGAATCAGAGGGGCTGAAACAGAGGGGCTGAAACAGAGGGCGAGAAACAAACGGGCTCAAACAGCGGGCGAGAAACAGAGGGCGAGAAACAGAGGGGCTGAAACAGAGTGGCTGAAACAGACGGGCTGAAACAGAGAGCCTGAAACAGGGGGCAAGAAACAGAGGGGCTGAAACAGAGGGCGAGAAACAGAGGGGCTGAAACAGAGGGGCTGAAACAGAGGGGCTGAATCAGAGGGGCTGAAACAGAGGGGCTGAATCAGAGGGGCTGAAACAGAGGGCGAGAAACAGAGGGGCTGAAGCAGAGGGCGAGTAACAGAGGGGCTGAAACAGAGGGGCGAGAAACAGAGGGGCTGAAACAGAGGGCTGAAACAGAGGGGCTGAAACAGAGGGCGAGAAACAGTGGGGCTGAATCAGAGGGCGAGAAACAGAGGGGCTGAAACAGAGGGGCTGAAACAGAGGACGAGAAACAGAGGGGCTGAATCCGAGGGGCTGAATCAGAGGGGCTGAAACAGAGGGGCTGAAACAGAGGGCGAGAAACAAACGGGCTCAAACAGCGGGCGAGAAACAAAGGGCGAGAAACAGAGGGGCTGAAACAGAGTGGCTGAAACAGACGGGCTGAAACAGAGAGCCTGAAACAGGGGGCAAGAAACAGAGGGGCTGAAACAGAGGGCGAGAAACAGAGGGGCTGAAACAGAGGGGCTGAAACAGAGGGGCTGAATCAGAGGGGCTGAAACAGAGGGGCTGAATCAGAGGGGCTGAAACAGAGGGCGAGAAACAGAGGGGCTGAAGCAGAGGGCGAGTAACAGAGGGGCTGAAACAGAGGGGCGAGAAACAGAGGGGCTGAAACAGAGGGGCTGAAACAGAGGGGCTGAAACAGAGAGGCTGAAACAGAGGGCGAGAAACAGAGAGGCTGAAACAGAGGGCGAGAAACAGAGGGGCTGAAACAGAGGGCGAGAAACAGAGGGGCTGAAACAGAGGGCGAGAAACAGAGGGGCTGAAACAGAGGGGCTGAAACAGAGGGCGAGAAACAGAGGGGCTGAAACAGAGGGCGAGAAACAGAGGGCGAGAAACAGAGGGACTGAAACAGAGTGGCTGAAGAACAGGGGCTGAAACAGAGGGCGAGAAACAGAGAAGCTGAAACAGAGGGCGAGAAACAGAGGGGCTGAAACAGAGGGCGAGAAACAGAGGGGCTGAAACAGAGGGGCTGAAACAGAGGGGCTGAAACAGAGGGGCTGAAACAGAGGGCGAGAAATAGAGGGGCTGAAACAGAGGGGCTGAAACAGAGGGGATGAAACAGAGGGCGAGAAACAGAGGGGCTGAAACAGAGGGCCTGAAACAGAGTGGCTGAAACAGAGGGCGTGAAACAGAGGGGCTGAAACAGAGGGCGAGAAACAGAGGGGCTGAAATAGTGGGGCTGAAACAGAGGGCGAGAAACAGAGGGGCTGAAACAGAGGGCGAGAAACAGATGGGCGGAAATAGAGGGCGAGAAACAGAGGGGCTGAAACAGAGGGGCTGAAACAGAGGGGCTGAATCAGAGGGGCTGATTCAGAGGGGCTGAAACAGAGGGGCTGAATCAGAGGGGCTGAAACAGAGGGCGAGAAACAGAGGGGCTGAAACAGAGGGCGAGAAACAGAGGGGCTGAAACAGAGGGCGAGAAACAGGGTGGCTGTAACAGAGGGGCTGAAACAGAAGCACGAAATAGAGGGGCTGAAACAGACGTCTAGAAACAGAGGGGCTGAAACAGAGGGGCTGAAACAGAGGGCCTGAAACAGAGGGTGAGAAACAGAGGGGCTGAAACCGAGGGGCTGAAACAGAGGGGCTGAAACAGAAGGACTGAAACAGAGGGGCTGAAACAGAGGGCGAGAAACAGAGGGGCTGAAACAGAGGCGCTGAAACAGAGGGTCTAAAACAGAGGGGCTGAAACAGAGGGCGAGAAACAGAGGGGCTGAATCAGAGGGGCTGAATCAGAGGGGCTGAAACAGAGGGGCTGAAACAGAGGGCGAGAAACAAATGGACTGAAACAGCGGGCGAGAAAGAGAGGGCGAGAAACAGAGGGGCTGAAACAGAGGGGCTGAAATAGACGGGCTGAAACAGAGAGCCTGAAACAGAGAGCGAGAAACAGAGGGGCTGAAACGGAGGGCGAAAAACAGAGGGAATGAAACAGATGGCGAGAAACAGATGGTGAGAAACAGAGCGCGAGAATCAGAGGGGATGAAACAGAGGGGCTGAAACAGAGGGGCTGAAACAGAGGGGCTGAAACAGAGGGGCTGAATCAGAGGGGCTGAAACAGAGGGGCTGAATCAGAGGAGCTGAAACAGAGGGCGAGAAACAGAGGGGCTGAAACAGCGGGCGAGGAACAGAGGGGCTGAAACAGAGGGCGAGAAACAGAGGGGCTGAAACAGAGGGGCTGAAACAGAGGGGCTGAAATAGAGGGGCTGAAACAGAGGGCGAGAAACAGAGAGGCTGAAACAGAGGGCGAGAAACAGAGGGGCTGAAACAGATGGCGAGAAACAGATGGTGAGAAACAGAGCGCGAGAATCAGAGGGGCTGAAACAGAGGGGCTGAATCAGAGGGGCTGAATCAGAGGAGCTGAAACAGAGGGCGAGAAACAGAGGGGCTGAAACAGCGGGCGAGAAACAGAGGGGCTGAAACAGAGGGCGAGAAACAGAGGGGCTGAAACAGAGGGGCTGAAACAGAGGGGCTGAAATAGAGGGGCTGAAACAGAGGGCGAGAAACAGAGGGGCTGAAACAGAGGGCGAGAAACAGAGGGGCTGAAACAGAGGGGCTGAAACAGAGGGGCTGAAACAGAGGGCGAGAAACAGAGGGGCTGAAACAGAGGGCGAGAAACAGAGGGACTGAAACAGAGGGGCTGAAACACAGGGCCTGAAACAGAGGGCGAGAAACAGAGGGGCTGAAACAGAGGGCGAGAAACAGAGGGGCTGAAACAGAGGGGCTGAAACAGAGCAGCTGAATCAGAGGGGCTGATTCAGAGGGGCTGAAACAGAGGGGCTGAATCAGAGGAGCTGAAACAGAGGGCGAGAAACAGAGGGGCTGAAACAGAGGGCGAGATTCAGAGGGGCAGAAACAGAGGGCGAGAAACAGAGTGGCTGAAACAGAGGGGCTGAAACAGAGGGGCTGAATCAGAGGGGCTGAATGAGTGTGGCTGAATCAGAGGGGCTGAAACAGTGTGGCTGAAACAGAGGGGCTGAAACAGAGGGGCTAGAAGAGAGGGGGAGAAACAGAGGGGCTGAAACAGAGGGGCTGAATCAGAGGGGCTGAAACAGAGGGCGAGAAACAGAGGGGCTGAAACAGAGGGCGAGAAACAGAGGGGCAGAAACAGAGGGGCTGAAACAGAGGGGCTGAAACAGTGGTGCTGAATCAGAGGGCGAGAAACAGAGAGGCTGAAACGGTGGGCGAGAAACAGAGGGGCTGAAACAGAGGGCGAGAAACAGAGGGGCTGAAACAGACGGCGAGAAACAGAGGGGCTGAAACAGACGGGCTGAAACAGAGGGGCTGAAACAGAGGGCGAGAAACAGAGGGGCTGAAACAGAGGGCGAGAAACAGAGGGCGAGAAACAGAGGGGCTGAAACACAGGGCCAGAAACAGAGGGCGAGAAACAGAGGGGCTGAAACAGAGGGCGAGAAACCGAGGGGCTGAAACAGAGGGCGAGAAACAAAGGGGCTGAAACAGAGGGGCTGAAACAGAGGGGCTGAAACAGAGCAGCTGAATCAGAGGGGCTGATTCAGAGGGGCTGAAACAGAGGGGCTGAATCAGAGGGGCTGAAACAGAGGGTGAGAAACAGAGGGGCTGAAACAGAGGGCGAGAAACAGAGGGGCAGAAACAGAGGGCGAGAAACAGAGGGGCTGAAACAGAGGGGCTGAAACAGACGGGCTGAAACAGAGGGGCTGAAACAGAGGGCGAGAAACAGAGGAGCTGAATCAGAGGGGCTGAATTAGAGGGGCTGAAACAGAGGGGCTGAAACAGAGGGTGAGAAACAGAGGGGCTGAAACAGAGGGCGAGTAACAGAGGGGCTGAATCAGAGGGGCTGAATTAGAGGGGCTGAAACAGAGGAGCTGAAACTGATGGGCTGAAACAGAGGGCGAGAAACAGAGGGGCTGAAACAGAGGGCGAGAAACAGAGGGGCTGAAACAGATGGGCTGGAACAGAGGGGCTGAAACAGAGGGGCTGATACAGAGGGCGAGAAACAGAGGGGCTGAATCAGAGGGGCTGAAACAGAGGGTGAGAAACAGAGGGGCTGAAACAGAGGGCGAGAAACTGAGTGGCTGAAACAGACGGGCTGAAACAGAGGGGCTGAAAAAGAGGGCGAAAAACAGAGGGGCTGAAACAGAGGCCGAGAAACAGAGGGGCTGAAACAGAGGGGCTGAATCGGAGGGGCTGAATGAGTGTGGCTGAATCAGAGGGGCTGTAACAGAGTGGCAGAAACAGAGGGGCTGAAACAGAGGGGCTGGAACAGAGGGGGAGAAACAGAGGGGCTGAAACAGAGGGGCTGAATCAGAGAGGCTGAAACAGAGGGCTAGAAACAGACGGACTGAAACAGACGGCGAGAAACAGAGGGGAAGAAACAGAGGGCGAGAAACAGAGGGGCTGAAATAGAGTGGCTCAAACACAGGGCTAAAAACAGAGGGGCTGAAACATAGGGCTAGAAACAGAGGGTGAGAAACTGAGTGCGAGAAACAGAGGGGATGAAACAGAGGGGCTGAAACAGAGGAGCTGAAACAGAGGGGCTGAATCAGAGGGGCTGAAACAGAGGGGCTGAATCAGAGGGGCTGAAACAGAAGGCGAGAAACAGAGGGGCTGAAACAGAGGGGCTAAAACAGAGGGGCTGAAACAGAGGGCGAGAAACAGAGGGGCCGAAACAGAGGGGCTGAAACAGAGCGGCTGAAACAGAGGGCGAGAAACAGAGGGGCTGAAACAGAGGGCGAGAAACAGAGGGGCTGAAACAGAGGGGCTGAAACAGAGGGGCTGAAACAGAGGGGCTGAAACAGAGGGCTGAAACAGAGGGGCTGAAACAGAGGGCGAGAAACAGTGGGGCTGAATCAGAGGGCGAGAAACAGAGGGGCTGAAACAGAGGGGCTGAAACAGAGGACGAGAAACAGAGGGGCTGAATCCGAGGGGCTGAATCAGAGGGGCTGAAACAGAGGGGCTGAAACAGAGGGCGAGAAACAAACGGGCTCAAACAGCGGGCGAGAAACAGAGGGCGAGAAACAGAGGGGCTGAAACAGAGTGGCTGAAACAGACGGGCTGAAACAGAGAGCCTAAAACAGGGGGCAAGAAACAGAGGGGCTGAAACAGAGGGCGAGAAACAGAGGGGCTGAAACAGAGGGGCTGAAACAGAGGGGCTGAATCAGAGGGGCTGAAACAGAGGGGCTGAATCAGAGGGGCTGAAACAGAGGGCGAGAAACAGAGGGGCTGAAGCAGAGGGCGAGTAACAGAGGGGCTGAAACAGAGGGGCGAGAAACAGAGGGGCTGAAACAGAGGGGCTGAAACAGAGGGGCTGAAACAGAGAGGCTGAAACAGAGGGCGAGAAACAGAGAGGCTGAAACAGAGGGCGAGAAACAGAGGGGCTGAAACAGAGGGCGAGAAACAGAGGGGCTGAAACAGAGGGCGAGAAACAGAGGGGCTGAAACAGAGGGGCTGAAACAGAGGGCGAGAAACAGAGGGGCTGAAACAGAGGGCGAGAAACAGAGGGCGAGAAACAGAGGGACTGAAACAGAGTGGCTGAAGAACAGGGGCTGAAACAGAGGGCGAGAAACAGAGAAGCTGAAACAGAGGGCGAGAAACAGAGGGGCTGAAACAGAGGGCGAGAAACAGAGGGGCTGAAACAGAGGGGCTGAAACAGAGGGGCTGAAACAGAGGGGCTGAAACAGAGGGCGAGAAATAGAGGGGCTGAAACAGAGGGGCTGAAACAGAGGGGATGAAACAGAGGGCGAGAAACAGAGGGGCTGAAACAGAGGGCCTGAAACAGAGTGGCTGAAACAGAGGGCGTGAAACAGAGGGGCTGAAACAGAGGGCGAGAAACAGAGGGGCTGAAATAGTGGGGCTGAAACAGAGGGCGAGAAACAGAGGGGCTGAAACAGAGGGCGAGAAACAGATGGGCGGAAATAGAGGGCGAGAAACAGAGGGGCTGAAACAGAGGGGCTGAAACAGAGGGGCTGAATCAGAGGGGCTGATTCAGAGGGGCTGAAACAGAGGGGCTGAATCAGAGGGGCTGAAACAGAGGGCGAGAAACAGAGGGGCTGAAACAGAGGGCGAGAAACAGAGGGGCTGAAACAGAGGGCGAGAAACAGGGTGGCTGTAACAGAGGGGCTGAAACAGAAGCACGAAATAGAGGGGCTGAAACAGACGTCTAGAAACAGAGGGGCTGAAACAGAGGGGCTGAAACAGAGGGCCTGAAACAGAGGGCGAGAAACAGAGGGGCTGAAACCGAGGGGCTGAAACAGAGGGGCTGAAACAGAAGGACTGAAACAGAGGGGCTGAAACAGAGGGCGAGAAACAGAGGGGCTGAAACAGAGGCGCTGAAACAGAGGGTCTAAAACAGAGGGGCTGAAACAGAGGGCGAGAAACAGAGGGGCTGAATCAGAGGGGCTGAATCAGAGGGGCTGAAACAGAGGGGCTGAAACAGAGGGCGAGAAACAAATGGACTGAAACAGCGGGCGAGAAAGAGAGGGCGAGAAACAGAGGGGCTGAAACAGAGGGGCTGAAATAGACGGGCTGAAACAGAGAGCCTGAAACAGAGAGCGAGAAACAGAGGGGCTGAAACGGAGGGCGAAAAACAGAGGGGATGAAACAGATGGCGAGAAACAGATGGTGAGAAACAGAGCGCGAGAATCAGAGGGGATGAAACAGAGGGGCTGAAACAGAGGGGCTGAAACAGAGGGGCTGAAACAGAGGGGCTGAATCAGAGGGGCTGAAACAGCGGGCGAGAAACAGAGGGGCTGAAACAGAGGGCGAGAAACAGAGGGGCTGAAACAGAGGTGCTGAAACAGAGGGGCTGAAATAGAGGGTCTGAAATAGAGGGGCTGAATCAGAGGGGCTGAAACAGAGGGGCTGAATCAGAGGGGCTGAAACAGAGGGCGAGAAACAGAGGGGCTGAAACAGAGGGGTTGAAACAGAGCAGCTGAATCAGAGGGGCTGATTCAGAGGGGCTGAAACAGAGGGGCTGAATCAGAGGAGCTGAAACAGAGGGCGAGAAACAGAGGGGCTGAAACAGAGGGCGAGAAACAGAGGGGCAGAAACAGAGGGCGAGAAACAGAGTGGCTGAAACAGAGGGGCTGAAACAGAGGGGCTGAATCAGTGGGGCTGAATGAGTGTGGCTGAATCAGAGGGGCTGAAACAGTGTGTCTGAAACAGAGGGGCTGAAACAGAGGGGCTGGAACAGAGGGGGAGAAACAGAGGGGCTGAAACAGAGGGGCTGAATCAGAGGGGCTGAAACAGAGGGCGAGAAACAGAGGGGCTGAAACAGAGGGCGAGAAACAGAGGGGCAGAAACAGAGGGGCTGAAACAGAGGGGCTGAAACAGAGGGTCTGAAACAGAGGGCGAGAAACACAGAGGCTGAAACGGTGGGCGAGAAACAGAGGGGCTGAAACAGAGGGCGAGAAACCGAGGGGCTGAAACAGAGGGCGAGAAACAAAGGGGCTGAAACAGAGGGGCTGAAACAGAGGGGCTGAAACAGAGCAGCTGAATCAGAGGGGCTGAAACAGAGGGCGAGAAACAGAGGGGCTGAAACAGAGGGCGAGAAACAGAGGGGCAGAAACAGAGGGCGAGAAACAGAGTGGCTGAAACAGAGGGGCTGAAACAGAGAGCGCGAAACAGAGGGGCTGAAACAGAGGGCGAGAAACAGAGGGGCTGAAACAGAGGGGCTGAAACAGAGGGGCTAACTCAGAGGGACAGAAACAGAGGGCGAGAAACAGAGGGGCTGAAACAGAGGGCGAGAAACAGGGGGGCTGAAACAGAGGGGCTGAAACAGAGGGGCTGAAACAGAGGGCGAGAAACTGAGGGGCTGAAACAGAGGGCGTGAAACAGAGGGGCTGAAACAGAGGGGCTGAAACAGAAGGGCTGAACCAGAGGGGCTGAAACAGAGGGCGAGAAACAGAGCGGCTGAAATAGAGTGGCTCAAACACAGGGCTAAAAACAGAGGGGCTGAAACAGAGGGCTAGAAACAGAGGGTGAGAAACTGAGTGCGAGAAACAGAGGGGATGAAACAGAGGGGCTGAAACAGAGGGGCTGAAACAGAGGGGCAGAATCAGAAGGGCTGAAACAGAGGGGCTGAATCAGAGGGGCTGAAACAGAAGGCGAGAAACAGAGGGGCTGAAACAGAGGGCGAGAAACAGAGGGGCTAAAACAGAGGGGCTGAAACAGAGGGCGAGAAACAGAGGGGCCGAAACAGAGGGGCTGAAACAGAGCGGCTGAAACAGAGGGCGAGAAACAGAGGGGCTGAAACAGAGGGCGAGAAACAGAGGGGCTGAAACAGAGGGGCTGAAACAGAGGGGCTGAAACAGAGGGCTGAAACAGAGGGGCTGAAACAGAGGGCGAGAAACAGTGGGGCTGAATCAGAGGGCGAGAAACAGAGGGGCTGAAACAGAGGGGCTGAAACTGAGGACGAGAAACAGAGGGGCTGAATCCGAGGGGCTGAATCAGAGGGGCTGAAACAGAGGGGCTGAAACAGAGGGCGAGAAACAAACGGGCTCAAACAGCGGGCGAGAAACAGAGGGCGAGAAGCAGAGGGGCTGAAAGAGAGTGGCTGAAACATACGGCCTGAAACAGAGAGCCTGAAACAGGGGGCAAGAAACAGAGGGGCTGAAACAGAGGGCGAGAAACAGAGGGGCTGAAACAGAGGGGCTGAAACAGAGGGGCTGAATCAGAGGGGCTGAAACAGAGGGGCTGAATCAGAGGGGCTGAAACAGAGGGCGAGAAACAGAGGGGCTGAAGCAGAGGGCGAGTAACAGAGGGGCTGAAACAGAGCGGCGAGAAACAGAGGGGCTGAAACAGAGGGGCTGAAACAGAGGGGCTGAAACAGAGAGGCTGAAACAGAGGGCGAGAAACAGAGAGGCTGAAACAGAGGGCGAGAAACAGAGGGGCTGAAACAGAGGGCGAGAAACAGAGGGGCTGAAACAGAGGGCGAGAAACAGAGGGGCTGAAACAGAGGGGCTGAAACAGAGGGCGAGAAACAGAGGGGCTGAAACAGAGGGCGAGAAACAGAGGGCGAGAAACAGAGGGACTGAAACAGAGTGGCTGAAGCACAGGGGCTGAAACAGAGGGCGAGAAACAGAGAAGCTGAAACAGAGGGGCTGAAACAGAGGGGCTGAAACAGAGGGCGAGAAATAGAGGGGCTGAAACAGAGGGGCTGAAACAGAGGGGATGAAACAGAGGGCGAGAAACAGAGGGGCTGAAACAGAGGGCCTGAAACAGAGTGGCTGAAACAGAGGGCGTGAAACAGAGGGGCTGAAACAGAGGGCGAGAAACAGAGGGGCTGAAATAGTGGGGCTGAAACAGAGGGCGAGAAACAGAGGGGCTGAAACAGAGGGCGAGAAACAGATGGGCGGAAACAGAGGGCGAGAAACAGAGGGGCTGAAACAGAGGGGCTGAAACAGAGGGGCTGAAACAGAGGGGCTGATTCAGAGGGGCTGAAACAGAGGGGCTGAATCAGAGGGGCTGAAACAGAGGGCGAGAAACAGAGGGGCTGAAATAGAGGGCGAGAAACAGAGGGGCTGAAACAGAGGGCGAGAAACAGAGGGGCTGAAACAGAGGCGCTGAAACAGAAGCACGAAATAGAGGGGCTGAAACAGAGGTCGAGAAACAGAGGGGCTGAAACAGAGGGGCTGAAACAGAGGGGCTGAAACAGAGGGCGAGAAACAGAGGGGCTGAAACCGAGGGGCTGAAACAGAGGGGCTGAAACAGAAGGAATGAAACAGAGGGGCTGAAACAGAGGGCGAGAAACAGAGGGGCTGAAACAGAGGCGCTGAAACAGAGGGTCTAAAACAGAGGGCGAGAAACAAATGGACTGAAACAGCGGGCGAGAAAGAGAGGGCGAGAAACAGAGGGGCTGAAACAGAGGGGCTGAAACAGACGGGCTGAAGCAGAGAGCTTGAAACAGAGAGCGAGAAACAGAGGGGTTGAAACAGAGGGCGAAAAACAGAGGGGCTGAAACAGATGGCGAGAAACAGATGGTGAGAAACAGAGCGCGAGAATCAGAGGGGATGAAACAGAGGGGCTGAAACAGAGGGGCTGAAACAGAGGGGCTGAAACAGAGGGGCTGAATCAGAGGAGCTGAAACAGAGGGCGAGAAACAGAGGGGCTGAAACAGCGGGCGAGAAACAGAGGGGCTGAAACAGAGGGCGAGAAACAGAGGGGCTGAAACAGAGGGGCTGAAACAGAGGGGCTGAAATAGAGGGTCTGAAATAGAGGGGCTGAATCAGAGGGGCTGAAACAGAGGGGCTGAATCAGAGGGGCTGAAACAGAGGGCGAGAAACAGAGGGGCTGAAACAGAGGGGTTGAAACAGAGCAGCTGAATCAGAGGGGCTGATTCAGAGGGGCTGAAACAGAGGGGCTGAATCAGAGGAGCTGAAACAGAGGGCGAGAAACAGAGGGGCTGAAACAGAGGGCGAGAAACAGAGGGGCAGAAACAGAGGGCGAGAAACAGAGTGGCTGAAACAGAGGGGCTGAAACAGAGGGGCTGAATCAGAGGGGCTGAATGAGTGTGGCTGAATCAGAGGGGCTGAAACAGTGTGTCTGAAACAGAGGGGCTGAAACAGAGGGGCTGGAACAGAGGGGGAGAAACAGAGGGGCTGAAACAGAGGGGCTGAAACAGAGGGGCTGAAACAGAGGGGCTGAAACAGAGGGCGAGAAACAGAGGGGCTGAAACAGAGGGTGAGAAACAGAGGGGCTGAAACAGACGGGCTGAAACAGAGGGGCTGAAACAGAGGGCGAGAAACAGAGGGGCTGAAACAGAGGGCGAGAAACAGAGGGCGAGAAACAGAGGGGCTGAAACACAGGGCCTGAAACAGAGGGCGAGAAACAGAGGGGCTGAAACAGAGGGCGAGAAACCGAGGGGCTGAAACAGAGGGCGAGAAACAAAGGGGCTGAAACAGAGGGGCTGAAACAGAGGGGCTGAAACAGAGCAGCTGAATCAGAGGGGCTGATTCAGAGGGGCTGAAACAGAGGGGCTGAATCAGAGGGGCTGAAACAGAGGGCGAGAAACAGAGGGGCTGAAACAGAGGGCGAGAAACAGAAGGGCAGAAACAGAGGGCGAGAAACAGAGTGGCTGAAACAGAGGGGCTGAAACAGAGAGCGCGAAACAGAGGGGCAGAAACAGAGGGCGAGAAACAGAGGGGCTGAAACAGAGGGGCTGAAACAGAGGAGCTAACTCAGAGGGACAGAAACAGAGGGCGAGAAACAGAGGGGCTGAAACAGAGGGCGAGAAACAGAGGGGCTGAAACAGAGGGGTTGAAACAGAGCAGCTGAATCAGAGGGGCTGATTCAGAGGGGCTGAAACAGAGGGGCTGAATCAGAGGAGCTGAAACAGAGGGCGAGAAACAGAGGGGCTGAAACAGAGGGCGAGAAACAGAGGGGCAGAAACAGAAAGCGAGAAACAGAGTGGCTGAAACAGAGGGGCTGAAACAGTGGGGCTGAATCAGAGGGGCTGAATGAGTGTGGCTGAATCAGAGGGGCTGAAACAGTGTGTCTGAAACAGAGGGGCTGAAACAGAGGGGCTGGAACAGAGGGGGAGAAACAGAGGGGCTGAAACAGAGGGGCTGAAACAGAGGGGCTGAAACAGAGGGGCTGAAACAGAGGGCGAGAAACAGAGGGGCTGAAACAGAGGGCGAGAAACAGAGGGGCTGAAACAGACGGGCTGAAACAGAGGGGCTGAAACAGAGGGCGAGAAACAGAGGGGCTGAAACAGAGGGCGAGAAACAGAGGGCGAGAAACAGAGGGGCTGAAACACAGGGCCTGAAACAGAGGGCGAGAAACAGAGGGGCTGAAACAGAGGGCGAGAAACCGAGGGGCTGAAACAGAGGGCGAGAAACAAAGGGGCTGAAACAGAGGGGCTGAAACAGAGGGGCTGAAACAGAGCAGCTGAATCAGAGGGGCTGATTCAGAGGGACTGAAACAGAGGGGCTGAATCAGAGGGGCTGAAACAGAGGGCGAGAAACAGAGGGGCTGAAACAGAGGGCGAGAAACAGAGGGGCAGAAACAGAGGGCGAGAAACAGAGTGGCTGAAACAGAGGGGCTGAAACAGAGAGCGCGAAACAGAGGGGCTGAAACAGAGGGCGAGAAACAGAGGGGCTGAAACAGAGGGGCTGAAACAGAGGAGCTAACTCAGAGGGACAGAAACAGAGGGCGAGAAACAGAGGGGCTGAAACAGAGGGCGAGAAACAGAGGGGCTGAAACAGAGGGCGAGAAACAGAGGGGCTGAAACAGAGGGGCTGAAACAGAAGGGCTGAACCAGAGGGGCTGAAACAGAGGGCGAGAAACAGAGGAGCTGAATCAGAGGGGCTGAATTAGAGGGGCTGAAACAGAGGGGCTGAAACAGAGGGCGAGAAACAGAGGGGCTGAAACAGAGGGCGAGTAACAGAGGGCGAGAAACGGAGGGGCTGAAACAGAGGTGCTGAAACAGAGGGGCTGATACAGAGGTCGAGAAACAGAGGGGCTGAAACAGAGGGTGAGAAAGAGAGGGGCTGAAACAGTGGGCGAGACGCAGAGTTGCTGAAACAGACGGGCTGAAACAGAGGGGCTGAAAAAGAGGGCGAAAAACAGAGGAGCTGAAACAGAGGCCGAGAAACAGAGGGGCTGAAACAGAGGGGATGAATCAGAGGGGCTGAATGAGTGTGGCTGAATCAGAGGGGCTGAAACAGAGTGGCTGAAACAGAGGGGCTGAAACAGAGGGGCTGAAACAGAGGGGCTGAATCAGAGGGGCTGAAACAGAGGGCGAGAAACAGAGGGGCAGAAACAGAGGGCGAGAAACAGAGGGGCTGAAACAGAGGGGCTGAAACAGAGGGCGAAAAACAGAGGGGCTGAAACAGAGGGCTAGAAACAGAGGGTGAGAAACAGAGGGCGAGAAACAGAGGGGATGAAACAGAGGGGCTGAAACAGAGGGGCTGAAACAAAGGGGCTGAATCAGAGGGGCTGAAACAGAGGGGCTGAATCAGAGGGGCTGAATCAGAAGGCGAGAAACAGAGGGGCTGAAACAGAGGGCGAGAAACAGAGGGGCTGAAACAGAGGGGCTGAAACAGAGGGCGAGAAACAGAGGGGCTGAAACAGAGGGGCTGAAACAGAGGGCGAGAAACAGAGGGGCTGAAACAGAGGGCGAAAAACAGAGGGGCTGAAACAGAGGGCGAGAAACAGAGGGGCTGAAACAGAGGGGCTGAAACAGAGGGGCTGAAACAGAGGGCGAGAAACAGAGGGGCTGAAACAGAGGGCGAGAAACAGTGGGGCTTAATCAGAGGGCGAGAAACAGAGGGGCTGAAACAGAGGGGCTGAAACAGAGGATGAGAAACAGAGGGACTGAATCAGAGGGGCTGAATCAGAGGGGCTGAAACAGAGGGGCTGAAACAGAGGGGCTGAATCAGAGGGGCTGAAACAGGGCGAGAAACAGAGAGGCTGAAACAGAGGGCGAGAAACAGAGGGGCTGAAACAGAGGGCGAGAAACAGAGGGGCTGAAACAGAGGGCGAGAAACAGAGGGGCTGAAACAGAGGGCGAGAAACAGAGGGCGAGAAACAGAGGGACTGAAACAGAGGGGCTGAAACAGAGGGCGAGAAACAGAGAAGCTGAAACAGAGGGCGAGAAACAGAGGGGCTGAAACAGAGGGCGAGAAACAGAGGGGCTAAAACAGATGGGATGAAACAGAGGGGCTGAAACAGAGGGGCTGAAACAGAGGGCGAGAAATAGAGGGGCTGAAACAGAGAGCGAGAAACAGAGGGGCTGAAACAGAGGGCGAGAAACAGAGGGGCTGAAACAGAGGGCGAGAAACAGAGGGGCTGAAACAGAGGGGCTGAAACAGAGGGGCTGAAACAGAGGGCGTGAAACAGAGGGGCTGAAACAGAGGGCGAGAAACAGAGGTGCTGAATCAGAGGGGCTGAAACAGAGGGCGAGAAACAGAGTGGCTGAAACAGAGGGCGAGAAACAGATGGGCTGAAACAGAGGGGCTGAATGAGTGTGGCTGAATCAGAGGGGCTGAAACAGAGGGGCTGAAACAGAGGGGCTGAATCAGAGGGGCTGATTCAGAGGGGCTGAAACAGAGGGGCTGAATCAGAGGGGCAGAAACAGAGGGCGAGAAACAGAGGGGCTGAAACAGAGGGCGAGAAACAGAGGGGCTGAAACAGAGGGCGAGAAACAGGGTGGCTGTAACAGAGGGGCTGAAACAGAAGCACGAAATAGAGGGGCTGAAACAGAGGGGCTGAAACAGAGGGGCTAAATCAGAGGGGCAGAAACAGAGGGCGAGAAACAGAGGGGCTGAAACAGAGGTCGAGAAACAGAGGGGCTGAAACAGATGGGCTGAAACAGAGGGGCTGAAACAGAGGGGCTGAAACAGAGGGCGCGAAACCGAGGGGCTGAAACAGAGGGGCTGAAACAGAAGGACTGAAACAGAGGGGCTGAAACAGAGGGCGAGAAACAGAGGGGCTGAAACAGAGGCGCTGAAACAGAGGGTCTAAAACAGAGGGGCTGAAACAGAGGGCGAGAAACAGAGGGGCTGAATCAGAGGGGCTGAATCAGAGGGGCTGAAACAGAGGGGCTGAAACAGAGGGCGAGAAACAAATGGACTGAAACAGCGGGCGAGAAAGAGAGGGCGAGAAACAGAGGGGCTGAAACAGAGGGGCTGAAACAGAGGGCGAGAAACAGAGGGGCTGAAACAGAGGGCGAAAAACAGAGGGGCTGAAACAGATGGCGAGAAACAGATGGTGAGAAACAGAGCGCGAGAATCAGAGGGGATGAAACAGAGGGGCTGAAACAGAGGGGCTGAAACAGAGGGGCTGAAACAGAGGGGCTGAATCAGAGGGGCTGAAACAGAGGGGCTGAATCAGAGGAGCTGAAGCAGAGGGCGAGAAACAGAGGGGCTGAAACAGCGGGCGAGAAACAGAGGGGCTGAAACAGAGGGCGAGAAACAGAGGGGCTGAAACAAAGGGGCTGAAACAGAGGGGCTGAAATAGAGGGTCTGAAATAGAGGGGCTGAATCAGTGGGGCTGAAACAGAGGGGCTGAATCAGAGGGGCTGAAACAGAGGGCGAGAAACAGAGGGGCTGAAACAGAGGGCGAGAAACAGAGGGGCTGAAACAGAGGGGCTGAAACAGATGGGCTGAAACAGAGGGCGAGAAACAGAGAGGCTGAAACGGTGGGCGAGAAACAGAGGGGCTGAAACAGAGGGCGAGAAACAGAGGGGCTGAAACAGAGGGCGAGAAACAGAGGGGCTGAAACAGAGGGGCTGAAACAGAGGGGCTGAAACAGAGGGCGAGAAACAGAGGGGCTGAAACAGAGGGGCTGAAACAGAGGGGCTGAAACACAGGGCCTGAAACAGCGGGCGAGAAACAGAGGGGCTGAAATAGAGGGCGAGAAACCGAGGGGCTGAAACAGAGGGCGAGAAACAAATGGGCTGAAACAGAGGGGCTGAAACAGAGGGGCTGAAACAGAGCAGCTGAATCAGAGGGGCTGAATCAGAGGAGCTGAAACAGAGGGCGAGAAACAGAGGGGCTGAAACAGAGGGCGAGAAACAGAGGGGCAGAAACAGAGGGCGAGAAACAGAGTGGCTGAAACAGAGGGGCTGAAACAGAGGGGCTGAATCAGAGGGGCTGAATGAGTGTGGCTGAATCAGAGGGGCTGAAAAAGTGTGGCTGAAACAGAGGGTCTGAAACAGAGGGGCTGGAACAGAGGGGGAGAAACAGAGGGGCTGAAACAGAGGGGCAGAATCAGAGGGGCTGAAACAGAGGGCGAGAAACAGAGGGGCTGAAACAGAGGGCGAGAAACAGAGGGGCAGAAACAGAGGGGCTGAAACAGAGGGGCTGAAACAGAGGGGCTGAAACAGAGGGCGAGAAACACAGAGGCTGAAACGGTGGGTGAGAAACAGAGGGGCTGAAACAGAGGGCGAGAAACAGAGGGGCTGAAACAGAGGGCGAGAAACAGAGGGGCTGAAACAGACGTGCTGAAACAGAGGGGCTGAAACAGAGGGCGAGAAACAGAGGGGCTGAAACAGAGGGCGAGATACAGAGGGCGAGAAACAGAGGGGCTGAAACACAGGGCCTGAAACAGAGGGCGAGAAACAGAGGGGCTGAAACAGAGGGCGAGAAACCGAGGGGCTGAAACAGAGGGCGAGAAACAAAGGGGCTGAAACAGAGGGGCTGAAACAGAGGGGCTGAAACAGAGCAGCTGAATCAGAGGGGCTGATTCAGAGGGGCTGAAACAGAG
This sequence comes from Chiloscyllium punctatum, assembly GCF_047496795.1. Classification (NCBI taxonomy): domain Eukaryota; kingdom Metazoa; phylum Chordata; class Chondrichthyes; order Orectolobiformes; family Hemiscylliidae; genus Chiloscyllium; species Chiloscyllium punctatum. The sequence goes on from NC_092742.1 coordinate 144,760,953, forward strand.
GGCGAGAAACAGAGGGGCTGAAACAGAGGGCGAGAAACAGAGGGGCAGAAACAGAGGGCGAGAAACAGAGTGGCTGAAACAGAGGGACTGAAACAGAGAGCGCGAAACAGAGGGGCTGAAACAGAGGGCGAGAAACAGAGGGGCTGAAACAGAGGGCGAGAAACAGAGGGGCAGAAACAGAGGGCGAGAAACAGAGTGGCTGAAACAGAGGGGCTGAAACAGAGGGGCTGAATCAGTGGGGCTGAATGAGTGTGGCTGAATCAGAGGGGCTGAAACAGTGTGTCTGAAACAGAGGGGCTGAAACAGAGGGGCTGGAACAGAGGGGGAGAAACAGAGGGGCTGAAACAGAGGGGCTGAATCAGAGGGGCTGAAACAGAGGGCGAGAAACAGAGGGGCTGAAACAGAGGGCGAGAAACAGAGGGGCAGAAACAGAGGGGCTGAAACAGAGGGGCTGAAACAGAGGGTCTGAAGCAGAGGGCGAGAAACACAGAGGCTGAAACGGTGGGCGAGAAACAGAGGGGCTGAAACAGAGGGCGAGAAACCGAGGGGCTGAAACAGAGGGCGAGAAACAAAGGGGCTGAAACAGAGGGGCTGAAACAGAGGGGCTGAAACAGAGCAGCTGAATCAGAGGGGCTGAAACAGAGGGCGAGAAACAGAGGGGCTGAAACAGAGGGCGAGAAACAGAGGGGCAGAAACAGAGGGCGAGAAACAGAGTGGCTGAAACAGAGGGGCTGAAACAGAGAGCGCGAAACAGAGGGGCTGAAACAGAGGGCGAGAAACAGAGGGGCTGAAACAGAGGGGCTGAAACAGAGGGGCTAACTCAGAGGGACAGAAACAGAGGGCGAGAAACAGAGGGGCTGAAACAGAGGGCGAGAAACAGGGGGGCTGAAACAGAGGGGCTGAAACAGAGGGGCTGAAACAGAGGGCGAGAAACTGAGGGGCTGAAACAGAGGGCGTGAAACAGAGGGGCTGAAACAGAGGGGCTGAAACAGAAGGGCTGAACCAGAGGGGCTGAAACAGAGGGCGAGAAACAGAGCGGCTGAAATAGAGTGGCTCAAACACAGGGCTAAAAACAGAGGGGCTGAAACAGAGGGCTAGAAACAGAGGGTGAGAAACTGAGTGCGAGAAACAGAGGGGATGAAACAGAGGGGCTGAAACAGAGGGGCTGAAACAGAGGGGCAGAATCAGAAGGGCTGAAACAGAGGGGCTGAATCAGAGGGGCTGAAACAGAAGGCGAGAAACAGAGGGGCTGAAACAGAGGGCGAGAAACAGAGGGGCTAAAACAGAGGGGCTGAAACAGAGGGCGAGAAACAGAGGGGCCGAAACAGAGGGGCTGAAACAGAGCGGCTGAAACAGAGGGCGAGAAACAGAGGGGCTGAAACAGAGGGCGAGAAACAGAGGGGCTGAAACAGAGGGGCTGAAACAGAGGGGCTGAAACAGAGGGCTGAAACAGAGGGGCTGAAACAGAGGGCGAGAAACAGTGGGGCTGAATCAGAGGGCGAGAAACAGAGGGGCTGAAACAGAGGGGCTGAAACTGAGGACGAGAAACAGAGGGGCTGAATCCGAGGGGCTGAATCAGAGGGGCTGAAACAGAGGGGCTGAAACAGAGGGCGAGAAACAAACGGGCTCAAACAGCGGGCGAGAAACAGAGGGCGAGAAGCAGAGGGGCTGAAAGAGAGTGGCTGAAACATACGGCCTGAAACAGAGAGCCTGAAACAGGGGGCAAGAAACAGAGGGGCTGAAACAGAGGGCGAGAAACAGAGGGGCTGAAACAGAGGGGCTGAAACAGAGGGGCTGAATCAGAGGGGCTGAAACAGAGGGGCTGAATCAGAGGGGCTGAAACAGAGGGCGAGAAACAGAGGGGCTGAAGCAGAGGGCGAGTAACAGAGGGGCTGAAACAGAGGGGCGAGAAACAGAGGGGCTGAAACAGAGGGGCTGAAACAGAGGGGCTGAAACAGAGAGGCTGAAACAGAGGGCGAGAAACAGAGAGGCTGAAACAGAGGGCGAGAAACAGAGGGGCTGAAACAGAGGGCGAGAAACAGAGGGGCTGAAACAGAGGGCGAGAAACAGAGGGGCTGAAACAGAGGGGCTGAAACAGAGGGCGAGAAACAGAGGGGCTGAAACAGAGGGCGAGAAACAGAGGGCGAGAAACAGAGGGACTGAAACAGAGTGGCTGAAGCACAGGGGCTGAAACAGAGGGCGAGAAACAGAGAAGCTGAAACAGAGGGGCTGAAACAGAGGGGCTGAAACAGAGGGCGAGAAATAGAGGGGCTGAAACAGAGGGGCTGAAACAGAGGGGATGAAACAGAGGGCGAGAAACAGAGGGGCTGAAACAGAGGGCCTGAAACAGAGTGGCTGAAACAGAGGGCGTGAAACAGAGGGGCTGAAACAGAGGGCGAGAAACAGAGGGGCTGAAATAGTGGGGCTGAAACAGAGGGCGAGAAACAGAGGGGCTGAAACAGAGGGCGAGAAACAGATGGGCGGAAACAGAGGGCGAGAAACAGAGGGGCTGAAACAGAGGGGCTGAAACAGAGGGGCTGAAACAGAGGGGCTGATTCAGAGGGGCTGAAACAGAGGGGCTGAATCAGAGGGGCTGAAACAGAGGGCGAGAAACAGAGGGGCTGAAATAGAGGGCGAGAAACAGAGGGGCTGAAACAGAGGGCGAGAAACAGAGGGGCTGAAACAGAGGCGCTGAAACAGAAGCACGAAATAGAGGGGCTGAAACAGAGGTCGAGAAACAGAGGGGCTGAAACAGAGGGGCTGAAACAGAGGGGCTGAAACAGAGGGCGAGAAACAGAGGGGCTGAAACCGAGGGGCTGAAACAGAGGGGCTGAAACAGAAGGAATGAAACAGAGGGGCTGAAACAGAGGGCGAGAAACAGAGGGGCTGAAACAGAGGCGCTGAAACAGAGGGTCTAAAACAGAGGGCGAGAAACAAATGGACTGAAACAGCGGGCGAGAAAGAGAGGGCGAGAAACAGAGGGGCTGAAACAGAGGGGCTGAAACAGACGGGCTGAAACAGAGAGCCTGAAACAGAGAGCGAGAAACAGAGGGGCTGAAACAGAGGGCGAAAAACAGAGGGGCTGAAACAGATGGCGAGAAACAGATGGTGAGAAACAGAGCGCGAGAATCAGAGGGGATGAAACAGAGGGGCTGAAACAGAGGGGCTGAAACAGAGGGGCTGAAACAGAGGGGCTGAATCAGAGGGGCTGAAACAGAGGGGCTGAATCAGAGGAGCTGAAACAGAGGGCGAGAAACAGAGGGGCTGAAACAGCGGGCGAGAAACAGAGGGGCTGAAACAGAGGGCGAGAAACAGAGGGGCTGAAACAGAGGGGCTGAAACAGAGGGGCTGAAATAGAGGGTCTGAAATAGAGGGGCTGAATCAGAGGGGCTGAAACAGAGGGGCTGAATCAGAGGGGCTGAAACAGAGGGCGAGAAACAGAGGGGCTGAAACAGAGGGGTTGAAACAGAGCAGCTGAATCAGAGGGGCTGATTCAGAGGGGCTGAAACAGAGGGGCTGAATCAGAGGAGCTGAAACAGAGGGCGAGAAACAGAGGGGCTGAAACAGAGGGCGAGAAACAGAGGGGCAGAAACAGAGGGCGAGAAACAGAGTGGCTGAAACAGAGGGGCTGAAACAGAGGGGCTGAATCAGAGGGGCTGAATGAGTGTGGCTGAATCAGAGGGGCTGAAACAGTGTGTCTGAAACAGAGGGGCTGAAACAGAGGGGCTGGAACAGAGGGGGAGAAACAGAGGGGCTGAAACAGAGGGGCTGAAACAGAGGGGCTGAAACAGAGGGGCTGAAACAGAGGGCGAGAAACAGAGGGGCTGAAACAGAGGGCGAGAAACAGAGGGGCTGAAACAGACGGGCTGAAACAGAGGGGCTGAAACAGAGGGCGAGAAACAGAGGGGCTGAAACAGAGGGCGAGAAACAGAGGGCGAGAAACAGAGGGGCTGAAACACAGGGCCTGAAACAGAGGGCGAGAAACAGAGGGGCTGAAACAGAGGGCGAGAAACCGAGGGGCTGAAACAGAGGGCGAGAAACAAAGGGGCTGAAACAGAGGGGCTGAAACAGAGGGGCTGAAACAGAGCAGCTGAATCAGAGGGGCTGATTCAGAGGGGCTGAAACAGAGGGGCTGAATCAGAGGGGCTGAAACAGAGGGCGAGAAACAGAGGGGCTGAAACAGAGGGCGAGAAACAGAGGGGCAGAAACAGAGGGCGAGAAACAGAGTGGCTGAAACAGAGGGGCTGAAACAGAGAGCGCGAAACAGAGGGGCAGAAACAGAGGGCGAGAAACAGAGGGGCTGAAACAGAGGGGCTGAAACAGAGGAGCTAACTCAGAGGGACAGAAACAGAGGGCGAGAAACAGAGGGGCTGAAACAGAGGGCGAGAAACAGAGGGGCTGAAACAGAGGGGTTGAAACAGAGCAGCTGAATCAGAGGGGCTGATTCAGAGGGGCTGAAACAGAGGGGCTGAATCAGAGGAGCTGAAACAGAGGGCGAGAAACAGAGGGGCTGAAACAGAGGGCGAGAAACAGAGGGGCAGAAACAGAAAGCGAGAAACAGAGTGGCTGAAACAGAGGGGCTGAAACAGTGGGGCTGAATCAGAGGGGCTGAATGAGTGTGGCTGAATCAGAGGGGCTGAAACAGTGTGTCTGAAACAGAGGGGCTGAAACAGAGGGGCTGGAACAGAGGGGGAGAAACAGAGGGGCTGAAACAGAGGGGCTGAAACAGAGGGGCTGAAACAGAGGGGCTGAAACAGAGGGCGAGAAACAGAGGGGCTGAAACAGAGGGCGAGAAACAGAGGGGCTGAAACAGACGGGCTGAAACAGAGGGGCTGAAACAGAGGGCGAGAAACAGAGGGGCTGAAACAGAGGGCGAGAAACAGAGGGCGAGAAACAGAGGGGCTGAAACACAGGGCCTGAAACAGAGGGCGAGAAACAGAGGGGCTGAAACAGAGGGCGAGAAACCGAGGGGCTGAAACAGAGGGCGAGAAACAAAGGGGCTGAAACAGAGGGGCTGAAACAGAGGGGCTGAAACAGAGCAGCTGAATCAGAGGGGCTGATTCAGAGGGACTGAAACAGAGGGGCTGAATCAGAGGGGCTGAAACAGAGGGCGAGAAACAGAGGGGCTGAAACAGAGGGCGAGAAACAGAGGGGCAGAAACAGAGGGCGAGAAACAGAGTGGCTGAAACAGAGGGGCTGAAACAGAGAGCGCGAAACAGAGGGGCTGAAACAGAGGGCGAGAAACAGAGGGGCTGAAACAGAGGGGCTGAAACAGAGGAGCTAACTCAGAGGGACAGAAACAGAGGGCGAGAAACAGAGGGGCTGAAACAGAGGGCGAGAAACAGAGGGGCTGAAACAGAGGGGCTGAAACAGAGGGGCTGAAACAGAGGGCGAGAAACAGAGGGGCTGAAACAGAGGGCGAGAAACAGAGGGGCTGAAACAGAGGGGCTGAAACAGAAGGGCTGAACCAGAGGGGCTGAAACAGAGGGCGAGAAACAGAGGGGCTGAATCAGAGGGGCTGAATTAGAGGGGCTGAAACAGAGGGGCTGAAACAGAGGGCGAGAAACAGAGGGGCTGAAACAGAGGGCGAGTAACAGAGGGCGAGAAACGGAGGGGCTGAAACAGAGGTGCTGAAACAGAGGGGCTGATACAGAGGTCGAGAAACAGAGGGGCTGAAACAGAGGGTGAGAAAGAGAGGGGCTGAAACAGTGGGCGAGACGCAGAGTTGCTGAAACAGACGGGCTGAAACAGAGGGGCTGAAAAAGAGGGCGAAAAACAGAGGAGCTGAAACAGAGGCCGAGAAACAGAGGGGCTGAAACAGAGGGGATGAATCAGAGGGGCTGAATGAGTGTGGCTGAATCAGAGGGGCTGAAACAGAGTGGCTGAAACAGAGGGGCTGAAACAGAGGGGCTGAAACAGAGGGGCTGAATCAGAGGGGCTGAAACAGAGGGCGAGAAACAGAGGGGCAGAAACAGAGGGCGAGAAACAGAGGGGCTGAAACAGAGGGGCTGAAACAGAGGGCGAAAAACAGAGGGGCTGAAACAGAGGGCTAGAAACAGAGGGTGAGAAACAGAGGGCGAGAAACAGAGGGGATGAAACAGAGGGGCTGAAACATAGGGGCTGAAACAAAGGGGCTGAATCAGAGGGGCTGAAACAGAGGGGCTGAATCAGAGGGGCTGAATCAGAAGGCGAGAAACAGAGGGGCTGAAACAGAGGGCGAGAAACAGAGGGGCTGAAACAGAGGGGCTGAAACAGAGGGCGAGAAACAGAGGGGCTGAAACAGAGGGGCTGAAACAGAGGGCGAGAAACAGAGGGGCTGAAACAGAGGGCGAAAAACAGAGGGGCTGAAACAGAGGGCGAGAAACAGAGGGGCTGAAACAGAGGGGCTGAAACAGAGGGGCTGAAACAGAGGGCGAGAAACAGAGGGGCTGAAACAGAGGGCGAGAAACAGTGGGGCTTAATCAGAGGGCGAGAAACAGAGGGGCTGAAACAGAGGGGCTGAAACAGAGGATGAGAAACAGAGGGACTGAATCAGAGGGGCTGAATCAGAGGGGCTGAAACAGAGGGGCTGAAACAGAGGGGCTGAATCAGAGGGGCTGAAACAGGGCGAGAAACAGAGAGGCTGAAACAGAGGGCGAGAAACAGAGGGGCTGAAACAGAGGGCGAGAAACAGAGGGGCTGAAACAGAGGGCGAGAAACAGAGGGGCTGAAACAGAGGGCGAGAAACAGAGGGCGAGAAACAGAGGGACTGAAACAGAGGGGCTGAAACAGAGGGCGAGAAACAGAGAAGCTGAAACAGAGGGCGAGAAACAGAGGGGCTGAAACAGAGGGCGAGAAACAGAGGGGCTAAAACAGATGGGATGAAACAGAGGGGCTGAAACAGAGGGGCTGAAACAGAGGGCGAGAAATAGAGGGGCTGAAACAGAGAGCGAGAAACAGAGGGGCTGAAACAGAGGGCGAGAAACAGAGGGGCTGAAACAGAGGGCGAGAAACAGAGGGGCTGAAACAGAGGGGCTGAAACAGAGGGGCTGAAACAGAGGGCGTGAAACAGAGGGGCTGAAACAGAGGGCGAGAAACAGAGGTGCTGAATCAGAGGGGCTGAAACAGAGGGCGAGAAACAGAGTGGCTGAAACAGAGGGCGAGAAACAGATGGGCTGAAACAGAGGGGCTGAATGAGTGTGGCTGAATCAGAGGGGCTGAAACAGAGGGGCTGAAACAGAGGGGCTGAATCAGAGGGGCTGATTCAGAGGGGCTGAAACAGAGGGGCTGAATCAGAGGGGCAGAAACAGAAGGCGAGAAACAGAGGGGCTGAAACAGAGGGCGAGAAACAGAGGGGCTGAAACAGAGGGCGAGAAACAGGGTGGCTGTAACAGAGGGGCTGAAACAGAAGCACGAAATAGAGGGGCTGAAACAGAGGGGCTGAAACAGAGGGGCTAAATCAGAGGGGCAGAAACAGAGGGCGAGAAACAGAGGGGCTGAAACAGAGGTCGAGAAACAGAGGGGCTGAAACAGATGGGCTGAAACAGAGGGGCTGAAACAGAGGGGCTGAAACAGAGGGCGCGAAACCGAGGGGCTGAAACAGAGGGGCTGAAACAGAAGGACTGAAACAGAGGGGCTGAAACAGAGGGCGAGAAACAGAGGGGCTGAAACAGAGGCGCTGAAACAGAGGGTCTAAAACAGAGGGGCTGAAACAGAGGGCGAGAAACAGAGGGGCTGAATCAGAGGGGCTGAATCAGAGGGGCTGAAACAGAGGGGCTGAAACAGAGGGCGAGAAACAAATGCACTGAAACAGCGGGCGAGAAAGAGAGGGCGAGAAACAGAGGGGCTGAAACAGAGGGGCTGAAACAGAGGGCGAGAAACAGAGGGGCTGAAACAGAGGGCGAAAAACAGAGGGGCTGAAACAGATGGCGAGAAACAGATGGTGAGAAACAGAGCGCGAGAATCAGAGGGGATGAAACAGAGGGGCTGAAACAGAGGGGCTGAAACAGAGGGGCTGAAACAGAGGGGCTGAATCAGAGGGCCTGAAACAGAGGGGCTGAATCAGAGGAGCTGAAACAGAGGGCGAGAAACAGAGGGGCTGAAACAGCGGGCGAGAAACAGAGGGGCTGAAACAGAGGGCGAGAAACAGAGGGGCTGAAACAAAGGGGCTGAAACAGAGGGGCTGAAATAGAGGGGCTGAAATAGAGGGGCTGAATCAGTGGGGCTGAAACAGAGGGGCTGAATCAGAGGGGCTGAAACAGAGGGCGAGAAACAGAGGGGCTGAAACAGAGGGCGAGAAACAGAGGGGCTGAAACAGAGGGGCTGAAACAGAGGGGCTGAAACAGAGGGCGAGAAACAGAGAGGCTGAAACGGTGGGCGAGAAACAGAGGGGCTGAAACAGAGGGCGAGAAACAGAGGGGCTGAAACAGAGGGCGAGAAACAGAGGGGCTGAAACAGAGGGGCTGAAACAGAGGGGCTGAAACAGAGGGCGAGAAACAGAGGGGCTGAAACAGAGGGGCTGAAACAGAGGGGCTGAAACACAGGGCCTGAAACAGCGGGCGAGAAACAGAGGGGCTGAAATAGAGGGCGAGAAACCGAGGGGCTGAAACAGAGGGCGAGAAACAAAGGGGCTGAAACAGAGGGGCTGAAACAGAGGGGCTGAAACAGAGCAGCTGAATCAGAGGGGCTGAATCAGAGGAGCTGAAACAGAGGGCGAGAAACAGAGGGGCTGAAACAGAGGGCGAGAAACAGAGGGGCAGAAACAGAGGGCGAGAAACAGAGTGGCTGAAACAGAGGGGCTGAAACAGAGGGGCTGAATCAGAGGGGCTGAATGAGTGTGGCTGAATCAGAGGGGCTGAAAAAGTGTGGCTGAAACAGAGGGTCTGAAACAGAGGGGCTGGAACAGAGGGGGAGAAACAGAGGGGCTGAAACAGAGGGGCAGAATCAGAGGGGCTGAAACAGAGGGCGAGAAACAGAGGGGCTGAAACAGAGGGCGAGAAACAGAGGGGCAGAAACAGAGGGGCTGAAACAGAGGGGCTGAAACAGAGGGGCTGAAACAGAGGGCGAGAAACACAGAGGCTGAAACGGTGGGTGAGAAACAGAGGGGCTGAAACAGAGGGCGAGAAACAGAGGGGCTGAAACAGAGGGCGAGAAACAGAGGGGCTGAAACAGACGTGCTGAAACAGAGGGGCTGAAACAGAGGGCGAGAAACAGAGGGGCTGAAACAGAGGGCGAGATACAGAGGGCGAGAAACAGAGGGGCTGAAACACAGGGCCTGAAACAGAGGGCGAGAAACAGAGGGGCTGAAACAGAGGGAGAGAAACCGAGGGGCTGAAACAGAGGGCGAGAAACAAAGGGGCTGAAACAGAGGGGCTGAAACAGAGGGGCTGAAACAGAGCAGCTGAATCAGAGGGGCTGATTCAGAGGGGCTGAAACAGAGGGCGAGAAACAGAGGGGCTGAAACAGAGGGCGAGAAACAGAGGGGCAGAAACAGAGGGCGAGAAACAGAGTGGCTGAAACAGAGGGACTGAAACAGAGAGCGCGAAACAGAGGGGCTGAAACAGAGGGCGAGAAACAGAGGGGCTGAAACAGAGGGGCTGAAACAGAGGGGCTAACTCAGAGGGACAGAAACAGAGGGCGAGAAACAGAGGGGCTGAAACAGAGGGCGAGAAACAGAGGGGCTGAAACAGAGGGGCTGAAACAGAGGGGCTGAAACAGAGGGCGAGAAACAGAGGGGCTGAAACAGAGGGCGAGAAACAGAGGGGCTGAAACAGAGGGACTGAAACAGAAGGGCTGAACCAGAGGGGCTGAAACAGAGGGCGAGAAACAGAGTGGCTGAAACAGAGGGGCTGAAACAGAGAGCGCGAAACAGAGGGGCTGAAACAGAGGGCGAGAAACAGAGGGGCTGAAACAGAGGGGCTGAAACAGAGGGGCTAACTCAGAGGGACAGAAACAGAGGGCGAGAAACAGAGGGGCTGAAACAGAGGGCGAGAAACAGAGGGGCTGAAACAGAGGGGCTGAAACAGAGGGGCTGAAACAGAGGGCGAGAAACAGAGGGGCTGAAACAGAGGGCGAGAAACAGAGGGGCTGAAACAGAGGGACTGAAACAGAAGGGCTGAACCAGAGGGGCTGAAACCGAGGGCGAGTAACAGAGGGCGAGAAACGGAGGGGCTGAAACAGAGGTGCTGAAACAGAGGGGCTGATACAGAGGGCGAGAAACAGAGGGGCTGAAACAGAGGGTGAGAAAGAGAGGGGCTGAAACAGTGGGCGAGACGCAGAGTTGCTGAAACAGACGGGCTGAAACAGAGGGGCTGAAAAAGAGGGCGAAAAACAGAGGAGCTGAAACAGAGGCCGAGAAACAGAGGGGCTGAAACAGAGGGGCTGAATCAGAGGGGCTGAATGAGTGTGGCTGAATCAGAGGGGCTGAAACAGAGTGGCTGAAACAGAGGGGCTGAAACAGAGGGGCTGGAACAGAGGGGGAGAAACAGAGGGGCTGAAACAGAGGGGCTGAATCAGAGGGGCTGAAACAGAGGGCGAGAAACAGAGGGGCAGAAACAGAGGGCGAGAAACAGAGGGGCTGAAACAGAGGGGCTGAAACAGAGGGCGAAAAACAGAGGGGCTGAATCAGAGGGGCTGAAACAGAGGGGCTGAATCAGAGGGGCTGAATCAGAAGGCGAGAAACAGAGGGGCTGAAACAGAGGGCGAGAAACAGAGGGGCTGAAACAGAGGGGCTGAAACAGAGGGCGAGAAACAGAGGGGCTGAAACAGAGGGCGAGAAACAGAGGGGCTGAAACAGAGGGCGAGAAACAGAGGGGCTGAAACAGAGGGGCTGAAACAGAGGGGCTGAAACAGAGGGCGAGAAACAGAGGGGCAGAAACAGAGGGCGAAAAACAGAGGGGCTGAAACAGAGGGCTAGAAACAGAGGGTGAGTTACAGAGGACGAGAAACAGAGGGGATGAAACAGAGGGGCTGAAACAGAGGGGCTGAATCAGAGGGGCTGAAACAGAGAGGCTGAATCAGAGGGGCTGAATCAGAAGGCGAGAAACAGAGGGGCTGAAACAGAGGGCGAGAAACAGAGGGGCTGAAACAGAGGGGCTGAAACAGAGGGCGAGAAACAGAGGGGCTGAAACAGAGGGGCTGAAACAGAGGGGCTGAAACAGAGGGCGAGAAACAGAGGGGCTGAAACAGAGGGCGAGAAACAGAGGGGCTGAAACAGAGGGGCTGAAACAGAGGATGAGAAACAGAGGGGCTGAATCAGAGGGGCTGAATCAGAGGGGCTGAAACAGAGAGGCTGAATCAGAGGGGCTGAATCAGAAGGCGAGAAACAGAGGGGCTGAAACAGAGGGCGAGAAACAGAGGGGCTGAAACAGAGGGGCTGAAACAGAGGGCGAGAAACAGAGGGGCTGAAACAGAGGGGCTGAAACAGAGGGGCTGAAACAGAGGGCGAGAAACAGAGGGGCTGAAACAGAGGGCGAGAAACAGAGGGGCTGAATCAGAGGGCGAGAAACAGAGGGGCTGAAACAGAGGGGCTGAAACAGAGGATGAGAAACAGAGGGGCTGAATCAGAGGGGCTGAATCAGAGGGGCTGAAACAGAGGGGCTGAAACAGAGGGGCTGAATCAGAGGGGCTGAAACAGGGCGAGAAACAGAGAGGCTGAAACAGAGGGCGAGAAACAGAGGGGCTGAAACAGAGGGCGAGAAACAGAGGGGCTGAAACAGAGGGCGAGAAACAGAGGGCGAGAAACAGAGGGACTGAAACAGAGGGGCTGAAACAGAGGGCGAGAAACAGAGAAGCTGAAACAGAGGGCGAGAAACAGAGGGGCTGAAACAGAGGGCGAGAAACAGAGGGGCTGAAACAGATGGGCTGAAACAGAGGGGCTGAAACAGAGGGGCTGAAACAGAGGGCGAGAAATAGAGGGGCTGAAACAGAGAGCGAGAAACAGAGGGGCTGAAACAGAGGGCGAGAAACAGAGGGGCTGAAACAGAGGGCGAGAAACAGAGGGGCTGAAACAGAGGGGCTGAAACAGAGGGGCTGAAACAGAGGACGTGAAACAGAGGGGCTGAAACAGAGGGCGAGAAACAGAGGGGCTGTATCAGAGGGGCTGAAACTGAGGGCGAGAAACAGAGTGGCTGAAACAGAGGGCGAGAAACAGCTGGGCTGAAACAGAGGGCGAGAAACAGAGGGGCTGAAACAGAGGGGCTGAAACAGAGGGGCTGAAACAGAGGGGCTGAATCAGAGGGGCTGATTCAGAGGGGCTGAAACAGACGGGCTGAATCAGAGGGGCTGAAACAGAGGGCGAGAAACAGAGGGGCTGAAACAGAGGGCGAGAAACAGAGGGGCTGAAACAGAGGGTGAGAAACAGGGTGGCTGTAACAGAGGGGCTGAAACAGAAGCACGAAATAGAGGGGCTGAAACAGAGGGGCTGAAACAGAGGGGCTAAATCAGAGGGGCAGAAACAGAGGGCGAGAAACAGAGGGGCTGAAACAGAGGTCGAGAAACAGAGGGGCTGAAACAGAGGGGCTGAAACAGAGGGGCTGAAACAGAGGGCGCGAAACCGAGGGGCTGAAACAGAGGGGCTGAAACAGAAGGACTGAAACAGAGGGGCTGAAACAGAGGGCGAGAAACAGAGGGGCTGAAACAGAGGCGCTGAAACAGAGGATCTAAAACAGAGGGGCTGAAACAGAGGGCGAGAAACAGAGGGGCTGAATCAGAGGGGCTGAATCAGAGGGGCTGAAACAGAGGGGCTGAAACAGAGGGCGAGAAACAAATGCACTGAAACAGAGGGCGAGAAAGAGAGGGCGAGAAACAGAGGGGCTGAAACAGAGGGGCTGAAACAGACGGGCTGAAACAGAGAGCCTGAAACAGAGGGCGAGAAAAAGAGGGGCTGAAACAGAGGGCGAAAAACAGAGGGGCTGAAACAGATGGCGAGAAACAGATGGTGAGAAACAGAGCGCGAGAATCAGAGGGGATGAAACAGAGGGGCTGAAACAGAGGGGCTGAAACAGAGGGGCTGAAACAGAGGGGCTGAATCAGAGGGCCTGAAACAGAGGGGCTGAATCAGAGGAGCTGAAACAGAGGGCGAGAAACAGAGGGGCTGAAACAGCGGGCGAGAAACAGAGGGGCTGAAACAGAGGGCGAGAAACAGAGGGGCTGAAACAGAGGGGCTGAAACAGAGGGGCTGAAATAGAGGGGCTGAAATAGAGGGGCTGAATCAGAGGGGCTGAAACAGAGGGGCTGAATCAGAGGGGCTGAAACAGAGGGCGAGAAACAGAGGGGCTGAAACAGAGGGCGAGAAACAGAACGGCTGAAACAGAGGGGCTGAAACAGAGGGGCTGAAACAGAGGGCGAGAAACAGAGAGGCTGAAACGGTGGGCGAGAAACAGAGGGGCTGAAACAGAGGGCGAGAAACAGAGGGGCTGAAACAGAGGGCGAGAAACAGAGGGGCTGAAACAGAGGGGCTGAAACAGAGGGGCTGAAACAGAGGGCGAGAAACAGAGGGGCAGAAACAGAGGGCGAGAAACAGAGGGACTGAAACAGAGGAGCTGAAACACCGGGCCTGAAACAGAGGGCGAGAAACAGAGGGGCTGAAACAGAGGGCGAGAAACCGAGGGGCTGAAACAGAGGGTGAGAAACAAAGGGGCTGAAACAGAGAGGCTGAAACAGAGGGGCTGAAACAGAGGGGCTGAATCAGAGGAGCTGAAACAGAGGGCGAGAAACAGAGGGGCTGAAACAGAGGGCGAGAAACAGAGGGGCAGAAACAGAGGGCGAGAAACAGAGTGGCTGAAACAGAGGGGCTGAAACAGAGGGGCTGAATCAGAGGGGCTGAATGAGTGTGGCTGAATCAGAGGGGCTGAAACAGTGTGGCTGAAACAGAGGGGCTGAAACAGAGGGGCTGGAACAGAGGGGGAGAAACAGAGGGGCTGAAACAGAGGGGCTGAATCAGAGGGGCTGAAACAGAGGGCGAGAAACAGAGGGGCTGAAACAGAGGGCGAGAAACAGAGGGGCAGAAACAGAGGGCTGAAACAGAGGGGCTGAAACAGAGGGGCTGAAACAGAGGGCGAGAAACACAGAGGCTGAAACGGTGGGCGAGAAACAGAGGGGCTGAAACAGAGGGCGAGAAACAGAGGGGCTGAAACAGAGGGCGAGAAACAGAGGGGCTGAAACAGACGGGCTGAAACAGAGGGGCTGAAACAGAGTGCAAGAAACAGAGGGGCTGAAACAGAGGGCGAGAAACAGAGGGCGAGAATCAGAGGGGCTGAAACACAGGGCCTGAAACAGAGGGCGAGAAACAGAGGGGCTGAAACAGAGGGTGAGAAACCGAGGGGCTGAAACAGAGGGCGAGAAACAAAGGGGCTGAAACAGAGGGGCTGAAACAGAGGGGCTGAAACAGAGGGGCTAACTCAGAGGGACAGAAACAGAGGGCGAGAAACAGAGGGGCTGAAACAGAGGGCGAGAAACAGAGGGGCCGAAACAGAGGGGCTGAAACAGAGGGGCTGAAACAGAGGGCGAGAAACAGAGGGGCTGAAACAGAGGGGCTGAAACAGAAGGGCTGCACCAGAGGGGCTGAAACAGAGGGCGAGAAACAGAGGGGCTGAATCAGAGGGGCTGAATTAGAGGGGCTGAAACAGAGGGGCTGAAACAGAGGGCGAGAAACAGAGGGGCTGAAACAGAGGGCGAGTAACAGAGGGCGAGAAACGGAGGGGCTGAAACAGAGGTGCTGAAACAGAGGGACTGATACAGAGGGCGAGAAACAGAGGGGCTGAAACAGAGGGTGAGAAAGAGAGGGGCTGAAACAGTGGGCGAGACGCAGAGTTGCTGAAACAGACGGGCTGAAACAGAGGGGCTGAAAAAGAGAGCGAAAAACAGAGGAGCTGAAACAGAGGGCGAGAAACAGAGGGGCTGAAACAGAGGGGCTGAATCAGAGGGGCTGAATGAGTGTGGCTGAATCAGAGGGGCTGAAACAGAGTGGCTGAAACAGAGGGGCTGAAACAGAGGGGCTGGAACAGAGGGGGAGAAACAGAGGGGCTGAAACAGAGGGGCTGAATCAGAGGGGCTGAAACAGAGGGCGAGAAACAGAGGGGCAGAAACAGAGGGCGAGAAACAGAGGGGCTGAAACAGAGGGGCTGAAACAGAGGGCGAGATACAGAGGGGCTGAAACAGAGGGGCTGAAACAGAGGGTGAGAAACAGAGGGCGAGAAACAGAGGGGATGAAACAGAGGGGCTGAAACAGAGGGGCTGAAACAGAGGGGCTGAATCAGAGGGGCTGAAACAGAGGGGCTGAATCAGAGGGGCTGAATCAGAAGGCGAGAAACAGAGGGGCTGAAACACAGGGGCTGAAACAGAGGGCGAGAAACAGAGGGGCTGAAACAGAGGGGCTGAAACAGAGGGGCTGAAACAGAGGGCGAGAAACAGAGGGGCTGAAACAGAGGGCGAGAAACAGAGGGGCTGAAACAGAGGGGCTGAAACAGAGGGGCTGAAACAGAGGGCGAGAAACAGAGGGGCTGAAACAGAGGGCGAGAAACAGAGGGGCAGACACAGAGGGCGAGAAACAGAGGGGCTGAAACAGAGGGGCTGGAACAGAGGGCGAAAAACAGAGGGGCTGAAACAGAGGGCTAGAAACAGAGGGTGAGTTACAGAGGACGACAAAAAGAGGGGATGAAACAGAGGGGCTGAAACAGAGGGGCTGAATCAGAGGGTCTGAAACAGAGGGGCTGAATCAGAGGGGCTGAATCAGAAGGCGAGAAACAGAGGGGCTGAAACAGAGGGCGAGAAACAGAGGGGCTGAAATAGAGGGGCTGAAACAGAGGGCGAGAAACAGAGGGGCTGAAACAGAGGGGCTGAAACAGAGGGGCTGAAACAGAGGGCGAGAAACAGAGGGGCTGAAACAGAGGGCGAGAAACAGAGGGGCTGAATCAGAGGGCGAGAAACAGAGGTGCTGAAACAGAGGGGCTGAAACAGAGGATGAGAAACAGAGGGGCTGAATCAGAGGGGCTGAATCAGAGGGGCTGAAACAGAGGGGCTGAAACAGAGGGGCTGAATCAGAGGAGCTGAAACAGGGCGAGAAACAGAGAGGCTGAAACAGAGGGCGAGAAACAGAGGGGCTGAAACAGAGGGCGAGAAACAAATGGACTGAAACAGCGGGCGAGAAAGAGAGGGCGAGAAACAGAGGGGCTGAAACAGAGGGGCTGAAACAGACGGGCTGAAACAGAGAGCCTGAAACAGAGGGCGAGAAACAGAGGGGCTGAAACAGAGGGCGAAAAACAGAGGGGCTGAAACAGATGGCGAGAAACAGATGGTGAGAAACAGAGCGCGAGAATCAGAGGGGATGAAACAGAGGGGCTGAAACAGAGGGGCTGAAACAGAGGGGCTGAAACAGAGGGGCTGAATCAGAGGGCCTGAAACAGAGGGGCTGAATCAGAGGAGCTGAAACAGAGGGCGAGAAACAGAGGGGCTGAAACAGCGGGCGAGAAACAGAGGGGCTGAAACAGAGGGCGAGAAACAGAGGGGCTGAAACAGAGGGGCTGAAACAGAGGGGCTGAAATAGAGGGGCTGAAATAGAGGGGCTGAATCAGAGGGGCTGAAACAGAGGGGCTGAATCAGAGGGGCTGAAACAGAGGGCGAGAAACAGAGGGGCTGAAACAGAGGGCGAGAAACAGAACGGCTGAAACAGAGGGGCTGAAACAGAGGGGCTGAAACAGAGGGCGAGAAACAGAGAGGCTGAAACGGTGGGCGAGAAACAGAGGGGCTGAAACAGAGGGCGAGAAACAGAGGGGCTGAAACAGAGGGCGAGAAACAGAGGGGCTGAAACAGAGGGGCTGAAACAGAGGGGCTGAAACAGAGGGCGAGAAACAGAGGGACTGAAACAGAGGGGCTGAAACACCGGGCCTGAAACAGAGGGCGAGAAACAGAGGGGCTGAAACAGAGGGCGAGAAACCGAGGGGCTGAAACAGTGGGTGAGAAACAAAGGGGCTGAAACAGAGGGGCTGAAACAGAGGGGCTGAAACAGAGCAGCTGAATCAGAGGGGCTGATTCAGAGGGGCTGAAACAGAGGGGCTGAATCAGAGGAGCTGAAACAGAGGGCGAGAAACAGAGGGGCTGAAACAGAGGGCGAGAAACAGAGGGGCAGAAACAGAGGGCGAGAAACAGAGTGGCTGAAACAGAGGGGCTGAAACAGAGGGGCTGAATCAGAGGGGCTGAATGAGTGTGGCTGAATCAGAGGGGCTGAAACAGTGTGGCTGAAACAGAGGGGCTGAAACAGAGGGGCTGGAACAGAGGGGGAGAAACAGAGGGGCTGAAACAGAGGGGCTGAATCAGAGGGGCTGAAACAGAGGGGGAGAAACAGAGGGGCTGAAACAGAGGGTGAGAAACAGAGGGGCAGAAACAGAGGGGCTGAAACAGAGGGGCTGAAACAGAGGGGCTGAAACAGAGGGCGAGAAACACAGAGGCTGAAACGGTGGGCGAGAAACAGAGGGCGAGAAACAGAGGGGCTGAAACACAGGGCCTGAAACAGAGGGCGAGAAACAGAGGGGCTGAAACAGAGGGCGAGAAACCGAGGGGCTGAAACACAGGGCGAGAAACAAAGGGGCTGAAACAGAGGGGCTGAAACAGAGGGGCTGAAACAGAGCAGCTGAATCAGAGGGGCTGATTCAGAGGGGCTGAAACAGAGGGGCTGAATCAGAGGGGCTGAAACAGAGGGCGAGAAATAGAGGGGCTGAAACAGAGGGCGAGAAACAGAGGGGCAGAAACAGAGGGCGAGAAACAGAGTGGCTGAAACAGAGGGGCTGAAACAGAGAGCGCGAAACAGAGGGGCTGAAACAGAGGGCGAGAAACAGAGGGGCTGAAACAGAGGGGCTGAAACAGAGCGGCTAACTCAGAGGGACAGAAACAGAGGGCGAGAAACAGAGGGGCTGAAACAGAGGGCGAGAAACAGAGGGCGAGAAAAAGAGGGACTGAAACAGAGGGGCTGAAACAGAGGGCGAGAAACAGAGGGGCTGAAACAGAGGGCGAGAAACAGAGGGGCTGAAACAGAGGGGCTGAAACAGAAGGGCTGCACCAGAGGGGCTGAAACAGAGGGCGAGAAACAGAGGGGCTGAATCAGAGGGGCTGAATTAGAGGGGCTGAAACAGAGGGGCTGAAACAGAGGGCGAGAAACAGAGGGGCTGAAACAGAGGGCGAGTAACAGAGGGCGAGAAACGGAGGGGCTGAAACAGAGGTGCTGAAACAGAGGGACTGATACAGAGGGCGAGAAACAGAGGGGCTGAAACAGAGGGTGAGAAAGAGAGGGGCTGAAACAGTGGGCGAGACGCAGAGTTGCTGAAACAGACGGGCTGAAACAGAGGGGCTGAAACAGAGGGGCTGAATCAGAGGGGCTGAAACAGAGGGGCTGAATCAGAGGGGCTGAATCAGAAGGCGAGAAACAGAGGGGCTGAAACAGAGGGCGAGAAACAGAGGGGCTGAAACAGAGGGGCTGAAACAGAGGGCGAGAAACAGAGGGGCTGAAACAGAGGGGCTGAAACAGAGGGGCTGAAACAGAGGGCGAGAAACAGAGGGGCTGAAACAGAGGGCGAGAAACAGAGGGGCTGAAACAGAGGATGAGAAATAGAGGGGCTGAAACAGAGGGGCTGAAACAGAGGGGCTGAAACAGAGGGCGAGAAACAGAGGGGCTGAAACAGAGGGCGAGAAACAGTGGGGCTGAATCAGAGGGCGAGAAACAGAGGGGCTGAAACAGAGGGGCTGAAACAGAGGATGAGAAACAGAGGGGCTGAATCAGAGGGGCAGAATCAGAGGGGCTGAAACAGAGGGGCTGAAACAGAGGGGCTGAATCAGAGGGGCTGAAACAGGGCGTGAAACAGAGAGGCTGAAACAGAGGGCGAGAAACAGAGGGGCTGAAACAGAGGGCGAGAAACAGAGGGGCTGAAACAGAGGGGCTGAAACAGAGGGGCTGAAACAGAGGGCGAGAAACAGAGGGGCTGAAACAGAGGGCGAGAAACAGAGGGGCAGACACAGAGGGCGAGAAACAGAGGGGCTGAAACAGAGGGGCTGAAACAGAGGGCGAAAAACAGAGGGGCTGAAACAGAGGGCTAGAAACAGAGGGTGAGTTACAGAGGAGGACAAAAAGAGGGGATGAAACAGAGGGGCTGAAACAGAGGGGCTGAAACAGAGGGGCTGAAACAGAGGGGCTGAATCAGAGGGTCTGAAACAGAGGGGCTGAATCAGAGGGGCTGAATCAGAAGGCGAGAAACAGAGGGGCTGAAACAGAGGGCGAGAAACAGAGGGGCTGAAACAGAGGGGCTGAAACAGAGGGCGAGAAACAGAGGGGCTGAAACAGAGGGGCTGAAACAGAGGGGCTGAAACAGAGGGCGAGAAACAGAGGGGCTGAAACAGAGAGCGAGAAACAGAGGGGCTGAATCAGAGGGCGAGAAACAGAGGTGCTGAAACAGAGGGGCTGAAACAGAGGATGAGAAACAGAGGGGCTGAATCAGAGGGGCTGAATCAGAGGGGCTGAAACAGAGGGGCTGAAACAGAGGGGCTGAATCAGAGGGGCTGAAACAGGGCGAGAAACAGAGAGGCTGAAACAGAGGGCGAGAAACAGAGGGGCTGAAACAGAGGGCGAGAAACAAATGGACTGAAACAGCGGGCGAGAAAGAGAGGGCGAGAAACAGAGGGGCTGAAACAGAGGGGCTGAAACAGACGGGCTGAAACAGAGAGCCTGAAACAGAGGGCGAGAAACAGAGGGGCTGAAACAGAGGGCGAAAAACAGAGGGTCTGAAACAGATGGCGAGAAACAGATGGTGAGAAACAGAGCGCGAGAATCAGAGGGGATGAAACAGAGGGGCTGAAACAGAGGGGCTGAAACAGAGGGGCTGAAACAGAGGGGCTGAATCAGAGGGCCTGAAACAGAGGGGCTGAATCAGAGGAGCTGAAACAGAGGGCGAGAAACAGAGGGGCTGAAACAGCGGGCGAGAAACAGAGGGGCTGAAACAGAGGGCGAGAAACAGAGGGGCTGAAACAGAGGGGCTGAAACAGAGGGGCTGAAATAGAGGGGCTGAAATAGAGGGGCTGAATCAGAGGTTCTGAAACAGAGGGGCTGAATCAGAGGGGCTGAAACAGAGGGCGAGAAACAGAGGGGCTGAAACAGAGGGCGAGAAACAGAGGGGCTGAAACAGAGGGGCTGAAACAGAGGGGCTGAAACAGAGGGCGAGAAACAGAGAGGCTGAAACGGTGGGCGAGAAACAGAGGGGCTGAAACAGAGGGCGAGAAACAGAGGGGCTGAAACAGAGGGCGAGAAACAGAGGGGCTGAAACAGAGGGGCTGAAACAGAGGGCGAGAAACAGAGGGGCTGAAACAGAGGGCGAGAAACAGAGGGACTGAAACAGAGGGGCTGAAACACCGGGCCTGAAACAGAGGGCGAGAAACAGAGGGGCTGAAACAGAGGGCGAGAAACCGAGGGGCTGAAACAGAGGGTGAGAAACAAAGGGGCTGAAACAGAGGGGCTGAAACAGAGGGGCTGAAACAGAGCAGCTGAATCAGAGGGGCTGATTCAGAGGGGCTGAAACAGAGGGGCTGAATCAGAGGAGCTGAAACAGAGGGCGAGAAACAGAGGGGCTGAAACAGAGGGCGAGAAACAGAGGGGCAGAAACAGAGGGCGAGAAACAGAGTGGCTGAAACAGACGGGCTGAAACAGAGGGGCTGAATCAGAGGGGCTGAATGAGTGTGGCTGAATCAGAGGGGCTGAAACAGTGTGGCTGAAACAGAGGGGCTGAAACAGAGGGGCTGGAACAGAGGGGGAGAAACAGAGGGGCTGAAACAGAGGGGCTGAATCAGAGGGGCTGAAACAGAGGGGGAGAAACAGAGGGGCTGAAACAGAGGGTGAGAAACAGAGGGGCAGAAACAGAGGGGCTGAAACAGAGGGGCTGAAACAGAGGGGCTGAAACAGAGGGCGAGAAACACAGAGGCTGAAACGGTGGGCGAGAAACAGAGGGGCTGAAACAGAGGGCGAGAAACAGAGGGGCTGAAACAGAGGGCGAGAAACAGAGGGGCTGAAACAGAGGGCGAGAAACAGAGGGCGAGAAACAGAGGGGCTGAAACACAGGGCCTGAAACAGAGGGCGAGAAACAGAGGGGCTGAAACAGAGGGCGAGAAACCGAGGGGCTGAAACACAGGGCGAGAAACAAAGGGGCTGAAACAGAGGGGCTGAAACAGAGGGGCTGAAACAGAGCAGCTGAATCAGAGGGGCTGATTCAGAGGGGCTGAAACAGAGGGGCTGAATCAGAGGGGCTGAAACAGAGGGCGAGAAATAGAGAGGCTGAAACAGAGGGCGAGAAACAGAGGGGCAGAAACAGAGGGCGAGAATCAGAGTGGCTGAAACAGAGGGGCTGAAACAGAGAGCGCGAAACAGAGGGGCTGAAACAGAGGGCGAGAAACAGAGGGGCTGAAACAGAGGGGCTGAAACAGAGCGGCTAACTCAGAGGGACAGAAACAGAGGGCGAGAAACAGAGGGGCTGAAACAGAGGGCGAGAAACAGAGGGCGAGAAAAAGAGGGACTGAAACAGAGGGGCTGAAACAGAGGGCGAGAAACAGAGGGGCTGAAACAGAGGGCGAGAAACAGAGGGGCTGAAACAGAGGGGCTGAAACAGAAGGGCTGCACCAGAGGGGCTGAAACAGAGGGCGAGAAACAGAGGGGCTGAATCAGAGGGGCTGAATTAGAGGGGCTGAAACAGAGGGGCTGAAACAGAGGGCGAGAAACAGAGGGGCTGAAACAGAGGGCGAGTAACAGAGGGCGAGAAACGGAGGGGCTGAAACAGAGGTGCTGAAACAGAGGGACTGATACAGAGGGCGAGAAACAGAGGGGCTGAAACAGAGGGTGAGAAAGAGAGGGGCTGAAACAGTGGGCGAGACGCAGAGTTGCTGAAACAGACGGGCTGAAACAGAGGGGCTGAAACAGAGGGGCTGAATCAGAGGGGCTGAAACAGAGGGGCTGAATCAAAGGGGCTGAATCAGAAGGCGAGAAACAGAGGGGCTGAAACAGAGGGCGAGAAACAGAGGGGCTGAAACAGAGTGGCTGAAACAGAGGGGCTGAAACAGAGGGGCTGGAACAGAGGGGGAGAAACAGAGGGGCTGAAACAGAGGGGCTGAATCAGAGGGGCTGAAACAGAGGGCGAGAAACAGAGGGGCAGAAACAGAGGGCGAGAAACAGAGGGGCTGAAACAGAGGGGCTGAAACAGAGGGGCTGAAACAGACGGCGAGAAACAGAGGGGCTGAAACAGAGGGCGAGAAACAGAGGGGCTGAAACAGAGGGGCTGAAACAGAGGGGCTGAAACAGAGGGCGAGAAACAGAGGGGCTGAAACAGAGGGCGAGAAACAGTGGGGCTGAATCAGAGGGCGAGAAACAGAGGGGCTGAAACAGAGGGGCTGAAACAGAGGATGAGAAACAGAGGGGCTGAATCAGAGGGGCAGAATCAGAGGGGCTGAAACAGAGGGGCTGAAACAGAGGGGCTGAATCAGAGGGGCTGAAACAGGGCGAGAAACAGAGAGGCTGAAACAGAGGGCGAGAAACAGAGGGGCTGAAACAGAGGGCGAGAAACAGAGGGGCTGAAACAGAGGGCGAGAAACAGAGGGCGAGAAAAAGAGGGACTGAAACAGAGAAGCTGAAACAGAGGGCGAGAAACAGAGGGGCTGAAACAGAGGGCGAGAAACAGAGGGGCTGAAACAGAGGGGCTGAAACAGAAGGGCTGAACCAGAGGGGCTGAAACAGAGGGCGAGAAACAGAGGGGCTGAATCAGAGGGGCTGAATTAGAGGGGCTGAAACAGAGGGGCTGAAACAGAGGGCGAGAAACAGAGGGGCTGAAACAGAGGGCGAGTAACAGAGGGCGAGAAACGGAGGGGCTGAAACAGAGGTGCTGAAACAGAGGGACTGATACAGAGGGCGAGAAACAGAGGGGCTGAAACAGAGGGTGAGAAAGAGAGGGGCTGAAACAGTGGGCGAGACGCAGAGTTGCTGAAACAGACGGGCTGAAACAGAGGGGCTGAAAAAGAGAGCGAAAAACAGAGGAGCTGAAACAGAGGCCGAGAAACAGAGGGGCTGAAACAGAGGGGCTGAATCAGAGGGGCTGAATGAGTGTGGCTGAATCAGAGGGGCTGAAACAGAGTGGCTGAAACAGAGGGGCTGAAACAGAGGGGCTGGAACAGAGGGGGAGAAACAGAGGGGCTGAAACAGAGGGGCTGAATCAGAGGGGCTGAAACAGAGGGCGAGAAACAGAGGGGCAGAAACAGAGGGCGAGAAACAGAGGGGCTGAAACAGAGGGGCTGAAACAGAGGGCGAAAAACAGAGGGGCTGAAACAGAGGGGCTGAAACAGAGGGTGAGAAACAGAGGGCGAGAAACAGAGGGGATGAAACAGAGGGGCTGAAACAGAGGGGCTGAAACAGAGGGGCTGAATCAGAGGGGCTGAAACAGAGGGGCTGAATCAGAGGGGCTGAATCAGAAGGCGAGAAACAGAGGGGCTGAAACAGAGGGCGAGAAACAGAGGGGCTGAAACAGAGGGGCTGAAACAGAGGGCGAGAAACAGAGGGGCTGAAACAGAGGGGCTGAAACAGAGGGGCTGAAACAGAGGGCGAGAAACAGAGGGGCTGAAACAGAGGGCGAGAAACAGAGGGGCTGAAACAGAGGGCGAGAAACAGAGGGGCTGAAACAGAGGTGCTGAAACAGAGGGGCTGAAACAGAGGGCGAGAAACAGAGGGGCTGAAACAGAGGGCGAGAAACAGTGGGGCTGAATGAGAGGGCGAGAAACAGAGGGGCTGAAACAGAGGGGCTGAAACAGAGGGGCTGAAACAGAGGGCGAGAAACAGAGGGGCAGACACAGAGGGCGAGAAACAGAGGGGCTGAAACAGAGGGGCTGAAACAGAGGGCGAAAAACAGAGGGGCTGAAACAGAGGGCTAGAAACAGAGGGTGAGTTACAGAGGACGAGAAACAGAGGGGATGAAACAGAGGGGCTGAAACAGAGGGGCTGAAACAGAGGGGCTGAATCAGAGGGTCTGAAACAGAGGGGCTGAATCAGAGGGGCTGAATCAGAAGGCGAGAAACAGAGGGGCTGAAACAGAGGGCGAGAAACAGAGGGGCTGAAACAGAGGGGCTGAAACAGAGGGCGAGAAACAGAAGGGCTGAAACAGAGGGGCTGAAACAGAGGGCGAGAAACAGAGGGGCTGAAACAGAGGGCGAGAAACAGAGGGGCTGAATCAGAGGGCGAGAAACAGAGGGGCTGAAACAGAGGGGCTGAAACAGAGGATGAGAAACAGAGGGGCTGAATCAGAGGGGCTGAATCAGAGGGGCTGAAACAGAGGGGCTGAAACACAGGGGCTGAATCAGAGGGGCTGAAACAGGGCGAGAAACAGAGAGGCTGAAACAGAGGGCGAGAAACAGAGGGGCTGAAACAGAGGGCGAGAAACAGAGGGGCTGAAACAGAGGGCGAGAAACAGAGGGCGAGAAACAGAGGGACTGAAACAGAGGGGCTGAAACAGAGGGCGAGAAACAGAGAAGCTGAAACAGAGGGCGAGAAACAGAGGGGCTGAAACAGAGGGCGAGAAACAGAGGGGCTGAAACAGATGGGCTGAAACAGAGGGGCTAAAACAGAGGTGCTGAAACAGAGGGCGAGAAATAGAGGGGCTGAAACAGAGAGCGAGAAACAGAGGGGCTGAAACAGAGGGCGAGAAACAGAGGGGCTGAAACAGAGGGCGAGAAACAGAGGGGCTGAAACAGAGGGGCTGAAACAGAGGGGCTGAAACAGAGGGCGTGAAACAGAGGGGCTGAAACAGAGGGCGAGAAACCGATGGGCTGAAACAGAGGGCGAGAAACAGAGGGGCTGAAACATGGGGCTGAAACAGAGGGGCTGAAACAGAGGGGCTGAATCAGAGGGGCTGATTCAGAGGGGCTGAAACAGAGGGGCTGAATCAGAGGGGCTGAAACAGAGAGCGAGAAACAGAGGGGCTGAAACAGAGGGCGAGAAACAGAGGGGCTGAAACAGAGGGCGAGAAACAGGGTGGCTGTAACAGAGGGGCTGAAACAGAAGCACGAAATAGAGGGGCTGAAACAGAGGGGCTGAAACAGAGGGGCTAAATCAGAGGGGCAGAAACAGAGGGCGAGAAACAGAGGGGCTGAAACAGAGGTCGAGAAACAGAGGGGCTGAAACAGAGGGGCTGAAACAGAGGGGCTGAAACAGAGGGGCTGAAACAGAGGGCGCGAAACCGAGGGGCTGAAACAGAGGGGCTGAAACAGAAGGACTGAAACAGAGGGGCTGAAACAGAGGGCGAGAAACAGAGGGGCTGAAACAGAGGCGCTGAAACAGAGGATCTAAAACAGAGGGGCTGAAACAGAGGGCGAGAAACAGAGGGGCTGAATCAGAGGGGCTGAATCAGAGGGGCTGAAACAGAGGGGCTGAAACAGAGGGCGAGAAACAAATGGACTGAAACAGCGGGCGAGAAAGAGAGGGCGAGAAACAGAGGGGCTGAAACAGAGGGGCTGAAACAGACGGGCTGAAACAGAGAGCCTGAAACAGAGGGCGAGAAACAGAGGGGCTGAAACAGAGGGCGAAAAACAGAGGGGCTGAAACAGATGGCGAGAAACAGATGGTGAGAAACAGAGCGCGAGAATCAGAGAGAATGAAACAGAGGGGCTGAAACAGAGGGGCTGAAACAGAGGGGCTGAATCAGAGGGCCTGAAACAGAGGGGCTGAATCAGAGGAGCTGAAACAGAGGGCGAGATACAGAGGGGCTGAAACAGCGGGCGAGAAACAGAGCGGCTGAAACAGAGGGCGAGAAACAGAGGGGCTGAAACAGAGGGGCTGAAACAGAGGGGCTGAAATAGAGGGGCTAAAATAGAGGGGCTGAATCAGAGGGGCTGAAACAGAGGGGCTGAATCAGAGGGGCTGAAACAGAGGGCGAGAAACAGAGGGGCTGAAACAGAGGGCGAGAAACAGAACGGCTGAAACAGAGGGGCTGAAACAGAGGGGCTGAAACAGAGGGCAAGAAACAGAGAGGCTGAAACGGTGGGCGAGAAACAGAGGGGCTGAAACAGAGGGCGAGAAACAGAGGGGCTGAAACAGAGGGCGAGAAACAGAGGGGCTGAAACAGAGGGGCTGAAACAGAGGGGCTGAAACAGAGGGCGAGAAACAGAGGGACTGAAACAGAGGGGCTGAAACACCGGGCCTGAAACAGAGGGCGAGAAACAGAGGGGCTGAAACAGAGGGCGAGAAACCGAGGGGCTGAAACAGATGGTGAGAAACAAAGGGGCTGAAACAGAGGGGCTGAAACAGAGGGGCTGAATCAGAGGAGCTGAAACAGAGGGCGAGAAACAGAGGGGCTGAAACAGAGGGCGAGAAACAGAGGGGCAGAAACAGAGGGCGAGAAACAGAGTGGCTGAAACAGAGGGGCTGAAACAGAGGGGCTGAATCAGAGGGGCTGAATGAGTGTGGCTGAATCAGAGGGGCTGAAATAGAGGGGCTGGAACAGAGGGGGAGAAACAGAGGGGCTGAAACAGAGGGGCTGAATCAGAGGGGCTGAAACAGAGGGGCTGAAACAGAGGGGCTGAAACAGAGGGCGAGAAACAGAGGGGCAGAAACAGAGGGGCTGAAACAGAGGGGCTGAAAAAGAGGGGCTGAAACAGAGGGCGAGAAACACAGAGGCTGAAACGGTGGGCGAGAAACAGAGGGGCTGACACAGAGGGCGATAAACAGAGGGGCTGAAACAGAGGGCGAGAAACAGAGGGGCTGAAACAGACGGGCTGAAACAGAGGGGCTGAAACAGAGCGCGAGAAACAGAGGGGCTGAAACAGAGGGGCTGAAACAGAGGGGCTGAAACAGAGGGGCTGAAACAGAGGGGCTGAAACAGAGGGCGTGAAACAGAGGGGCTGAAACAGAGGGCGAGAAACCGATGGGCTGAAACAGAGGGCGAGAAACAGAGGGGCTGAAACATGGGGCTGAAACAGAGGGGCTGAAACAGAGGGGCTGAATCAGAGGGGCTGATTCAGAGGGGCTGAAACAGAGGGTTCTGAATCAGAGGGGCTGAAACAGAGAGCGAGAAACAGAGGGGCTGAAACAGAGGGCGAGAAACAGAGGGGCTGAAACAGAGGGCGAGAAACAGGGTGGCTGTAACAGAGGGGCTGAAACAGAAGCACGAAATAGAGGGGCTGAAACAGAGGGGCTGAAACAGAGGGGCTAAATCAGAGGGGCAGAAACAGAGGGCGAGAAACAGAGGGGCTGAAACAGAGGTCGAGAAACAGAGGGGCTGAAACAGAGGGGCTGAAACAGAGGGGCTGAAACAGAGGGGCTGAAACAGAGGGCGCGAAACCGAGGGGCTGAAACAGAGGGGCTGAAACAGAAGGACTGAAACAGAGGGGCTGAAACAGAGGGCGAGAAACAGAGGGGCTGAAACAGAGGCGCTGAAACAGATGATCTAAAACAGAGGGGCTGAAACAGAGGGCGAGAAACAGAGGGGCTGAATCAGAGGGGCTGAATCAGAGGGGCTGAAACAGAGGGGCTGAAACAGAGGGCGAGAAACAAATGGACTGAAACAGCGGGCGAGAAAGAGAGGGCGAGAAACAGTGGGGCTGAAACAGAGGGGCTGAAACAGACGGGCTGAAACAGAGAGCCTGAAACAGAGGGCGAGAAACAGAGGGGCTGAAACAGAGGGCGAAAAACAGAGGGGCTGAAACAGATGGCGAGAAACAGATGGTGAGAAACAGAGCGCGAGAATCAGAGAGAATGAAACAGAGGGGCTGAAACAGAGGGGCTGAAACAGAGGGGCTGAATCAGAGGGCCTGAAACAGAGGGGCTGAATCAGAGGAGCTGAAACAGAGGGCGAGATACAGAGGGGCTGAAACAGCGGGCGAGAAACAGAGGGGCTGAAACAGAGGGCGAGAAACAGAGGGGCTGAAACAGAGGGGCTGAAACAGAGGGGCTGAAATAGAGGGGCTAAAATAGAGGGGCTGAATCAGAGGGGCTGAAACAGAGGGGCTGAATCAGAGGGGCTGAAACAGAGGGCGAGAAACAGAGGGGCTGAAACAGAGGGCGAGAAACAGAACGGCTGAAACAGAGGGGCTGAAACAGAGGGGCTGAAACAGAGGGCGAGAAACAGAGAGGCTGAAACGGTGGGCGAGAAACAGAGGGGCTGAAACAGAGGGCGAGAAACAGAGGGGCTGAAACAGAGGGCGAGAAACAGAGGGGCTGAAACAGAGGGGCTGAAACAGAGGGGCTGAAACAGAGGGCGAGAAACAGAGGGACTGAAACAGAGGGGCTGAAACACCGGGCCTGAAACAGAGGGCGAGAAACAGAGGGGCTGAAACAGAGGGCGAGAAACCGAGGGGCTGAAACAGATGGTGAGAAACAAAGGGGCTGAAACAGAGGGGCTGAAACAGAGGGGCTGAATCAGAGGAGCTGAAACAGAGGGCGAGAAACAGAGGGGCTGAAACAGAGGGCGAGAAACAGAGGAGCAGAAACAGAGGGCGAGATACAGAGTGGCTGAAACAGAGGGGCTGAAACAGAGGGGCTGAATCAGAGGGGCTGAATGAGTGTGGCTGAATCAGAGGGGCTGAAATAGAGGGGCTGGAACAGAGGGGGAGAAACAGAGGGGCTGAAACAGAGGGGCTGAATCAGAGGGGCTGAAACAGAGGGGCTGAAACAGAGGGGCTGAAACAGAGGGCGAGAAACAGAGGGGCAGAAACAGAGGGGCTGAAACAGAGGGGCTGAAAAAGAGGGGCTGAAACAGAGGGCGAGAAACACAGAGGCTGAAACGGTGGGCGAGAAACAGAGGGGCTGACACAGAGGGCGATAAACAGAGGGGCTGAAACAGAGGGCGAGAAACAGAGGGGCTGAAACAGACGGGCTGAAACAGAGGGGCTGAAACAGAGCGCGAGAAACAGAGGGGCTGAAACAGAGGGCGAGAAACAGAGGGCGAGAAACAGAGGGGCTGAAACACAGGGCCTGAAACAGAGGGCGAGAAACAGAGGGGCTGAAACAGAGGGCGAGAAACCGAGGGGCTGAAACAGAGGGCGAGAAACAAAGGGGCTGAAACAGAGGGGCTGAAACAGAGGGGCTGAAACAGAGCAGCTGAATCAGAGGGGCTGATTCAGAGGGGCTGAAACAGAGGGGCTGAATCAGAGGGGCTTAAACAGAGGGCGAGAAACAGAGGGGCTGAAACAGAGGGCGAGAAACAGAGGGGCAGAAACAGAGGGCGAGAAACAGAGTGGCTGAAACAGAGGGGCTGAAACAGAGAGCGCAAAACAGAGGGGCTGAAACAGAGGGCGAGAAACAGAGGGGCTTAAACAGAGGGGCTGAAACAGAGGGGCTAACTCAGAGGGACAGAAACAGAGGGCGAGAAACAGAGGGGCTGAAACAGAGGGCGAGAAACAGAGGGGCCGAAACAGAGGGGCTGAAACAGAGGGGCTGAAACAGAGGGCGAGAAACAGAGGGGCTGAAACAGAGGGCGAGAAACAGAGGGGCTGAAACAGAGGGGCTGAAACAGAAGGGCTGAACCAGAGGGGCTGAAACAGAGGGCGAGAAACAGAGGGGCTGAATCAGAGGGGCTGAATTAGAGGGGCTGAAACAGAGGGGCTGAAACAGAGGGCGAGAAACAGAGGGGCTGAAACAGAGGGCGAGTAACAGAGGGCGAGAAACGCAGGGGCTGAAACAGAGGTGCTGAAACAGAGGGACTGATACAGAGGGCGAGAAACAGAGGGGCTGAAACAGAGGGTGAGAAAGAGAGGGGCTGAAACAGTGGGCGAGACGCAGAGTTGCTGAAACAGACGGGCTGAAACAGAGGGGCTGAAAAAGAGAGCGAAAAACAGAGGAGCTGAAACAGAGGCCGAGAAACAGAGGGGCTGAAACAGAGGGGCTGAATCAGAGGGGCTGAATGAGTGTGGCTGAATCAGAGGGGCTGAAACAGAGTGGCTGAAACAGAGGGGCTGAAACAGAGGGCGAGAAACAGAGGGGCTGAAACAGAGTGCGAGAAACAGAGGGGCTGAATCAGAGGGGCTGAAACAGAGGGCGAGAAACAGAGGGGCAGAAACAGAGGGCGAGAAACAGAGGGGCTGAAACAGAGGGGCTGAAACAGAGGGCGAGATACAGAGGGGCTGAAACAGAGGGGCTGAAACAGAGGGTGAGAAACAGAGGGCGAGAAACAGAGGGGATGAAACAGAGGGGCTGAAACAGAGGGGCTGAAACAGAGGGGCTGAATCAGAGGGGCTGAAACAGAGGGGCTGAATCAGAGGGGCTGAATCAGAAGGCGAGAAACAGAGGGGCTGAAACAGAGGGCGAGAAACAGAGGGGCTGAAACAGAGGGGCTGAAACAGAGGGCGAGAAACAGAGGGGCTGAAACAGAGGGGCTGAAACAGAGGGGCTGAAACAGAGGGCGAGAAACAGAGGGGCTGAAACAGAGGGCGAGAAACAGAGGGGCTGAAACAGAGGGCGAGAAACAGAGGGGCTGAAACAGAGGGGCTGAAACAGAGGGGCTGAAACAGAGGGCGAGAAACAGAGGGGCTGAAACAGAGGGCGAGAAACAGTGGGGCTGAATCAGAGTGCGAGAAACAGAGGGGCTGAAACAGAGGGGCTGAAACAGAGGATGAGAAACAGAGGGGCTGAAACAGAGGGGCTGAAACAGAGGGGCTGAAACAGAGGGGCTGAATCAGAGGGGCTGAAACAGGGCGAGAAACAGAGAGGCTGAAACAGATGGCGAGAAACAGAGGGGCTGAAACAGAGGGCGAGAAACAGAGGGGCTGAAACAGAGGGCGAGAAACAGAGGGGCTGAAACAGAGGGCGAGAAACATAGGGCGAGAAAAAGAGGGACTGAAACAGAGGGGCTGAAACAGAGGGCGAGAAACAGAGGGGCTGAAACAGAGGGCGAGAAACAGAGGGGCTGAAACAGAGGGGCTGAAACAGAAGGGCTGAACCAGAGGGGCTGAAACAGAGGGCGAGAAACAGAGGGGCTGAATCAGAGGGGCTGAATTAGAGGGGCTGAAACAGAGGGGCTGAAACAGAGGGCGAGAAACAGAGGGGCTGAAACAGAGGGCGAGTAACAGAGGGCGAGAAACGGACGGGCTGAAACAGAGGTGCTGAAACAGAGGGACTGATACAGAGGGCGAGAAACAGAGGGGCTGAAACAGAGGGTGAGAAAGAGAGGGGCTGAAACAGTGGGCGAGACGCAGAGTTGCTGAAACAGACGGGCTGAAACAGAGGGGCTGAAAAAGAGAGCGAAAAACAGAGGAGCTGAAACAGAGGCCGAGAAACAGAGAGGCTGAAACAGAGGGGCTGAATCAGAGGGGCTGAATGAGTGTGGCTGAATCAGAGGGGCTGAAACAGAGTGGCTGAAACAGAGGGGCTGAAACAGAGGGGCTGGAACAGAGGGGGAGAAACAGAGGGGCTGAAACAGAGGGGCTGAATCAGAGGGGCTGAAACAGAGGGCGAGAAACAGAGGGGCAGAAACAGAGGGCGAGAAACAGAGGGGCTGAAACAGAGGGGCTGAAACAGAGGGCGAAAAACAGAGGGGCTGAAACAGAGGGGCTGAAACAGAGGGGCTGAAACAGAGGGGCT
Source organism: Chiloscyllium punctatum (assembly GCF_047496795.1). Classification (NCBI taxonomy): domain Eukaryota; kingdom Metazoa; phylum Chordata; class Chondrichthyes; order Orectolobiformes; family Hemiscylliidae; genus Chiloscyllium; species Chiloscyllium punctatum. The sequence continues at coordinate 144,792,505 of NC_092742.1, forward strand.
GAAATAGAGGGGCTAAAATAGAGGGGCTGAATCAGAGGGGCTGAAACAGAGGGGCTGAATCAGAGGGGCTGAAACAGAGGGCGAGAAACAGAGGGGCTGAAACAGAGGGCGAGAAACAGAACGGCTGAAACAGAGGGGCTGAAACAGAGGGGCTGAAACAGAGGGCGAGAAACAGAGAGGCTGAAACGGTGGGCGAGAAACAGAGGGGCTGAAACAGAGGGCGAGAAACAGAGGGGCTGAAACAGAGGGCGAGAAACAGAGGGGCTGAAACAGAGGGGCTGAAACAGAGGGGCTGAAACAGAGGGCGAGAAACAGAGGGACTGAAACAGAGGGGCTGAAACACCGGGCCTGAAACAGAGGGCGAGAAACAGAGGGGCTGAAACAGAGGGCGAGAAACCGAGGGGCTGAAACAGATGGTGAGAAACAAAGGGGCTGAAACAGAGGGGCTGAAACAGAGGGGCTGAATCAGAGGAGCTGAAACAGAGGGCGAGAAACAGAGGGGCTGAAACAGAGGGCGAGAAACAGAGGGGCAGAAACAGAGGGCGAGAAACAGAGTGGCTGAAACAGAGGGGCTGAAACAGAGGGGCTGAATCAGAGGGGCTGAATGAGTGTGGCTGAATCAGAGGGGCTGAAATAGAGGGGCTGGAACAGAGGGGGAGAAACAGAGGGGCTGAAACAGAGGGGCTGAATCAGAGGGGCTGAAACAGAGGGGCTGAAACAGAGGGGCTGAAACAGAGGGCGAGAAACAGAGGGGCAGAAACAGAGGGGCTGAAACAGAGGGGCTGAAAAAGAGGGGCTGAAACAGAGGGCGAGAAACACAGAGGCTGAAACGGTGGGCGAGAAACAGAGGGGCTGACACAGAGGGCGATAAACAGAGGGGCTGAAACAGAGGGCGAGAAACAGAGGGGCTGAAACAGACGGGCTGAAACAGAGGGGCTGAAACAGAGCGCGAGAAACAGAGGGGCTGAAACAGAGGGCGAGAAACAGAGGGTGAGAAACAGAGGGGCTGAAACACAGGGCCTGAAACAGAGGGCGAGAAACAGAGGGGCTGAAACAGAGGGCGAGAAACCGAGGGGCTGAAACAGAGGGCGAGAAACAAAGGGGCTGAAACAGAGGGGCTGAAACAGAGGGGCTGAAACAGAGCAGCTGAATCAGAGGGGCTGATTCAGAGGGGCTGAAACAGAGGGGCTGAATCAGAGGGGCTTAAACAGAGGGCGAGAAACAGAGGGGCTGAAACAGAGGGCGAGAAACAGAGGGGCAGAAACAGAGGGCGAGAAACAGAGTGGCTGAAACAGAGGGGCTGAAACAGAGAGCGCAAAACAGAGGGGCTGAAACAGAGGGCGAGAAACAGAGGGGCTTAAACAGCGGGGCTGAAACAGAGGGGCTAACTCAGAGGGACAGAAACAGAGGGCGAGAAACAGAGGGGCTGAAACAGAGGGCGAGAAACAGAGGGGCCGAAACAGAGGGGCTGAAACAGAGGGGCTGAAACAGAGGGCGAGAAACAGAGGGGCTGAAACAGAGGGCGAGAAACAGAGGGGCTGAAACAGAGGGGCTGAAACAGAAGGGCTGAACCAGAGGGGCTGAAACAGAGGGCGAGAAACAGAGGGGCTGAATCAGAGGGGCTGAATTAGAGGGGCTGAAACAGAGGGGCTGAAACAGAGGGCGAGAAACAGAGGGGCTGAAACAGAGGGCGAGTAACAGAGGGCGAGAAACGCAGGGGCTGAAACAGAGGTGCTGAAACAGAGGGACTGATACAGAGGGCGAGAAACAGAGGGGCTGAAACAGAGGGTGAGAAAGAGAGGGGCTGAAACAGTGGGCGAGACGCAGAGTTGCTGAAACAGACGGGCTGAAACAGAGGGGCTGAAAAAGAGAGCGAAAAACAGAGGAGCTGAAACAGAGGCCGAGAAACAGAGGGGCTGAAACAGAGGGGCTGAATCAGAGGGGCTGAATGAGTGTGGCTGAATCAGAGGGGCTGAAACAGAGTGGCTGAAACAGAGGGGCTGAAACAGAGGGCGAGAAACAGAGGGGCTGAAACAGAGTGCGAGAAACAGAGGGGCTGAATCAGAGGGGTTGAAACAGAGGGCGAGAAACAGAGGGGCAGAAACAGAGGGCGAGAAACAGAGGGGCTGAAACAGAGGGGCTGAAACAGAGGGCGAGATACAGAGGGGCTGAAACAGAGGGGCTGAAACAGAGGGTGAGAAACAGAGGGCGAGAAACAGAGGGGATGAAACAGAGGGGCTGAAACAGAGGGGCTGAAACAGAGGGGCTGAATCAGAGGGGCTGAAACAGAGGGGCTGAATCAGAGGGGCTGAATCAGAAGGCGAGAAACAGAGGGGCTGAAACAGAGGGCGAGAAACAGAGGGGCTGAAACAGAGGGGCTGAAACAGAGGGCGAGAAACAGAGGGGCTGAAACAGAGGGGCTGAAACAGAGGGGCTGAAACAGAGGGCGAGAAACAGAGGGGCTGAAACAGAGGGCGAGAAACAGAGGGGCTGAAACAGAGGGCGAGAAACAGAGGGGCTGAAACAGAGGGGCTGAAACAGAGGGGCTGAAACAGAGGGCGAGAAACAGAGGGGCTGAAACAGAGGGCGAGAAACAGTGGGGCTGAATCAGAGTGCGAGAAACAGAGGGGCTGAAACAGAGGGGCTGAAACAGAGGATGAGAAACAGAGGGGCTGAAACAGAGGGGCTGAAACAGAGGGGCTGAAACAGAGGGGCTGAATCAGAGGGGCTGAAACAGGGCGAGAAACAGAGAGGCTGAAACAGATGGCGAGAAACAGAGGGGCTGAAACAGAGGGCGAGAAACAGAGGGGCTGAAACAGAGGGCGAGAAACATAGGGCGAGAAAAAGAGGGACTGAAACAGAGGGGCTGAAACAGAGGGCGAGAAACAGAGGGGCTGAAACAGAGGGCGAGAAACAGAGGGGCTGAAACAGAGGGGCTGAAACAGAAGGGCTGAACCAGAGGGGCTGAAACAGAGGGCGAGAAACAGAGGGGCTGAATCAGAGGGGCTGAATTAGAGGGGCTGAAACAGAGGGGCTGAAACAGAGGGCGAGAAACAGAGGGGCTGAAACAGAGGGCGAGTAACAGAGGGCGAGAAACGGACGGGCTGAAACAGAGGTGCTGAAACAGAGGGACTGATACAGAGGGCGAGAAACAGAGGGGCTGAAACAGAGGGTGAGAAAGAGAGGGGCTGAAACAGTGGGCGAGACGCAGAGTTGCTGAAACAGACGGGCTGAAACAGAGGGGCTGAAAAAGAGAGCGAAAAACAGAGGAGCTGAAACAGAGGCCGAGAAACAGAGGGGCTGAAACAGAGGGGCTGAATCAGAGGGGCTGAATGAGTGTGGCTGAATCAGAGGGGCTGAAACAGAGTGGCTGAAACAGAGGGGCTGAAACAGAGGGGCTGGAACAGAGGGGGAGAAACAGAGGGGCTGAAACAGAGGGGCTGAATCAGAGGGGCTGAAACAGAGGGCGAGAAACAGAGGGGCAGAAACAGAGGGCGAGAAACAGAGGGGCTGAAACAGAGGGGCTGAAACAGAGGGCGAAAAACAGAGGGGCTGAAACAGAGGGGCTGAAACAGAGGGGCTGAAACAGAGGGGCTGAATCAGAGGGGCTGAAACAGAGGGGCTGAATCAGAGGGGCTGAATCAGAAGGCGAGAAACAGAGGGGCTGAAACAGAGGGCGAGAAACAGAGGGGCTGAAACAGAGGGGCTGAAACAGAGGGCGAGAAACAGAGGGGCTGAAACAGAGGGGCTGAAACAGAGGGGCTGAAACAGAGGGCGAGAAACAGAGGGGCTGAAACAGAGGGCGAGAAACAGAGGGGCTGAAACAGAGGGCGAGAAACAGAGGGGCTGAAACAGAGGGGCTGAAACAGAGGGGCTGAAACAGAGGGCGAGAAACAGAGGGGCTGAAACAGAGGGCGAGAAACAGTGGGGCTGAATGAGAGGGCGAGAAACAGAGGGGCTGAAACAGAGGGGCTGAAACAGAGGATGAGAAACAGAGGGGCTGAATCAGAGGGGCTGAATCAGAGGGGCTGAAACAGAGGGGCTGAAACAGAGGGGCTGAGTCAGAGGGGCTGATACAGGGCGAGAAACAGAGAGGCTGAAACAGAGGGCGAGAAACAGAGGGGCTGAAACAGAGGGCGAGAAACAGAGGGGCTGAAACAGAGGGCGAGAAACAGAGGGGCTGAAACAGAGGGCGAGAAACAGAGGGCGAGAAAAAGAGGGACTGAAACAGAGGGGCTGAAACAGAGGGCGAGAAACAGAGAAGCTGAAACAGAGGGCGAGAAACAGAGGGGCTGAAACAGAGGGCGAGAAACAGAGGGGCTGAAACAGATGGGCTGAAACAGAGGGGCTGAAACAGAGGGGCTGAAACAGAGGGCGAGAAATAGAGGGGCTGAAACAGAGAGCGAGAAACAGAGGGGCTGAAACAGAGGGCAAGAAACAGAGGGGCTGAAACAGAGGGCGAGAAACAGAGGGGCTGAAACAGAGGGGCTGAAACAGAGGGGCTGAAACAGAGGGCGTGAAACAGAGGGGCTGAAACAGAGGGCGAGAAACCAAGGGGCTGAATCAGAGGGGCTGAAACAGAGGGCGAGAAACAGAGTGGCTGAAACAGAGGGCAAGAAACAAATGGGCTGAAACAGAGGGCGAGAAACAGAGGGGCTGAAACAGAGGGGCTGAAACAGAGGGGCTGAATCAGAGGGGCTGATTCAGGGGGGCTGAAACAGAGGGGCTGAATCAGAGGGGCTGAAACAGAGGGCGAGAAACAGAGGGGCTGAAACAGAGGGCGAGAAACAGAGTGGCTGATACAGAGGGGCTGAAACAGAAAGCACGAAACAGAGGGGCTGAAACAGAGAGCGAGAAACAGAGGGGCTGAAACAGAGGGGCTCAAACAGAGTGGCCAAATCAGAGGGGCAGTAACAGAGGGCGAGAAACAGAGGGGCTGAAACAGAGGTCGAGAAACAGAGGGGCTGAAACAGAGGGCCTGAAACAGAGGGGCTGAAACAGAGGGGCTGAAACAGAGGGCGAGAAACCGAGGGGCTGAAACAGAGGGCGAGAAACAGAGGAGCTGAAACAGAGGGGCTGAAACAGAGGGGCTGAAACAGAAGGACTGAAACAGAGGGGCTGAAACAGAGGGCGAGAAACAGAGGGGCTGAATCACACGGGCTGAATCAGAGGGGCTGAAACAGAGGGGCTGAATCAGAGGGGCTGAATCAGAGGGGCTGAAACAGAGGGCGAGAAATAGAGGGCGAGAAACAGAGGGGCTGAAACAGAGGGGCTGAAACAGAGGGGCTGAAACAGAGGGGCTGAAACAGAGGGCGAGAAAGAGGGAGGCTGAAACAGAGGGTGAGAAACAGAGGGGCTGAAACAGAAGGCGAGAAACAGAGGGGCTGAAACAGAGGTGCTGAAACAGAAGGGCTGAAAATGAGGGGCTGAAACAGAGGGCGAGAAACAGAGGGGTTGAATCAGAGGGGCTGAATCAGAGGGGCTGAAACAGAGGGGCTGAAACAGAGGGCGAGAAACTGAGGGGCTGAAACAGAGGGCGAGAAACAGAGGGCGAGAAACAGAGGGGCTGAAACAGAGGGTCTGAAACAGAGGGACTGAAACAGAGGGGCAGATGCAGAGGGCGAGAAACAGAGGGGCTGAAACAGAGGGCGAGTAACAGAGGGGCTGAAACAGAGGGCGATAAACAGAGGGGCTGAAACAGAGGGGCTGAAACAGAGGGGCTGAAACAGAGGGCGAGAAACAGAGAGGCTGAAACAGAAGGCGCGAAAAAGAGGGGCTGAAACAGAGGGCGAGAATCAGAGGGGCTGAAACAGAGGGGCTGAAACAGAGGGGCTGAAACAGAGGGGCTGAAACAGAGGGGCTGAAACAGAGGGCGAGAAGCAGTGGGGCTGAAACAGAGGGACTGAAACAGAGGGGCTGAAACAGAGGGACTGAAACAGAGGGCGAGAAACAGAGGGGCTGAAACAGAGGGCGAGAAACAAAGGGGCTGAAACAGAGGGGCTGAAACAGAAGGGCTGAAACAGAGGGCGAGAAACATAGGGGCTGAAACAGAGGGCGAGAATCAGAGGGAGAGAAACAGAGGGGGAGAAACAGAGGGGATGAAACAGAGGGGCAGAAACAGAGGGGTTGAAATAGAGGGGCTGAAACAAAGGGGCTGAAACAGAGGGGCGGAAACAGAGGGTCTGAATCAGAGGAGCGGAAACAGAGGGCGAGAAACAGAGGGGCTGAAACAGAGGGCGAGAAACAGAGGGGCTGAAACAGAGGGCGAGAAACAGAGGGGCTGAAACAGAGGGCGAGAAACAGAGGGGCTGAAACAGAGGGGCAGAAACAGAGGGGCTAAAACAGAGGGCGAGAAACAGAGGGGCTGAAACAGAGGGCGAGAAACAGTGGGGCTGAATCAGAGGGCGAGAAACAGAGGGGCTGAAACAGAGGGGCTGAAACAGAGGACGAGAAACGGAGGGGCTGAATCAGAGGGGCTGAATCAGAGGGGCTGAAACAGAGGGGCTGAAACAGAGGGCGAGAATCAAACGGGCTGAAACAGCGGGCGATAAACAGATGGCGAGAAACAGAGGGGCTGAAACAGAGGGCGAGAAACAGAGGGGCTGAAACAGAGGGGCTGAAACAGAGGGGCTGAAACAGAGGGGTTGAATCAGAGGGTCTGAAACAGAGGGGCAGAATCAGAGGGGCTGAAACTGGGGGCGAGAAACAGAGGGGCTGAAACAGAGGGCGAGAAACAGAGGGGCTGAAACAGAGGGGCTGAAACAGAGGGCGAGAAACAGAGGGGCTGAAACAGAGGGGCTGAAACAGAGGGGCTGAAACAGAGGGCGAGAAACAGAGAGGCTGAAACAGAGGGCGTGAAACAGAGGGGCTGAAACAGAGGGCGAGAAACAGAGGGGCTGAAACAGAGGGCGAGAAACAGAGGGGCTGAAACAGAGGGGCTGAAACAGAGGGGCTGAAACAGAGGGGCTGAAACAGAGGGCGAGAAACAGAGGGGCTGAAACAGAGGGCGCGAAACAGAGGGCGAGAAACAGAGGGACTGAAACAGAGGTGCTGAAGCACAGGGGCTGAAACAGAGGGCGAGAAACAGAGAAGCTGAAACAGAGGGCGAGAAACAGAGGGGCTGAAACAGAGGGCGAGAAACAGAGGGGCTGAAACAGAGGGCGCGAAACAGAGGGCGAGAAACAGAGGGACTGAAACAGACGTGCTGAAGCACAGGGGCTGAAACAGAGGGCGAGAAACAGAGAAGCTGAAACAGAGGGCGAAAAACAGAGGGGCTGAAACAGAGGGCGAGAAACAGAGGGGCTGAAAAAGAGGGGCTGAAACAGAGGGGCTGAAACAGAGGGGCTGAAACAGAGGGCGAGAAATAGAGGGGCTGAAACAGAGAGCGAGAAACAGAGGGGCTGAAACAGAGGGCGAGAAACAGAGGGGCTGAAACAGAGGGGCTGAAACAGAGGGGCTGAAACAGAGGGCATGAAACAGAGGGGCTGAAACAGATGCGAGAAACAGAGGGGCTGAATCAGAGGGGCTCAAACAGAGGGCGAGAAACAGAGGGGCTGAAACAGACGGCGAGAAACAGATGGGCTGAAACAGAGGGCGAGAAACAGAGGGGCTGAAACAGAGGGGCTGAAACAGAGGGGCTGAATCAGTGGGGCTGATTCAGAGGGGCTGAAACAGAGAGGCTGAATCAGAGTGGCTGAAACAGAGGGCGAGAAACAGAGAGGCTGAAACAGAGGGCGAGAAACAGAGTGGTTGAAACAGAGGGGCTGAAACAGAGAGTACGAAACAGAGGGGCTGAAACAGAGGGCGAGAAACAGAGGGGCTGATACAGAGGGGCTAAATCAGAGGGGCAGAAACAGAGGGCGAGAAACAGAGGGGCTGAAACAGAGGTCGAGAAACAGTGGGGCTGAAACTGAGGGGCTGAAACAGAGGGGCTGAAACAGAGGGGCTGAAACAGAGGGTCTGAATCAGAGGAGCGGAAACAGAGGGCGAGAAACAGAGGGGCTGAAACAGAGGGCGAGAAACAGAGGGGCTGAAACAGAGGGCGAGAAACAGAGGGGCTGAAACAGAGGGGCAGAAACAGAGGGGCTGAAACAGAGGGCGAGAAACAGAGGGGCTGAAACAGAGGGGCAGAAGCAGAGGGGCTGAAACAGAGGGCGAGAAACAGAGGGGCTGAAACAGAGGGCGAGAAACAGTGGGGCTGAATCAGAGGGCGAGAAACAGAGGGGATGAAACAGAGGGGCTGAAACAGAGGGCGAGAAACAGAGGGGCTGAAACAGAGGGCGAGAAACAGAGGGGCTGAAACAGAGGGGCAGAAACAGAGGGGCTAAAACAGAGGGCGAGAAACAGAGGGGCTGAAACAGAGGGCGAGAAACAGTGGGGCTGAATCAGAGGGCGAGAAACAGAGGGGCTGAAACAGAGGGGCTGAAACAGAGGACGAGAAACGGAGGGGCTGAATCAGAGGGGCTGAATCAGAGGGGCTGAAACAGAGGGGCTGAAACAGAGGGCGAGAATCAAACGGGCTGAAACAGCGGGCGATAAACAGATGGCGAGAAACAGAGGGGCTGAAACAGAGGGCGAGAAACAGAGGGGCTGAAACAGAGGGGCTGAAACAGAGGGGCTGAAACAGAGGGGTTGAATCAGAGGGTCTGAAACAGAGGGGCAGAATCAGAGGGGCTGAAACTGGGGGCGAGAAACAGAGGGGCTGAAACAGAGGGCGAGAAACAGAGGGGCTGAAACAGAGGGGCTGAAACAGAGGGCGAGAAACAGAGGGGCTGAAACAGAGGGGCTGAAACAGAGGGGCTGAAACAGAGGGCGAGAAACAGAGAGGCTGAAACAGAGGGCGTGAAACAGAGGGGCTGAAACAGAGGGCGAGAAACAGAGGGGCTGAAACAGAGGGCGAGAAACAGAGGGGCTGAAACAGAGGGGCTGAAACAGAGGGGCTGAAACAGAGGGGCTGAAACAGAGGGCGAGAAACAGAGGGGCTGAAACAGAGGGCGCGAAACAGAGGGCGAGAAACAGAGGGACTGAAACAGAGGTGCTGAAGCACAGGGGCTGAAACAGAGGGCGAGAAACAGAGAAGCTGAAACAGAGGGCGAGAAACAGAGGGGCTGAAACAGAGGGCGAGAAACAGAGGGGCTGAAACAGAGGGCGCGAAACAGAGGGCGAGAAACAGAGGGACTGAAACAGACGTGCTGAAGCACAGGGGCTGAAACAGAGGGCGAGAAACAGAGAAGCTGAAACAGAGGGCGAAAAACAGAGGGGCTGAAACAGAGGGCGAGAAACAGAGGGGCTGAAAAAGAGGGGCTGAAACAGAGGGGCTGAAACAGAGGGGCTGAAACAGAGGGCGAGAAATAGAGGGGCTGAAACAGAGAGCGAGAAACAGAGGGGCTGAAACAGAGGGCGAGAAACAGAGGGGCTGAAACAGAGGGGCTGAAACAGAGGGGCTGAAACAGAGGGCATGAAACAGAGGGGCTGAAACAGATGCGAGAAACAGAGGGGCTGAATCAGAGGGGCTCAAACAGAGGGCGAGAAACAGAGGGGCTGAAACAGACGGCGAGAAACAGATGGGCTGAAACAGAGGGCGAGAAACAGAGGGGCTGAAACAGAGGGGCTGAAACAGAGGGGCTGAATCAGTGGGGCTGATTCAGAGGGGCTGAAACAGAGAGGCTGAATCAGAGTGGCTGAAACAGAGGGCGAGAAACAGAGGGGCTGAAACAGAGGGCGAGAAACAGAGTGGTTGAAACAGAGGGGCTGAAACAGAGAGTACGAAACAGAGGGGCTGAAACAGAGGGCGAGAAACAGAGGGGCTGATACAGAGGGGCTAAATCAGAGGGGCAGAAACAGAGGGCGAGAAACAGAGGGGCTGAAACAGAGGTCGAGAAACAGTGGGGCTGAAACTGAGGGGCTGAAACAGAGGGGCTGAAACAGAGGGGCTGAAACAGAGGGTCTGAATCAGAGGAGCGGAAACAGAGGGCGAGAAACAGAGGGGCTGAAACAGAGGGCGAGAAACAGAGGGGCTGAAACAGAGGGCGAGAAACAGAGGGGCTGAAACAGAGGGGCAGAAACAGAGGGGCTGAAACAGAGGGCGAGAAACAGAGGGGCTGAAACAGAGGGGCAGAAGCAGAGGGGCTGAAACAGAGGGCGAGAAACAGAGGGGCTGAAACAGAGGGCGAGAAACAGTGGGGCTGAATCAGAGGGCGAGAAACAGAGGGGATGAAACAGAGGGGCTGAAACAGAGGACGAGAAACAGAGGGGCTGAATCAGAGGGGCTGAATCAGAGGGGCTGAAACAGAGGGGCTGAAACAGAGGGCGAGAATCAAACGGGCTGAAACAGCGGGCGAGAAACAGAGGGGCTGAAACAGACGGGCTGAAACAGAGAGCCTGAAACAGAGGGCGAGAAACAGAGGGGCTGAAACAGAGGGCGAGAAACAGAGGGGCTGAAACAGAGGGGCTGAAACAGAGGGGCTGAAACAGAGGGGCTGAATCAGAGGGTCTGAAAGAGAGGGGCTGAATCAGAGGGGCTGAAACTGAGGGCGAGAAACAGTGGGGCTGAAACAGAGGGCGAGAAACAGAGGGGCTGAAACAGAGGGGCTGAAACAGAGGGGCGGAAACAGAGGGGCTGAAACAGAGGGCGAGAAACAGAGAGGCTGAAACAGAGGGCGTGAAACAGAGGGGCTGAAACAGAGGGCGAGAAACAGAGAAGCTGAAACAGAGGGCGAGAAACAGAGGGGCTGAAACAGAGGGCGAGAAACAGAGGGGCTGAAAAAGAGGGGCTGAAACAGAGCGGCTGAAACAGAGGGGCTGTAACAGAGGGCGAGAAATAGAGGGGCTGAAACAGAGAGCGAGAAACAAAGGGGCTGAAACAGAGGGCGAGAAACAGAGGGGCTGAAACAGAGGGGCTGAAACAGAGGGGCTGAAACAGAGGGCGTGAAACAGAGGGGCTGAAACAGAGGGCGAGAAACATAGGGGCTGAATCAGAGGGTCTGAAACAGAGGGCGAGAAACAGAGGGGCTGAAACAGAGGGCGAGAAACAGATGGGCTGAAACAGAGGGCGAGAAACAGAGGGGCTGAAACAGAGGGGTTGAAACAGAGGGGCTGAATCAGTGGGGCTGATTCAGAGGGGCTGAAACAGAGAGGCTGAATCAGAGGGGCTGAAACAGAGGGCGAGAAACAGAGGGGCTGAAACAGAGGGGCTGAAACAGAGGGGCTGAAACAGAGGGCATGAAACAGAGGGGCTGAAACAGATGCGAGAAACATAGGGGCTGAATCAGAGGGGCTCAAACAGAGGGCGAGAAACAGAGGGGCTGAAACAGAGGGCGAGAAACAGATGGGCTGAAACAGAGGGCGAGAAACAGAGGGGCTGAAACAGAGGGGCTGAAACAGAGGGGCTGAATCAGTGGGGCTGATTCAGAGGGGCTGAAACAGAGAGGCTGAATCAGAGTGGCTGAAACAGAGGGCGAGAAACAGAGGGGCTGAAACAGAGGGCGAGAAACAGAGTGGTTGAAACAGAGGGGCTGAAACAGAGAGCACGAAACAGAGGGGCTGAAACAGAGGGCGAGAAACAGAGGGGCTGATACAGAGGGGCTAAATCAGAGGGGCAGAAACAGAGGGCGAGAAACAGAGGGGCTGAAACAGAGGTCGAGAAACAGTGGGGCTGAAACTGAGGGGCTGAAACAGAGGGGCTGAAACAGAGGGGCTGAAACAGAGGGTCTGAATCAGAGGAGCGGAAACAGAGGGCGAGAAACAGAGGGGCTGAAACAGAGGGCGAGAAACAGAGGGGCTGAAACAGAGGGCGAGAAACAGAGGGGCTGAAACAGAGGGGCAGAAACAGAGGGGCTGAAACAGAGGGCGAGAAACAGAGGGGCTGAAACAGAGGGGCAGAAACAGAGGGGCTGAAACAGAGGGCGAGAAACAGAGGGGCTGAAACAGAGGGCGAGAAACAGAGGGGCTGAATCAGAGGGCGAGAAACAGAGGGGCTGAAACAGAGGGGCGGGAAACAGAGAGGCTGAATCAGAGGGTCTGAATCAGAGGGGCTGAATCAGAGGGGCTGAAACAGAGGGTGAGAAACAGAGGGGCTGAAACAGAGGGGCTGAAACAGAGGGTGAGAAACAGAGGGGCTGAATCAGAGGGGCTGAATCAGAGGGGCTGAATCAGAGGGGCTGAAACAGAGGGGCTGAATCAGAGGGGCTGAAACAGAGGGCGAGAAACAGAGGGGCTGAAACAGAGGGCGAGAATCAGAGGGGCTGAAACAGTGGGCGAGAAACAGAGGGGCTGAAACAGAGGGCGAGAAACAGAGGGGCTGAAACAGAGGGGCTGAAAGAGAGGGGCTGAAACAGAGAGCCTGAAACAGAGGGCAAGAAACAGAGGGGCTGAAACAGAGGGCGAAAAACAGAGGGTCTGAAACAGAGTGCGTGAAACAGAGGGTGAGAAATAGGGGGCGAGAAACAGAGGGGCTGAAAAAGAGGGGCTAAATCAGAGGGGCAGAAACAGAGGGCGAGAAACAGAGGGGCTGAAACAGAGGTCGAGAAACAGTGGGGCTGAAACAGAGGGGCTGAAACAAAGGGGCTGAAACAGAGGGGCTGAAACAGAAGGAATGAAACAGAGGGGCTGAAACAGAGGGCGAGAAACAGAGGGGCTGAATCAGACGGGCTGAATCAGAGGGGCTGAAACAGAGGGGCTGAATCAGAGGGGCTGAATCAGTTGGGCTGAAACAGAGGGCGAAAAATAGAGTGCGAGAAACAGAGGGGCTGAAACAGAGGGGCTGAAACAGAGGGGCTGAAACAGAGGGGCTGAAACAGAGGGTGAGAAACAGAGGGGCTGAAACAGAGGGCGAGAAACAGAGGGGCTGAAACAGAGGGGCTGAAACAGAAGGGGCTGAAACAGAGGGGCTGAAACAGAGGGGCTGAAACAGAGGGGCTGAATCAGTGGGGCTGATTCAGAGGGACTGAAACAGAGAGGCTGAATCAGAGTGGCTGAAACAGAGGGCGAGAAACAGAGGGGCTGAAACAGAGGGCGAGAAACAGAGTGGCTGAAACAGAGGGGCTGAAACAGAGAGCACGAAACAGAGGGGCTGAAACAGAGGGCGAGAAACAGAGGGGCTGATACAGAGGGGCTAAATCAGAGGGGCAGAAACAGAGGGCGAGAAACAGAGGGGCTGAAACAGAGGTCGAGAAACAGTGGGGCTGAAACTGAGGGGCTGAAACAGAGGGGCTGAAACAGAGGGGCTGAAACAGAGGGTCTGAATCAGAGGAGCGGAAACAGAGGGCGAGAAACAGAGGGGCTGAAACAGAGGGCGAGAAACAGAGGGGCTGAAACAGAGGGCGAGAAACAGAGGGGCTGAAACAGAGGGGCTGAAACAGAGGATGAGAAACAGAGGGCGAGAAACAGAGGGGCTGAAACAGAGGGGCAGAAACAGAGGGGCTGAAACAGAGGGCGAGAAACAGTGGGGCTGAAACAGAGGGCGAGAAACAGTGGGGCTGAATCAGAGGGCGAGAAACAGAGGGGCTGAAACAGAGGGGCTGAAACAGAGGACGAGAAACAGAGGGGCTGAATCAGAGGGGCTGAATCAGAGGGGCTGAAACAGAGGGGCTGAAACAGAGGGCGAGAATCAAACGGGCTGAAACAGCGGGCGAGAAACAGAGGGCGAGAAACAGCGGGGCTGAAACAGAGGGGCTGAAACAGACGGGCTGAAACAGAGAGTCTGAAACAGAGGGCGAGAAACAGAGGGGCTGAAACAGAGGGCGAGAAACAGAGGGGCTGAAACAGAGGGGCTGAAACAGAGGGGCTGAAACAGAGGGGCTGAATCAGAGGGTCTGAAAGAGAGGGGCTGAATCAGAGGGGCTGAAACTGAGGGCGAGAAACAGTGGGGCTGAAACAGAGGGCGAGAAACAGAGGGGCTGAAACAGAGGGGCTGAAACAGAGGGGCGGAAACAGAGGGGCTGAAACAGAGGGCGAGAAACAGAGAGGCTGAAACAGAGGGCGTGAAACAGAGGGGCTGAAACAGAGGGCGAGAAACAGAGGGGCTGAAAGAGAGGGCGAGAAACAGAGGGGCTGAAACAGAGGGCGAGAAACAGAGGGACTGAAACAGAGGTGCTGAAGCACAGGGGCTGAAACAGAGGGCGAGAAACAGAGAAGCTGAAACAGAGGGTGAGAAACTGAGGGGCTGAAACAGAGGGCGAGAAACAGAGGGGCTGAAAAAGAGGGGCTGAAACAGAGCGGCTGAAATAGAGGGGCTGTAACAGAGGGCGAGAAATAGAGGGGCTGAAACAGAGAGCGAGAAACAAAGGGGCTGAAACAGAGGGCGAGAAAGAGAGGGGCTGAAACAGAGGGGCTGAAACAGAGGGGCTGAAACAGAGGGCGTGAAACAGAGGGGCTGAAACAGAGGGCGAGAAACAGAGGGGCTGAATCAGAGGGTCTGAAACAGAGGGCGAGAAACAGAGGGGCTGAAACAGAGGGCGAGAAACAGATGGGCTGAAACAGAGGGCGAGAAACAGAGGGGCTGAAACAGAGGGGTTGAAACAGAGGGGCTGAATCAGTGGGGCTGATTCAGAGGGGCTGAAACAGAGAGGCTGAATCAGAGGGGCTGAAACAGAGGGCGAGAAACAGAGGGGCTGAAACAGAGGGCGAGAAACAGAGGGGCTGAAACAGAGGGCGAGAAACAGAGTGGCTGAAACAGAGCGGCTGAAACAGAGAGCACAAAACAGAGGGGCTGAAACAGAGGGCGAGAAACAGAAGGGCTGAAAAAGAGGGGCTAAATCAGAGGGGCAGAAACAGAGGGCGAGAAACAGAGGGGCTGAAACAGAGGTCGAGAAACAGTGGGGCTGAAACAGAGGGGCTGAAACAAAGGGGCTGAAACAGAGGGGCTGAAACAGAAGGACTGAAACAGAGGGGCTGAAACAGAGGGCGAGAAACAGAGGGGCTGAATCAGACGGGCTGAATCAGAGGGGCTGAAACAGAGGGGCTGAATCAGAGGGGCTGAATCAGATGGGCTGAAACAGAGGGCGAAAAATAGAGGGCGAGAAACAGAGGGGCTGAAACAGAGGGGCTGAAACAGAGGGGCTGAAACAGAGGGGCTGAAACAGAGGGTGAGAAACAGAGGGGCTGAAACAGAGGGCGAGAAACAGTGGGGCTGAAACAGAGGGGCTGAAACAGAAGGGCTGAAACTGAGGGGCTGAAACAGAGGGCGAGAAACAGAGGGGTTGAATCAGAGGGGCGGAATCAGAGGGGCTGAAACAGAGGAGCTGAAACAGAGGGCGAGAAACAGAGGGGCTGAAACAGAGGGCGAGAAACAGAGAGCGAGAAACAGAGGGGCTGAAACAGAGGGGCTGAAACAGAGGGACTGAAACAGAGGGGCTGATACAGAGGGGCTGAAACAGAGGGCCTGAAACAGAGGGCGAGTAACAGAGGGGCTGAAACAGAGGGCGATAAACAGAGGGGCTGAAACAGAGGGGCTGAAACAGAGGGCGAGAAACAGAGAGGCTGAATCAGAGGGCGCGAAACAGAGGGGCTGAAACAGAGGGCGAGAAACAGAGGGGCTGAAACAGAGGGGCTGAAACAGAGGGGCTGAAACAGAGGGGCTGAAACAGAGGGCGAGAAACAGTGGGGCTGAAACAGAGGGGCTGAAACAGAGGGGCTGAAACAGAGGGACTGAAACAGAGGGGCTGATACAGAGGGCGAGAAACAGAGGGGCTGAAACAGAGGGCGAGTAAAAGAGGGGCTGAAACAGAGGACGATTAACAGAGCGGCTGAAACAGAGGGGCTGAAACAGAGGGGCTGAAACAGAGGGCGAGAAACAGAGAGGCTGAAACAGAGGGCGCGAAACAGAGGGGCTGAAACAGAGGGCGAGAAACAGAGGGGCTGAAACAGAGGGGCTGAAACAGAGGGGCTGAAACAGAGGGCGAGAAACAGTGGGGCTGAAACAGAGGGACTGAAACAGAGGGTCTGAAACAGAGGGACTGAAACAGAGGGCGAGAAACAGAGGGGCTGAAACAGAGGGCGAGAAACAGAGGGGCTGAAACAGAAGGGCTGAATGAGTGCGGCTGAAACAGAGGGGCTGAATCAGAGGGGCTGAAACAGAGGGTGAGAAACAGAGTGGCTGAAACAGAGGGGCTGAAACAGAGGGGCTGAAACAGAGGGCGAGAAACAGAGGGGCTGAAACAGAGGGCGAGAATCCGAGGGTGAGAAACAGAGGGCGAGAAACAGAGGGGCTGAAACAGAGGGGCTGAAACAGAGGGGCTGAAATAGAGAGGCTGAAACAGAGGGGCTGAATCAGTGGGGCTGAAACAGAGGGTCTGAATCAGAGGAGCGGAAACAGATAGCGAGAAACAGAGGGGCTGAAACAGAGGGGCTGAAACAGAGGGCGAGAAACTGAGAGGCAGAAACAGAGGGCGAGAAACAGAGGGGCTGAAACAGAGGGCGAGAAACAGAGGGGCTGAAACAGAGTGCGAGAAACAGAGGAGTTGAAACAGAGGGGCTGAAACAGAGGGGCTGAAACAGAGGGCGAGAAACAGAGGGGCTGAAACAAAGGGCGAGAAACAGAGGCGCTGATTCAGAGGGGCTGAAACAGAGGGGCTGAATCAGAGGGGCTGAAACAGAGGGCGAGAAACATTGGTGCTGAAACAGAGGACGAGAAACAGAGGGGCAGAAACAGAGGGCGAGAAGCAGAGTGGCTAAAACAGAGGGGCTGAAACAGAGAGCGCGAAACAGAGGGGTTGAAACAGAGGGCTAGAAACAGAGGGGCTGAAACAGAGGGGCTGAAACAGAGGGGCTAAATCAGAGGGGCAGAAACAGAGGGCGAGATACAGAGGGGCTGAAACAGAGGGCGAGAAACAGAGGGGCTGAAACAGAGGGGCTGAAACAGAGGGCGAGAAACAGAGGGGCTGAAACAGAGGGCGAGAAACAGAGGGGCTGAAACAGAGGGGCTGAAACAGAGGGCATGAAACAGACGGTCTGAAACAGATGCGAGAAACAGAGGGGCTGAATCAGAGGGGCTGAAACAGAGGGCGAGAAACAGAGGGGCTGAAACAGAGGGCGAGAAACAGATGGGCTGAAACAGAGGGCGAGAAACAGAGGGGCTGAAAAAGAGGGGCTGAAACAGAGGGGCTGAATCAGTGGGGCTGATTCAGAGGGGCTGAAACAGAGAGGCTGAATCAGAGGGGCTGAAACAGAGGGCGAGAAACAGAGGGGCTGAAACAGAGGGCGAGAAACAGAGTGGCTGAAACAGAGGGGCTGAAACAGAGAGCACGAAACAGAGGGGCTGAAACAGAGGGCGAGAAACAGAGGGGCTGAAAAAGAGGGGCTAAATCAGAGGGGCAGAAACAGAGGGCGAGAAACAGAGGGGCTGAAACAGAGGTCGAGAAACAGTGGGGCTGAAACAGAGGGGCTGAAACAGAGGGGCTGAAACAGAGGGTCTGAATCAGAGGAGCGGAAACAGAGGGCGAGAAACAGAGGGGCTGAAACAGAGGGCAAGAAACAGAGGGGCTGAAACAGAGGGCGAGAAACAGAGGGGCTGAAACAGAGAGGCTGAAACAGAGGGGCTGAAACAGAGGGCGAGAAACAGAGGGGCTGAAACAGAGGGCGAGAAACAGTGGGGCTGAATCAGAGGGCGAGAAACAGAGGGGCTGAAACAGAGGGGCTGAAACAGAGGACGAGAAACAGAGGGGCTGAATCAGAGGGGCTGAATCAGAGGGGCTGAAACAGAGGGGCTGAAATAGATGGCGAGAATCAAACGGGCTGAAACAGCGGGCGAGAAACAGAGGGCGAGAAACAGAGGGGCTGAAACAGAGGGGCTGAAACAGACGGGCTGAAACAGAGAGCCTGAAACAGAGGGCGAGAAACAGAGGGGCTGAAACAGAGGGCGAGAAACAGAGGGGCTGAAACAGAGGGGCTGAAACAGAGGGGCTGAATCAGAGGGTCTGAAAGAGAGGGGCTGAATCAGAGGGGCTGAAACTGAGGGCGAGAAACAGAGGGGCTGAAACAGAGGGCGAGAAACAGTGGGGCTGAAACAGAGGGCGAGAAACAGAGGGCGAGAAACAGAGGGGCTGAAACAGAGGGCGAGAAACAGAGGGGCTGAAACAGAGGGGCTGAAACAGAGGGGCTGAAACAGAGGGCGAGAAACAGAGAGGCTGAAACAGAGGGCGTGAAACAGAGGGGCTGAAACAGACGGCGAGAAACAGAGGGGCTGAAAGAGAGGGCGAGAAAAAGAGGGGCTGAAACAGAGGGGCTGAAACAGAGGGCGAGAAACAGAGCGGCTGAAACAGAGGGCGAGAAACAGCGGGGCTGAAACAGAGGGCGAGAAACAGAGGGCGAGAAACAGAGGGACTGAAACAGAGGTGCTGAAGCACAGGGGCTGAAACAGAGGGCGAGAAACAGAGAAGCTGAAACAGAGGGGCTGAAACAGAGGGCGAGAAACAGAGGGGCTGAAAAAGAGGGGCTGAAACAGAGGGGCTGAAACAGAGGGCGAGAAATAGAGGGGCTGAAACAGAGAGCGAGAAACAAAGGGGCTGAAACAGAGGGCGAGAAACAGAGGGGCTGAAACAGAGGGGCTGAAACAGAGGGGCTGAAACAGAGGGCGTGAAACAGAGGGGCTGAAACAGAGGGCGAGAAACAGAGGGGCTGAATCAGAGGGGCTGAAACAGAGGGGCTGAAACAGAGGGGCTGAAACAGAGGGCGAGAAACAGATGGGCTGAAACAGAGGGCGAGAAACAGAGGGGCTGAAACAGAGGGGCTGAAACAGAGGGGCTGAATCAGTGGGGCTGATTCAGAGGGGCTGAAACAGAGAGGCTGAATCAGAGGGGCTGAAACAGAGGGCGAGAAACAGAGAAGCTGAAACAGAGGGCGAGAAACAGAGGGGCTGAAACAGAGGGCGAGAAACAGAGTGGCTGAAACAGAGGGGCTGAAACAGAGAGCACGAAACAGAGGGGCTGAAACAGAGGGCGAGAAACAGAGGGGCTGAAAAATAGGGGATAAATCAGAGGGGCAGAAACAGAGGGCGAGAAACAGAGGGGCTGAAACAGAGGGCGAGAAACAGATGGGCTGAAACAGAGGGCGAGAAACAGAGGGGCTGAAACAGAGGGGCTGAAACAGAGGGGCTGAATCAGTGGGGCTGATTCAGAGGGGCTGAAACAGAGAGGCTGAATCAGAGGGGCTGAAACAGAGGGCGAGAAACAGAGGGGCTGAAACAGAGGCGAGAAACAGAGGGGCTGAAACAGAGGGCGAGAAACAGAGTGGCTGAAACAGAGGGGCTGAAACAGAGAGCACGAAACAGAGGGGCTGAAACAGAGGGCGAGAAACAGAGGGGCTGAAACAGAGGGGCTGAAACAGAAGGGCTGAAACTGAGGGGCTGAAACAGAGGGCGAGAAACAGAGGGGTTGAATCAGAGGGGCGGAATCAGAGGGGCTGAAACAGAGGGGCTGAAACAGAGGGCGAGAAACAGAGGGGCTGAAACAGAGGGCGAGAAACAGAGAGCGAGAAACAGAGGGGCTGAAACAGAGGGGCTGAAACAGAGGGACTGAAACAGAGGGGCTGATACAGAGGGCGAGAAACAGAGCGGCTGAAACAGCGGGCGAGTAACAGAGGGGCTGAAACAGAGGGCGATAAACAGAGGGGCTGAAACAGAGGGGCTGAAACAGAGGGCGAGAAACAGAGAGGCTGAATCAGAGGGCGCGAAACAGAGTGGCTGAAACAGAGGGCGAGAAACAGAGGGGCTGAAACAGAGGGGCTGAAACAGAGGGGCTGAAACAGAGGGGCTGAAACAGAGGGCGAGAAACAGTGGGGCTGAAACAGAGGGGCTGAAACAGAGGGGCTGAAACAGAGGGACTGAAACAGAGGGGCTGATACAGAGGGCGAGAAACAGAGTGGCTGAAACAGAGGGCGAGTAAAAGAGGGGCTGAATCAGAGGACGATTAACAGAGCGGCTGAAACAGAGGGGCTGAAACAGAGGGGCTGAAACAGAGGGCGAGAAACAGAGAGGCTGAAACAGAGGGCGCGAAACAGAGGGGCTGAAACAGAGGGCGAGAAACAGAGGGGCTGAAACAGAGGGGCTGAAACAGAGGGGCTGAAACAGAGGGCGAGAAACAGTGGGGCTGAAACAGAGGGACTGAAACAGAGGGTCTGAAACAGAGGGACTGAAACAGAGGGCGAGAAACAGAGGGGCTGAAACAGAGGGCGAGAAACAGAGGGGCTGAAACAGAAGGGCTGAATGAGTGCGGCTGAAACAGAGGGGCTGAATCAGAGGGGCTGAAACAGAGGGTGAGAAACAGAGTGGCTGAAACAGAGGGGCTGAAACAGAGGGGCTGAAACAGAGGGCGAGAAACAGAGGGGCTGAAACAGAGGGCGAGAATCCGAGGGTGAGAAACAGAGGGCGAGAAACAGAGGGGATGAAACAGAGGGGCTGAAACAGAGGGGCTGAAATAGAGAGGCTGAAACAGAGGGGCTGAATCAGTGGGGCTGAAACAGAGGGTCTGAATCAGAGGAGCGGAAACAGATAGCGAGAAACAGAGGGGCTGAAACAGAGGGGCTGAAACAGAGGGCGAGAAACAGAGGGGCTGAAACAGAGGGCGAGAAACAGAGGGGCTGAAACAGAGTGCGAGAAACAGAGGAGTTGAAACAGAGGGGCTGAAACAGAGGGGCTGAAACAGAGGGCGAGAAACAGAGGGGCTGAAACAAAGGGCGAGAAACAGAGGGGCTGATTCAGAGGGGCTGAAACAGAGGGGCTGAAACAGAGGGGCTGAAACAGAGGGCGAGAAACAGTGGGGCTGAAACAGAGGGGCTGAAACAGAGGGGCTGATACAGAGGGCGGGAAACAGAGGGGCTGAAACGGAGGGCGAGTAACAAAGGGGCTGAAACAGAGGGCGATAAACAGAGGGGCTGAAACAGAGGGGCTGAAACAGAGGGGCTGAAACAGAGGGGCTGAAACAGAGGGCGAGAAACAGAGGGGCTGAAACAGAGGGGCTGAAACAGAGGGGCTAAATCAGAGGGGCAGAAACAGAGGGCGAGATACAGTGGGGCTGAAACAGAGGGCGAGAAACAGAGGGGCTGAAACAGAGGGGCTGAAACAGAGGGCGAGAAACAGAGGGGCTGAAACAGAGGGCGAGAAACAGAGGGGCTGAAACAGAGGGGCTGAAACAGAGGGCATGAAACAGACGGTCTGAAACAGATGCGAGAAACAGAGGGGCTGAATCAGAGGGGCTGAAACAGAGGGCGAGAAACAGAGGGGCTGAAACAGAGGGCGAGAAACAGATGGGCTGAAACAGAGGGCGAGAAACAGAGGGGCTGAAAAAGAGGGGCTGAAACAGAGGGGCTGAATCAGTGGGGCTGATTCAGAGGGGCCGAAACAGAGAGGCTGAATCAGAGGGGCTGAAACAGAGGGCGAGAAACAGAGGGGCTGAAACAGAGGGCGAGAAACAGAGTGGCTGAAACAGAGGGGCTGAAACAGAGAGCACGAAACAGAGGGGCTGAAACAGAGGGCGAGAAACAGAGGGGCCGAAAAAGAGGGGCTAAATCAGAGGGGCAGAAACAGAGGGCGAGAAACAGAGGGGCTGAAACAGAGGTCGAGAAACAGTGGGGCTGAAACAGAGGGGCTGAAACAGAGGGGCTGAAACAGAGGGGCTGAAACAGAGGGTCTGAATCAGAGGAGCGGAAACAGAGGGCGAGAAACAGAGGGGCTGAAACAGAGGGCAAGAAACAGAGGGGCTGAAACAGAGGGCGAGAAACAGAGGGGCTGAAACAGAGAGGCTGAAACAGAGGGGCTGAAACAGAGGGCGAGAAACAGAGGGGCTGAAACAGAGGGCGAGAAACAGTGGGGCTGAATCAGAGGGCGAGAAACAGAGGGGCTGAAACAGAGGGGCTGAAACAGAGGACGAGAAACAGAGGGGCTGAATCAGAGGGGCTGAATCAGAGGGGCTGAAACAGAGGGGCTGAAACAGATGGCGAGAATCAAACGGGCTGAAACAGCGGGCGAGAAACAGAGGGCGAGAAACAGAGGGGCTGAAACAGAGGGGCTGAAACAGACGGGCTGAAACAGAGAGCCTGAAACAGAGGGCGAGAAACAGAGGGGCTGAAACAGAGGGCGAGAAACAGAGGGGCTGAAACAGAGGGGCTGAAACAGAGGGGCTGAAACAGAGGGGCTGAATCAGAGGGTCTGAAAGAGAGGGGCTGAATCAGAGGGGCTGAAACTGAGGGCGAGAAACAGAGGGGCTGAAACAGAGGGCGAGAAACAGTGGGGCTGAAACAGAGGGCGAGAAACAGAGGGCGAGAAACAGAGGGGCTGAAACAGAGGGCGAGAAACAGAGGGGCTGAAACAGAGGGGCTGAAACAGAGGGGCTGAAACAGAGGGCGAGAAACAGAGAGGCTGAAACAGAGGGCGTGAAACAGAGGGGCTGAAACAGAGGGCGAGAAACAGAGGGGCTGAAAGAGAGGGCGACAAACAGAGGGCGAGAAACAGAGGGACTGAAACAGAGGTGCTGAAGCACAGGGGCTGAAACAGAGGGCGAGAAACAGAGAAGCTGAAACAGCGGGGCTGAAACAGAGGGCGAGAAACAGAGGGGCTGAAAAAGAGGGGCTGAAACAGAGGGGCTGAAACAGAGGGCGAGAAATAGAGGGGCTGAAACAGAGAGCGAGAAACAAAGGGGCTGAAACAGAGGGCGAGAAACAGAGGGGCTGAAACAGAGGGGCTGAAACAGAGGGGCTGAAACAGAGGGCGTGAAACAGAGGGGCTGAAACAGAGGGCGAGAAACAGAGGGGCTGAATCAGAGGGGCTGAAACAGAGGGGCTGAAACAGAGGGGCTGAAACAGAGGGCGAGAAACAGATGGGCTGAAACAGAGGGCGAGAAACAGAGGGGCTGAAACAGAGGGGCTGAAACAGAGGGGCTGAATCAGTGGGGCTGATTCAGAGGGGCTGAAACAGAGAGGCTGAATCAGAGGGGCTGAAACAGAGGGCGAGAAACAGAGAAGCTGAAACAGAGGGCGAGAAACAGAGGGGCTGAAACAGAGGGCGAGAAACAGAGTGGCTGAAACAGAGGGGCTGAAACAGAGAGCACGAAACAGAGGGGCTGAAACAGAGGGCGAGAAACAGAGGGGCTGAAAAAGAGGGGATAAATCAGAGGGGCAGAAACAGAGGGCGAGAAACAGCGGGGCTGAAACAGAGGGCGAGAAACAGATGGGCTGAAACAGAGGGCGAGAAACAGAGGGGCTGAAACAGAGGGGCTGAAACAGAGGGGCTGAATCAGTGGGGCTGATTCAGAGGGGCTGAAACAGAGAGGCTGAATCAGAGGGGCTGAAACAGAGGGCGAGAAACAGAGGGGCTGAAACAGAGGCGAGAAACAGAGGGGCTGAAACAGAGGGCGAGAAACAGAGTGGCTGAAACAGAGGGGCTGAAACAGAGAGCACGAAACAGAGGGGCTGAAACAGAGGGCGAGAAACAGAGGGGCTGAAAAAGAGGGGATAAATCAGAGGGGCAGAAACAGAGGGCGAGAAACAGAGGGGCTGAAACAGAGGTCGAGAAACAGTGGGGCTGAAACAGAGGGGCTGAAACAGAGGGGCTGAAACAGAAGGACTGAAACAGAGGGGCTGAAACAGAGGGCGAGAAACAGAGGGGCTGAATCATACGGGCTGAATCAGAGGGGCTGAAACAGAGGGGCTGAATCTGAGGGGCTGAATCAGATGGGCTGAAACAGAGGGCGAGAAATAGAGGGCGAGAAACAGAGGGGCTGAAACAGAGGGGCTGAAACAGATCGGCTGAAACAGAGGGGCTGAAACAGAGGGTGAGAAACAGAGGGGCTGAAACAGAGGGCGAGAAACAGAGGGGCTGAAACAGAGGGGCTGAAACAGAAGGGCTGAAACTGAGGGGCTGAAACAGAGGGCGAGAAACAGAGGGGTTGAATCAGAGGGGCGGAATCAGAGGGGCTGAAACAGAGGGGCTGAAACAGAGGGCGAGAAACTGAGGGGCTGAAACAGAGGGACATAAACAGAGGGGCTGAAACAGAGGGCCAGAAACAGTGGGGCTGAAACAGAGGGCGAGTAACAGAGGTCGAGAAACAGAGGGTCTGAAACAGAGGGGCTGAAACAGAGGGGCTGATACAGAGGGCGAGAAACAGAGGGGCTGAATCAGAGGGGCTGAAACGGAGGGTGAGAAACGGAGGGGCTGAAACAGAGGGCGAGAAACAGAGTGGCTGAAACAGACGGGCTGAAACAAAGGGGCTGCAAAAGAGGGCGAAAAACAGAGGCGCTGAAACAGAGGCCGAGAAACAGAGGGGCTGAAACAGAGGGGCTGAAACAGAGGGGCTGAATGAGTGGGGCTGAATCAGAGGGGCTGAATCAGAGGGGCTGAAACAGAGTGGCTGAAACAGAGGGGCTGAAACAGAGGGGCTGGAACAGAGGGGGAGAAACAGAGGGGCTGAAACAGAGGGGCTGAATCAGAGGGGCTGAAACAGAGGGCGAGAAACAGAGGGGCTGAAACAGAGGGCGAGAAACCGAGGGGCAGAAACAGAGGGTGAGAAACAGAGGGGCTGAAACAGAGGGCGAGAAACAGAGGGGCTGAAACAGAGGGAGAGAAACAGAGGGGCTGAAACAGAGGGCGAGAAACAGAGGGCGAGAAACAGAGGGACTGAAACAGAGGCGCTGAAACACAGGGGCTGAAACAGAGGGCGAGAAACAGAGGGGCTGAAACAGAGGGGCTGAAACAGAGGGACTGAAACAGAGGGGCTGATACAGAGGGCGAGAAACAGAGGGGATGAAACAGAGGGCGAGTAACAGAGGGGCTGAAACAGAGGGCGATAAACAGAGGGGCTGAAACAGAGGGGCTGAAACAGAGGGCGAGAAACAGAGAGGCTGAAACAGAGGGCGCGAAACAGAGGGGCTGAAACAGAGGGCGAGAAACAGAGGGGCTGAAACAGAGGGGCTGAAACAGAGGGGCTGAAACAGAGGGGCTGAAACAGAGGGCGAGAAACAGTGGGGCTGAAACAGAGGGGCTGAAACAGAGGGGCTGATACAGAGGGCGGGAAACAGAGGGGCTGAAACAGAGGGCGAGTAACAAAGGGGCTGAAACAGAGGGCGATAAACAGAGGGGCTGAAACAGAGGGGCTGAAACAGAGGGGCTGAAACAGAGGGCGAGAAACAGAGAGGCTGAAACAGAGGGGCTGAAACAGAGGGCGAGAAACTGAGAGGCAGAAACAGAGGGCGAGAAACAGAGGGGCTGAAACAGAGGGCGAGAAACAGAGGGGCTGAAACAGAGTGCGAGAAACAGAGGAGTTGAAACAGAGGGGCTGAAACAGAGGGGCTGAAACAGAGGGCGAGAAACAGAGGGGCTGAAACAGAGGGCGAGAAACAGAGGGGCTGAAACAGAGGGGCTGAAACAGAGGGGCTGAATCAGAGGGGCTGATTCAGAGGGGCTGAAACAGTGGGGCTGAATCAGACGGGCTGAAACAGAGGGCGAGAAACATTGGGGCTGAAACAGAGGACGAGAAACAGAGGGGCAGAAACAGAGGGCGAGAAACAGAGGGGCTGAAACAGAGGGGCTGAAACAGAGGGGCTGAAACAGAGGGGCTGAAACAGAGGGCGAGAAACAGTGGGGCTGAAACAGAGGGGCTGAAACAGAGGGGCTGATACAGAGGGCGGGAAACAGAGGGGCTGAAACAGAGGGCGAGTAACAAAGGGGCTGAAACAGAGGGCGATAAACAGAGGGGCTGAAACAGAGGGGCTGAAACAGAGGGGCTGAAACAGAGGGCGAGAAACAGAGAGGCTGAAACAGAGGGGCTGAAACAGAGGGCGAGAAACTGAGAGGCAGAAACAGAGGGCGAGAAACAGAGGGGCTGAAACAGAGGGCGAGAAACAGAGGGGCTGAAACAGAGTGCGAGAAACAGAGGAGTTGAAACAGAGGGGCTGAAACAGAGGGGCTGAAACAGAGGGCGAGAAACAGAGGGGCTGAAACAGAGGGCGAGAAACAGAGGGGCTGAAACAGAGGGGCTGAAACAGAGGGGCTGAATCAGAGGGGCTGATTCAGAGGGGCTGAAACAGAGGGGCTGAATCAGACGGGCTGAAACAGAGGGCGAGAAACATTGGGGCTGAAACAGAGGACGAGAAACAGAGGGGCAGAAACAGAGGGCGAGAAGCAGAGTGGCTAAAACAGAGGGGCTGAAACAGAGAGCGCGAAACAGAGGGGCTGAAACAGAGGGGCTGAAATAGAGGGGCTGAAACAGAGGGCGAGAAACAGTGGGGCTGAAACAGAGGGGCTGAAACAGAGGGGCTGATACAGAGGGCGGGAAACAGAGGGGCTGAAACAAAGGGCGAGTAACAGAGGGGCTGAAACAGAGGGCGATAAACAGAGGGGCTGAA
Source organism: Chiloscyllium punctatum (assembly GCF_047496795.1). Classification (NCBI taxonomy): domain Eukaryota; kingdom Metazoa; phylum Chordata; class Chondrichthyes; order Orectolobiformes; family Hemiscylliidae; genus Chiloscyllium; species Chiloscyllium punctatum. The sequence continues at coordinate 144,818,833 of NC_092742.1, forward strand.
ACAGAGGGGCTGAAACAGAGGGGCTGAAACAGAGGGCGAGAAACAGAGAGGCTGAAACAGAGGGCGCGAAACAGAGGGGCTGAAACAGAGGGCGAGAAACAGAGGGGCTGAAACAGAGGGGCTGAAACAGAGGGGCTGAAACAGAGGGGCTGAAACAGAGGGCGAGAAACAGTGGGGCTGAAACAGAGGGACTGAAACAGAGGGTCTGAAACTGAGGGACTGAAACAGAGGGCGAGAAACAGAGGGGCTGAAACAGAGGGCGAGAAACAGGGGCTGAAACAGAAGGGCTGAATGAGTGGGGCTGAAACAGAGGGGCTGATTCAGAGGGGCTGAAACAGAGGGTGAGAAACAGAGGGGCTGAAACAGAGGTCGAGAAACAGAGGGGCTGAAACAGAGGGGCTGAAACAGAGGGGCTGAAACAGAGGGGCTGAAGCAGAAGGGCTGAATGAGTGGGGCTGAAACAGAGGGGCTGAATCAGAGGGGCAGAAACAGAGGGCGAGAAACAGAGGTTCTGAAACACAGGTCGAGAAACAGAGGGGCTGAAACAGAGGGGCTGAAACAGAGGGGCTGAAACAGAGGGGCTGAAACAGAGGGCGAGAAACAATCGGGCTGAAACAGAGGGGCTGAAACAGAGGGGCTGATACAGAGGGCGAGAAACAGAGGCGCTGAAACAGAGGGCGAGTAACAGAGGGGCTGAAACAGAGGGCGATAAACAGAGGGGCTGAAACAGAGTGGCTGAAACAGAGGCGCTGAAACAGAGGGGATGAAATAGAGGGGCTGAAACAGAGGGCGAGAAACTGAGAGGCAGAAACAGAGGGCGAGAAACAGAGGGGCTGAAACAGAGGGCGAGAAACAGAGGTTGGCTGAAACAGAGTGCGAGAAACAGAGGAGTTGAAACAGAGGGGCTGAAACAGAGGGGCTGAAACAGAGGGCGAGAAACAGAGGGGCTGAAACAGAGGGCGAGACACAGAGGGGCTGAAACAGAGGGGCTGAAACAGAGGGGCTGAATCAGAGGGGCTGATTCAGAGGGGCTGAAACAGAGGGGCTGAATCAGAGGGGCTGAAACAGAGGGCGAGAAACAGAGGGGCTGAAACAGAGGACGAGAAACAGAGGGGCAGAAACAGAGGGCGAGAAGCAGAGTGGCTAAAACAGAGGGGCTGAAACAGAGAGTGCGAAACAGAGGGGCTGAAACAGAGGGCGAGAAACAGAGGGGCTGAAACAGAGGGGCTGAAACAGTGGGGCTAAATCAGAGGGGCAGAAACAGAGGGCGAGAAACAGAGGGGCTGAAACAGAGGGCGAGAAACAGAGGGGCTGAAACAGAGGGGCTGAAACAGAGGGGCTGAAACAGAGGGGCTGAAACAGAGGGCGAGAAACAGAGGGGCTGAAACAGAGGGCGAGAAACAGAGGGGCAGAAACAGAGGGGCTGAAACAGAAGGGCTGAAACAGAGGGGCTGAAACAGAGGGCGAGAAACAGAGGGGCTGAATCAGAGGGGCTGAATCACAGGGACATAAACAGAGGGGCTGAAACAGAGGGCCAGAAACAGTGGGGCTGAAACAGAGGGCGAGTAACAGAGGTCGAGAAACAGAGGGGCTGAAACAGAGGGGCTGAAACAGAGGGGCTGATACAGAGGGCGAGAAACAGAGGGGCTGAATCAGAGGGGCTGAAACGGAGGGTGAGAAACGGAGGGGCTGAAACAGAGGGCGAGAAACAGAGTGGCTGAAACAGACGGGCTGAAACAAAGGGGCTGCAAAAGAGGGCGAAAAACAGAGGCGCTGAAACAGAGGCCGAGAAACAGAGGGGCTGAAACAGAGGGGCTGAAACAGAGGGGCTGAATGAGTGGGGCTGAATCAGAGGGGCTGAATCAGAGGGGCTGAAACAGAGTGGCTGAAACAGAGGGGCTGAAACAGAGGGGCTGGAACAGAGGGGGAGAAACAGAGGGGCTGAAACAGAGGGGCTGAATCAGAGGGGCTGAAACAGAGGGCGAGAAACAGAGGGGCTGAAACAGAGGGCGAGAAACCGAGGGGCAGAAACAGAGGGTGAGAAACAGAGGGGCTGAAACAGAGGGCGAGAAACAGAGGGGCTGAAACAGAGGGCGAGAAACAGAGGGGCTGAAACAGAGGGCGAGAAACAGAGGGCGAGAAACAGAGGGACTGAAACAGAGGCGCTGAAACAGAGGGCGAGAAACAGAGGGGCTGAAACAGAGTGCGAGAAACCGAGGGGCTGAAACAGAGGGCGAGAAACAGAGAGGCTGAAACAGAGGGGCTGAAACAGAGGTGCTGAATCAGAGGGGCTGATTCAGAGGGGCTGAAACAGAGGGGCTGAAACAGAGGGCGAGAAACAGAGGGGCTGAAACAGAGGGTGAGAAACACAGGGGCTGAAACAGAGGGCGAGAAACAGAGTGGCTGAAACAGAGGGGCTGAAACAGAGAGCGCGAAACAGAGGGACTGAAACAGAGGGCGAGAAACAGAGGGGCTGAAAAAGAGGGGCTGAAACAGAGGGGCTGAATCAGAGGGACAGAAACAGAGGGCGATAAACAGAGGGGCTGAAACAGAGGGCGAGAAACAGAGCGGCTGAAACACAGGGGCTGAAACAGAGGGGCTGAAACAGAGGGCGAGAAACAGAGGGGCTGAAACAGAGGGCGAGAAACAGAGGGGCTGAAACAGAGGGGCTGAAACAGAAGGGCTGAAACAGAGGGGCTGAAACAGAGGGCGAGAAACAGAGGGGCTGAATCAGAGGGGCTGAATCAGAGGGGCTGAAACAGAGGGGCTGAAACAGAGGGCGAGAAACAGAGGGGCTGAAACAGAGGGCGAGTAACAGAGGGCGAGAAACAGAGGGGCTGAAACAGAGGGGCTGAAACAGAGGGGCTGAAACAGAGGGCGAGAAACAGAGGGGCTGAATCAGAGGGGCTGAAACAGAGGGTGAGAAACAGAGGGGCTGAAACAGAGGGCCAGAAACAGAGTGGCTGAAACAGACGGGCTGAAACAGAGGGGCTGAAAAAGAGGGCGAAAAACAGAGGGGAAAAAACAGAGGGCGAGAAACAGAGGTGCTGAAACAGAGGGGCTTAAACAGAGGGGCTGAATGAGTGGGGCTGAATCAGAGGGGCTGAATCAGAGGGGCTGGAACAGATGGGGAGAAACAGAGGGGCTGAAACAGAGAGGCTGAATCAGAGGGGCTGAAACAGAGGGCGAGAAAAAGAGGGGCTGAAACAGAGGGCGAGAAACAGATGGGCAGAAAGAGAGGGCGAGAAACAGAGGGGCTGAAACAGAGGGGCTGAAACAGAGGGCGAAAAAGAGAGGGGCTGAAACAGAGGGCTAGAAACAGAGGGTGAGAAACAGAGGGCGAGAAACAGAGGGGATGAAACAGTGGGGTTGAAACAGAGGGGCTGAAACAGAGGGGCTGAAACAGAGGGGCTGAATCAGAGGGGATGAAACAGAGGGGCTGAAACAGAGAGCGAGAAACAGAGGGGCTTAAACAGAGGGGCTGAAACAGAGGGCGAGAAACAGAGGGGCTGAAACAGAGGGGCTGAAACAGAGGGGCTGAAACAGAGGGCGAGAAACAGAGGGGCTGAAATAGAGGGCGAGAAACAGAGGGGCTGAAACAGAGGGGCTGAAACAGAGGGGCTGAAACAGAGGGCGAGAAACAGAGGGGCTGAAACAGAGGGCGAGAAACAGTGGGGCTGAATAAGACGGCGAGAAGCAGAGGGGCTGAAACAGAGGGGCTGAAACAGAGGGCGAGAAACAGAGGGGCTGAAACAGAGGCGAGAAACAGAGGGGCTGAAACAGAGGGCGAGAAACAGAGTGGCTGAAACAGAGGGGCTGAAACAGAGAGCACGAAACAGAGGGGCTGAAACAGAGGGCGAGAAACAGAGGGGCTGAAAAAGAGGGGATAAATCAGAGGGGCAGAAACAGAGGGCGAGAAACAGAGGGGCTGAAACAGAGGTCGAGAAACAGTGGGGCTGAAACAGAGGGGCTGAAACAGAGGGGCTGAAACAGAAGGACTGAAACAGAGGGGCTGAAACAGAGGGCGAGAAACAGAGGGGCTGAATCATACGGGCTGAATCAGAGGGGCTGAAACAGAGGGGCTGAATCTGAGGGGCTGAATCAGATGGGCTGAAACAGAGGGCGAGAAATAGAGGGCGAGAAACAGAGGGGCTGAAACAGAGGGGCTGAAACAGAGGGGCTGAAACAGAGGGGCTGAAACAGAGGGTGAGAAACAGAGGGGCTGAAACAGAGGGCGAGAAACAGAGGGAATGAAACAGAGGGGCTGAAACAGAAGGGCTGAAACTGAGGGGCTGAAACAGAGGGCGAGAAACAGAGGGGTTGAATCAGAGGGGCGGAATCAGAGGGGCTGAAACAGAGGGGCTGAAACAGAGGGCGAGAAACTGAGGGGCTGAAACAGAGGGTGAGAAACAGAGGGCGAGAAACAGAGGGGCTGAAACAGAGGGGCTGAAACAGAGGGACTGAAACAGAGGGGCTGATACAGAGGGCGAGAAACAGAGGGGCTGAAACAGAGGGCGAGTAACAGAGGGGCTGAAACAGAGGGCGATAAACAGAGGGGCTGAAACAGAGGGCGAGAAACAGAGAGGCTGAAACAGAGGGCGCGAAACAGAGGGGCTGAAACAGAGGGCGAGAAACAGAGGGGCTGAAACAGAGGGGCTGAAACAGAGGGGCTGAAACAGAGGGGCTGAAACAGAGGGCGAGAAACAGTGGGGCTGAAACAGAGGGGCTGAAACAGAGGGGCTGATACAGAGGGCGGGAAACAGAGGGGCTGAAACAGAGGGCGAGTAACAAAGGGGCTGAAACAGAGGGCGATAAACAGAGGGGCTGAATCAGAGGGGCTGAAACAGAGGGGCTGAAACAGAGGGCGAGAAACAGAGAGGCTGAAACAGAGGGGCTGAAACAGAGGGCGAGAAACTGAGAGGCAGAAACAGAGGGCGAGAAACAGAGGGGCTGAAACAGAGGGCGAGAAACAGAGGGGCTGAAACAGAGTGCGAGAAACAGAGGAGTTGAAACAGAGGGGCTGAAACAGAGGGGCTGAAACAGAGGGCGAGAAACAGAGGGGCTGAAACAGAGGGCGAGAAACAGAGGGGCTGAAACAGAGGGGCTGAAACAGAGGGGCTGAATCAGAGGGGCTGATTCAGAGGGGCTGAAACAGAGGGGCTGAATCAGAGGAGCTGAAACAGAGGGCGAGAAACATTGGGGCTGAAACAGAGGACGAGAAACAGAGGGGCAGAAACAGAGGGCGAGAAGCAGAGTGGCTAAAACAGAGGGGCTGAAACAGAGAGCGCGAAACAGAGGGGCTGAAACAGAGGGGCTGAAATAGAGGGGCTGAAACAGAGGGCGAGAAACAGTGGGGCTGAAACAGAGGGGCTGAAACAGAGGGGCTGATACAGAGGGCGGGAAACAGAGTGGCTGAAACAAAGGGCGAGTAACAGAGGGGCTGAAACAGAGGGCGATAAACAGAGGGGCTGAAACAGAGGGGCTGAAACAGAGGGGCTGAAACAGAGGGCGAGAAACAGAGAGGCTGAAACAGAGGGCGCGAAACAGAGGGGCTGAAACAGAGGGCGAGAAACAGAGGGGCTGAAACAGAGGGGCTGAAACAGAGGGGCTGAAACAGAGGGGCTGAAACAGAGGGCGAGAAACAGTGGGGCTGAAACTGAGGGAGTGAAACAGAGGGTCTGAAACTGAGGGACTGAAACAGAGGGCGAGAAACAGAGGGGCTGAAACAGAGGGCGAGAAACAGGGGCTGAAACAGAAGGGCTGAATGAGTGGGGCTGAAACAGAGGGGCTGAATCAGAGGGGCTGAAACAGAGGGTGTGAAACAGAGGGGCTGAAACAGAGGTCGAGAAACAGAGGGGCTGAAACAGAGGGGCTGAAACAGAGGGGCTGAAACAGAGGGGCTGAAACAGAAGGGCTGAATGAGTGGGGCTGAAACAGAGGGGCTGAATCAGAGGGGCAGAAACAGACGGCGAGAAACAGAGGGGCTGAAACACAGGTCGAGAAACAGAGGGGCTGAAACAGAGGGGCTGAAACAGAGGGGCTGAAACAGAGGAGCTGAAACAGAGGGCGAGAAACAATCGGGCTGAAACAGAGGGGCTGAAACAGAGGGGCTGATACAGAGGGCGAGAAACAGAGGCGCTGAAACAGAGGGCGAGTAACAGAGGGGCTGAAACAGAGGGCGATAAACAGAGGGGCTGAAACAGAGTGGCTGAAACAGAGGCGCTGAAACAGAGGGGATGAAATAGAGGGGCTGAAACAGAGGGCGAGAAACTGAGAGGCAGAAACAGAGGGCGAGAAACAGAGGGGCTGAAACAGAGGGCGAGAAACAGAGGTTGGCTGAAACAGAGTGCGAGAAACAGAGGAGTTGAAACAGAGGGGCTGAAACAGAGGGGCTGAAACAGAGGGCGAGAAACAGAGGGGCTGAAACAGAGGGCGAGACACAGAGGGGCTGAAACAGAGGGGCTGAAACAGAGGGGCTGAATCAGAGGGGCTGATTCAGAGGGGCTGAAACAGAGGGGCTGAATCAGAGGGGCTGAAACAGAGGGCGAGAAACAGAGGGGCTGAAACAGAGGACGAGAAACAGAGGGGCAGAAACAGAGGGCGAGAAGCAGAGTGGCTAAAACAGAGGGGCTGAAACAGAGAGCGCGAAACAGAGGGGCTGAAACAGAGGGCGAGAAACAGAGGGGCTGAAACAGAGGGGCTGAAACAGAGGGGCTAAATCAGAGGGGCAGAAACAGAGGGCGAGAAACAGAGGGGCTGAAACAGAGGGCGAGAAACAGAGGGGCTGAAACAGAGGGGCTGAAACAGAGGGGCTGAAACAGAGGGGCTGAAACAGAGGGCGAGAAACAGAGGGGCTGAAACAGAGGGCGAGAAACAGAGGGGCAGAAACAGAGGGGCTGAAACAGAAGGGCTGAAACAGAGGGGCTGAAACAGAGGGCGAGAAACAGAGGGGCTGAATCAGAGGGGCTGAATCACAGGGACATAAACAGAGGGGCTGAAACAGAGGGCCAGAAACAGTGGGGCTGAAACAGAGGGCGAGTAACAGAGGTCGAGAAACAGAGGGGCTGAAACAGAGGGGCTGAAACAGAGGGGCTGATACAGAGGGCGAGAAACAGAGGGGCTGAATCAGAGGGGCTGAAACGGAGGGTGAGAAACGGAGGGGCTGAAACAGAGGGCGAGAAACAGAGTGGCTGAAACAGACGGGCTGAAACAAAGGGGCTGCAAAAGAGGGCGAAAAACAGAGGCGCTGAAACAGAGGCCGAGAAACAGAGGGGCTGAAACAGAGGGGCTGAAACAGAGGGGCTGAATGAGTGGGGCTGAATCAGAGGGGCTGAATTAGAGGGGCTGAAACAGAGTGGCTGAAACAGAGGGGCTGAAACAGAGGGGCTGGAACAGAGGGGGAGAAACAGAGGGGCTGAAACAGAGGGGCTGAATCAGAGGGGCTGAAACAGAGGGCGAGAAACAGAGGGGCTGAAACAGAGGGCGAGAAACCGAGGGGCAGAAACAGAGGGTGAGAAACAGAGGGGCTGAAACAGAGGGCGAGAAACAGAGGGGCTGAAACAGAGGGCGAGAAACAGAGGGGCTGAAACAGAGGGCGAGAAACAGAGGGCGAGAAACAGAGGGACTGAAACAGAGGCGCTGAAACACAGGGGCTGAAACAGAGGGCGAGAAACAGAGGGGCTGAAACAGAGTGCGAGAAACCGAGGGGCTGAAACAGAGGGCGAGAAACAGAGAGGCTGAAACAGAGGGGCTGAAACAGAGGTGCTGAATCAGAGGGGCTGATTCAGAGGGGCTGAAACAGAGGGGCTGAATCAGAGGGCGAGAAACAGAGGGGCTGAAACAGAGGGCGAGAAACACAGGGGCTGAAACAGAGGGCGAGAAACAGAGTGGCTGAAACAGAGGGGCTGAAACAGAGAGCGCGAAACAGAGGGACTGAAACAGAGGGCGAGAAACAGAGGGGCTGAAAAAGAGGGTCTGAAACAGAGGGGCTGAATCAGAGGGACAGAAACAGAGGGCGATAAACAGAGGGGCTGAAACAGAGGGCGAGAAACAGAGCGGCTGAAACACAGGGGCTGAAACAGAGGGGCTGAAACAGAGGGCGAGAAACAGAGGGGCTGAAACAGAGGGCGAGAAACAGAGGGGCTGAAACAGAGGGGCTGAAACAGAAGGGCTGAAACAGAGGGGCTGAAACAGAGGGCGAGAAACAGAGGGGCTGAATCAGAGGGGCTGAATCAGAGGGGCTGAAACAGAGGGGCTGAAACAGAGGGCGAGAAACAGAGGGGCTGAAACAGAGGGCGAGTAACAGAGGGCGAGAAACAGAGGGGCTGAAACTGAGGGGCTGAAACAGAGGGGCTGATACAGAGGGCGAGAAACAGAGGGGCTGAATCAGAGGGGCTGAAACAGAGGGTGAGAAACAGAGGGGCTGAAACAGAGGGCCAGAAACAGAGTGGCTGAAACAGACGGGCTGAAACAGAGGGGCTGAAAAAGAGGGCGAAAAACAGAGGGGAAAAAACAGAGGGCGAGAAACAGAGGTGCTGAAACAGAGGGGCTTAAACAGAGGGGCTGAATGAGTGGGGCTGAATCAGAGGGGCTGAATCAGAGGGGCTGGAACAGATGGGGAGAAACAGAGGGGCTGAAACAGATAGGCTGAATCAGAGGGGCTGAAACAGAGGGCGAGAAAAATAGGGGCTGAAACAGAGGGCGAGAAACAGATGGGCAGAAAGAGAGGGCGAGAAACAGAGGGGCTGAAACAGACGGGCTGAAACAGACGGCGAAAAAGAGAGGGGCTGAAACAGAGGGCTAGAAACAGAGGGTGAGAAACAGAGGGCGAGAAACAGAGGGGATGAAACAGTGGGGTTGAAACAGAGGGGCTGAAACAGAGGGGCTGAAACAGAGGGGCTGAATCAGAGGGGATGAAACAGAGGGGCTGAATCAGAGAGCGAGAAACAGAGGGGCTTAAACAGAGGGGCTGAAACAGAGGGCGAGAAACAGAGGGGCTGAAACAGAGGGGCTGAAACAGAGGGCGAGAAACAGAGGGGCTGAAACAGAGGCGAGAAACAGAGGGGCTGAAACAGAGGGCGAGAAACAGAGTGGCTGAAACAGAGGGGCTGAAACAGAGAGCACGAAACAGAGGGGCTGAAACAGAGGGCGAGAAACAGAGGGGCTGAAAAAGAGGGGATAAATCAGAGGGGCAGAAACAGAGGGCGAGAAACAGAGGGGCTGAAACAGAGGTCGAGAAACAGTGGGGCTGAAACAGAGGGGCTGAAACAGAGGGGCTGAAACAGAAGGACTGAAACAGAGGGGCTGAAACAGAGGGCGAGAAACAGAGGGGCTGAATCATACGGGCTGAATCAGAGGGGCTGAAACAGAGGGGCTGAATCTGAGGGGCTGAATCAGATGGGCTGAAACAGAGGGCGAGAAATAGAGGGCGAGAAACAGAGGGGCTGAAACAGAGGGGCTGAAACAGAGGGGCTGAAACAGAGGGGCTGAAACAGAGGGTGAGAAACAGAGGGGCTGAAACAGAGGGCGAGAAACAGAGGGGCTGAAACAGAGGGGCTGAAACAGAAGGGCTGAAACTGAGGGGCTGAAACAGAGGGCGAGAAACAGAGGGGTTGAATCAGAGGGGCGGAATCAGAGGGGCTGAAACAGAGGGGCTGAAACAGAGGGCGAGAAACTGAGGGGCTGAAACAGAGGGCGAGAAACAGAGGGCGAGAAACAGAGGGGCTGAAACAGAGGGGCTGAAACAGAGGGACTGAAACAGAGGGGCTGATACAGAGGGCGAGAAACAGAGGGGCTGAAACAGAGGGCGAGTAACAGAGGGGCTGAAACAGAGGGCGATAAACAGAGAGGCTGAAACAGAGGGGCTGAAACAGAGTGCGAGAAACAGAGAGGCTGAAACAGAGGGCGCGAAACAGAGGGGCTGAAACAGAGGGCGAGAAACAGAGGGGCTGAAACAGAGGGGCTGAAACAGAGGGGCTGAAACAGAGGGGCTGAAACAGAGGGCGAGAAACAGTGGGGCTGAAACAGAGGGGCTGAAACAGAGGGGCTGATACAGAGGGCGGGAAACAGAGGGGCTGAAACAGAGGGCGAGTAACAAAGGGGCTGAAACAGAGGGCGATAAACAGAGGGGCTGAAACAGAGGGGCTGAAACTGAGGGGCTGAAACAGAGGGCGAGAAACAGAGAGGCTGAAACAGAGGGGCTGAAACAGAGGGCGAGAAACTGAGAGGCAGAAACAGAGGGCGAGAAACAGAGGGGCTGAAACAGAGGGCGAGAAAGAGAGGGGCTGAAACAGAGTGCGAGAAACAGAGGAGTTGAAACAGAGGGGCTGAAACAGAGGGGCTGAAACAGAGGGCGAGAAACAGAGGGGCTGAAACAGAGGGCGAGAAACAGAGGGGCTGAAACAGAGGGGCTGAAACAGAGGGGCTGAATCAGAGGGGCTGATTCAGAGGGGCTGAAACAGAGGGGCTGAATCAGAGGGGCTGAAACAGAGGGCGAGAAACATTGGGGCTGAAACAGAGGACGAGAAACAGAGGGGCAGAAACAGAGGGCGAGAAGCAGAGTGGCTAAAACAGAGGGGCTGAAACAGAGAGCGCGAAACAGAGGGGCTGAAACAGAGGGGCTGAAATAGAGGGGCTGAAACAGAGGGCGAGAAACAGTGGGGCTGAAACAGAGGGGCTGAAACAGAGGGGCTGATACAGAGGGCGGGAAACAGAGGGGCTGAAACAAAGGGCGAGTAACAGAGGGGCTGAAACAGAGGGCGATAAACAGAGGGGCTGAAACAGAGGGGCTGAAACAGAGGGGCTGAAACAGAGGGCGAGAAACAGAGAGGCTGAAACAGAGGGGCTGAAACAGAGGGGCTGAAACAGAGGGGCTGAAACAGAGGGCGAGAAACAGTGGGGCTGAAACAGAGGGAGTGAAACAGAGGGTCTGAAACTGAGGGACTGAAACAGAGGGCGAGAAACAGAGGGGCTGAAACAGAGGGCGAGAAACAGGGGCTGAAACAGAAGGGCTGAATGAGTGGGGCTGAAACAGAGGGGCTGAATCAGAGGGGCTGAAACAGAGGGTGAGAAACAGAGCGGCTGAAACAGAGGTCGAGAAACAGAGGGGCTGAAACAGAGGGGCTGAAACAGAGGGGCTGAAACTGAGGGACTGAAACAGAGGGCGAGAAACAGAGGGGCTGAAACAGAGGGCGAGAAACAGGGGCTGAAACAGAAGGGCTGAATGAGTGGGGCTGAAACAGAGGGGCTGAATCAGAGGGGCTGAAACAGAGGGTGAGAAACAGAGGGGCTGAAACAGAGGTCGAGAAACAGAGGGGCTGAAACAGAGGGGCTGAAACAGAGGGGCTGAAACAGAGGGGCTGAAACAGAAGGGCTGAATGAGTGGGGCTGAAACAGAGGGGCTGAATCAGAGGGGCAGAAACAGACGGCGAGAAACAGAGGGGCTGAAACACAGGTCGAGAAACAGAGGGGCTGAAACAGAGGGGCTGAAACAGAGGGGCTGAAACAGAGGGGCTGAAACAGAGGGCGAGAAACAATCGGGCTGAAACAGAGGGGCTGAAACAGAGGGGCTGATACAGAGGGCGAGAAACAGAGGGGCTGAAACAGAGGGCGAGACACAGAGGGGCTGAAACAGAGGGGCTGAAACAGAGGGGCGGAATCAGAGGGGCTGATTCAGAGGGGCTGAAACAGAGGGGCTGAATCAGAGGGGCTGAAACAGAGGGCGAGAAACAGCGGGGCTGAAACAGAGGACGAGAAACAGAGGGGCAGAAACAGAGGGCGAGAAGCAGAGTGGCTAAAACAGAGGGGCTGAAACAGAGAGCGCGAAACAGAGGGGCTGAAACAGAGGGCGAGAAACAGAGGGGCTGAAACAGAGGGGCTGAAACAGAGGGGCTAAATCAGAGGGGCAGAAACAGAGGGCGAGAAACAGAGGGGCTGAAACAGAGGGCGAGAAACAGAGGGGCTGAAACAGAGGGGCTGAAACAGAGGGGCTGAAACAGAGGGGCTGAAACAGAGGGCGAGAAACAGAGGGGCTGAAACAGAGGGCGAGAAACAGAGGGGCAGAAACAGAGGGGCTGAAACAGAAGGGCTGAAACAGAGGGGCTGAAACAGAGGGCGAGAAACAGAGGGTCTGAATCAGAGGGGCTGAATCACAGGGACATAAACAGAGGGGCTGAAACAGAGGGCCAGAAACAGTGGGGCTGAAACAGAGGGCGAGTAACAGAGGTCGAGAAACAGAGGGGCTGAAACAGAGGGGCTGAAACAGAGGGGCTGATACAGAGGGCGAGAAACAGAGGGGCTGAATCAGAGGGGCTGAAACGGAGGGTGAGAAACGGAGGGGCTGAAACAGAGGGCGAGAAACAGAGTGGCTGAAACAGACGGGCTGAAACAAAGGGGCTGAAAAAGAGGGCGAAAAACAGAGGCGCTGAAACAGAGGCCGAGAAACAGAGGGGCTGAAACAGAGGGGCTGAAACAGAGGGGCTGAATGAGTGGGGCTGAATCAGAGGGGCTGAATCAGAGGGGCTGAAACAGAGTGGCTGAAACAGAGGGGCTGAAACAGAGGGGCAGGAACAGAGGGGGAGAAACAGAGGGGCTGAAACAGAGGGGCTGAATCAGAGGGGCTGAAACAGAGGGCGAGAAACAGAGGGGCTGAAACAGAGGGCGAGAAACCGAGGGGCAGAAACAGAGGGTGAGAAACAGAGGGGCTGAAACAGAGGGCGAGAAACAGAGGGGCTGAAACAGAGGGCGAGAAACAGAGGGGCTGAAACAGAGGGCGAGAAACAGAGGGCGAGAAACAGAGGGACTGAAACAGAGGCGCTGAAACACAGGGGCTGAAACAGAGGGCGAGAAACAGAGGGGCTGAAACAGAGTGCGAGAAACCGAGGGGCTGAAACAGAGGGCGAGAAACAGAGAGGCTGAAACAGAGGGGCTGAAACAGAGGTGCTGAATCAGAGGGGCTGATTCAGAGGGGCTGAAACAGAGGGGCTGAATCAGAGGGGCTGAAACAGAGTGCGAGAAACAGAGGGGCTGAAACAGAGGGCGAGAAACACAGGGGCTGAAACAGAGGGCGAGAAACAGAGTGGCTGAAACAGAGGGGCTGAAACAGAGAGCGCGAAACAGAGGGACTGAAACAGAGGGCGAGAAAGAGAGGGGCTGAAAAAGAGGGGCTGAAACAGAGGGGCTGAATCAGAGGGACAGAAACAGAGGGCGATAAACAGAGGGGCTGAAACAGAGGGCGAGAAACAGAGCGGCTGAAACACAGGGGCTGAAACAGAGGGGCTGAAACAGAGGGCGAGAAACAGAGGGGCTGAAACAGAGGGCGAGAAACAGAGGGGCTGAAACAGAGGGGCTGAAACAGAAGGGCTGAAACAGAGGGGCTGAAACAGAGGGCGAGAAACAGAGGGGCTGAATCAGAGGGGCTGAATCAGAGGGGCTGAAACAGAGGGGCTGAAACAGAGGGCGAGAAACAGAGGGGCTGAAACAGAGGGCGAGAAACAGAGGGGCTGAAACAGAGGGGCTGAAACAGAGGGGCTGATACAGAGGGCGAGAAACAGAGGGGCTGAATCAGAGGGGCTGAAACAGAGGGTGAGAAACAGAGGGGCTGAAACAGAGGGCCAGAAACAGAGTGGCTGAAACAGACGGGCTGAAACAGAGGGGCTGAAAAAGAGGGCGAAAAACAGAGGGGAAAAAACAGAGGGCGAGAAACAGAGGTGCTGAAACAGAGGGGCTTAAACAGAGGGGCTGAATGAGTGGGGCTGAATCAGAGGGGCTGAATCAGAGGGGCTGGAACAGATGGGGAGAAACAGAGGGGCTGAAACAGAGAGGCTGAATCAGAGGGGCTGAAACAGAGGGCGAGAAAAAGAGGGGCTGAAACAGAGGGCGAGAAACAGATGGGCAGAAAGAGAGGGCGAGAAACAGAGGGGCTGAAACAGAGGGGTTGAAACAGAGGGCGAAAAAGAGAGGGGCTGAAACAGAGGGCTAGAAACAGGGGGTGAGAAACAGAGGGCGAGAAACAGAGGGGATGAAACAGTGGGGTTGAAACAGAGGGGCTGAAACAGAGGGGCTGAAACAGAAGGGCTGAATCAGAAGGGATGAAACAGAGGGGCTGAATCAGAGAGCGAGAAACAGAGGGGCTTAAACAGAGGGGCTGAAACAGAGGGCGAGAAACAGAGGGGCTGAAACAGAGGGGCTGAAACAGAGGGGCTGAAACAGAGGGCGAGAAACAGAGGGGCTGAAATAGAGGGCGAGAAACAGAGGGGCTGAAACAGAGGGGCTGAAACAGAGGGGCTGAAACAGAGGGCGAGAAACAGAGGGGCTGAAACAGAGGGCGAGAAACAGTGGGGCTGAATCAGACGGCGAGAAGCAGAGGGGCTGAAACAGAGGGGCTGAAACAGAGGGGCTGAAGCAGAGGACGAGAAACAGAGGGGCTGAATCAGAGGGGCTTAATCAGAGGGGCTGGAACAGAGGGGCTGAATACGAGGGCGAGAAACAAACGGGCTGAAACAGCGGGCGAGAAACAGAGGGCGAGAAACAGAGGGGCAGAAACAGCGGGGCTGAAACAGACGGGCTGAAACAGAGAGCCTGAAACAGAGGGCGAGAAACAGAGGGGCTGAAACAGAGGGCGAGAAACAGAGGGGCTGAAACAGAGGGGCTGAAACAGAGGGGCTAAAACAGAGGGCGTGAAACAGAGAGGCTGAAACAGAGGGCGAGAAACAGAGGGGCTGAAACAGAGGGCGAGAAACTGAGGGGCTGAAACAGAGGGCGAGAAACAGAGGGGTTGAAATAGAGGTGCTGAAACAGAGGGGCTGAAACAGAGGGCGAGAAACAGAGGGGCTGAAACTGAGGGCGAGAAACAGAGAGGCGGAATCAGAGGGGCTGAAACAGAGCGGCTGAAACAGAGGGGCTGAAACAGAGGGCGAGAAATAGAGGGGCTGAAACAGAGGGCGAGAAACAGAGGGGCTGAAACACAGGGCGAGAAACAGTGGGGCTGAAACAGAGGGACTGAAACAGAGGGTCTGAAACAGAGGGACTGAAACAGAGGACGAAAAACAGAGGGGCAGAAACAGAGGGCGAGAAGCAGAGTGGCTAAAACAGAGGGGCTGAAACAGAGAGCGCGAAACAGAGGGGCTGAAACAGAGGGCGAGAAACAGAGGGGCTGAAACAGAGGGGCTGAAACAGAGGGGCTAAATCAGAGGGGCAGAAACAGAGGGCGAGAAACAGAGGGGCTGAAACAGAGGGCGAGAAACAGAGGGGCTGAAACAGAGGGGCTGAAACAGAGGGGCTGAAACAGAAGGGCTGAAACAGAGGGCGAGAAACAGAGGGGCTGAAACAGAGGGCGAGAAACAGAGGGGCTGAAACAGAGGGGCTGAAACAGAAGGGCTGAAACAGAGGGGCTGAAACAGAGGGCGAGAAACAGAGGGGCTGAATCACAGGGGCATAAACAGAGGGGCTGAAACAGAGGGCGAGTAACAGAGGGCGAGAAACAGAGGGGCTGAAACAGAGGGGCTGAAACAGAGGGGCTGATACAGAGGGCGAGTAACAGAGGGCGAGAAACAGAGGGGCTGAAACAGAGGGGCTGAAACAGAGGGGCTGATACAGAGGGCGAGAAACAGAGGGGCTGAATCAGAGGGGCTGAAACGGAGGGTGAGAAACGGAGGGGCTGAATCAGAGGGGCTGAAACGGAGGCCGAGAAACAGAGGGGCTGAAACAGAGGGGCTGAAACAGAGGGGCTGAATGAGTGGAGCTGAATCAGAGGGGCTGAATAGGTGCTGAAACAGAGTGGCTGAAACAGAGGGGCTGAAACAGATGGGCTGGAACAGAGGGGGAGAAACAGAGGGGCTGAAACAGAGGGGCTGAATCAGAGGGGCTGAAACAGAGGGCGAGAAACAGAGGGGCTGAAACAGAGGGCGAGAAACCGAGGGGCAGAAACAGAGGGTGAGAAACAGAGGGGCTGAAACAGAGGGCGAGAAACAGAGGGGCTGAAACAGAGGGCGAGAAACAGAGGGGCTGAAACAGAGGGCGAGAAACAGAGGGCGAGAAACAGAGGGACTGAAACAGAGGCGCTGAAACACAGGGGCTGAAACAGAGGGCGAGAAACAGAGGGGCTGAAACAGAGTGCGAGAAACCGAGGGGCTGAAACAGAGGGCGGGAAACAGAGAGGCTGAAACAGAGGGGCTGAAACAGAGGTGCTGAATCAGAGGGGCTGGTTCAGAGGGGCTGAAACAATGGGGCTGAATCAGAGGGGCTGAAACAGAGTGCGAGAAACAGAGGGGCTGAAACAGAGGGCGAGAAACACAGGGGCTGAAACAGAGGGCGAGAAACAGAGTGGCTGAAACAGAGGGGCTGAAACAGAGAGCGCGAAACAGAGGGACTGAAACAGAGGGCGAGAAACAGAGGGGCTGAAAAAGAGGGGCTGAAACAGAGGGGCTAAATCAGAGGGACAGAAACAGAGGGCGAGAAACAGAGCGGCTGAAACACAGGGGCTGAAACAGAGGGGCTGAAACAGAGGGGCTGAAACAGAGGGCGAGAAACAGAGGGGCTGAAACAGAGGGCGAGAAACAGAGGGGCTGAAACAGAGGGGCTGAAACAGAAGGGCTGAAACAGAGGGGCTGAAACAGAGGGCGAGAAACAGAGGGGCTGAATCAGAGGGGCTGAATCAGAGGGGCTGAAACAGAGGGGCTGA
The DNA here is from genome assembly GCF_047496795.1 of Chiloscyllium punctatum. NCBI lineage: Eukaryota > Metazoa > Chordata > Chondrichthyes > Orectolobiformes > Hemiscylliidae > Chiloscyllium > Chiloscyllium punctatum. The sequence goes on from NC_092742.1 coordinate 144,835,511, forward strand.
AACAGAGGGCGAGAAACAGAGGGGCTGAAAAAGAGGGCGAGTAACAGAGGGCGAGAAACAGAGGGGCTGAAACAGAGGGGCTGAAACAGAGGGGCTGATACAGAGGGCGAGAAACAGAGGGGCTGAATCAGAGGGGCTGAAACAGAGGGTGAGAAACAGAGGGGCTGAAACAGAGGGCCAGAAACAGAGTGGCTGAAACAGACGGGCTGAAACAGAGGGGCTGAAAAAGAGGGCGAAAAACAGAGGGGAAAAAACAGAGGTCGAGAAACAGAGGGGCTGAAACAGAGGGGCTTAAACAGAGGGGCTGAATGAGTGGGGCTGAATCAGAGGGGCTGAATCAGAGGGGCTGGAACAGAGGGCGAGAAACCGAGGGGCAGAAACAGAGGGTGAGAAACAGAGGGGCTGAAACAGAGGGCGAGAAACAGAGGGGCTGAAACAGAGGGCGAGAAACAGAGGGGCTGAAACAGAGGGCGAGAAACAGAGGGCGAGAAACAGAGGGACTGAAACAGAGGCGCTGAAACACAGGGGCTGAAACAGAGGGCGAGAAACAGAGGGGCTGAAACAGAGTGCGAGAAACCGAGGGGCTGAAACAGAGGGCGGGAAACAGAGAGGCTGAAACAGAGGGGCTGAAACAGAGGTGCTGAATCAGAGGGGCTGGTTCAGAGGGGCTGAAACAATGGGGCTGAATCAGAGGGGCTGAAACAGAGTGCGAGAAACAGAGGGGCTGAAACAGAGGGCGAGAAACACAGGGGCTGAAACAGAGGGCGAGAAACAGAGTGGCTGAAACAGAGGGGCTGAAACAGAGAGCGAGAAACAGAGGGGCTGAAAAAGAGGGGCTGAAACAGAGGGGCTAAATCAGAGGGACAGAAACAGAGGGCGAGAAACAGAGCGGCTGAAACACAGGGGCTGAAACAGAGGGGCTGAAACAGAGGGGCTGAAACAGAGGGCGAGAAACAGAGGGGCTGAAACAGAGGGCGAGAAACAGAGGGGCTGAAACAGAGGGGCTGAAACAGAAGGGCTGAAACAGAGGGGCTGAAACAGAGGGCGAGAAACAGAGGGGCTGAATCAGAGGGGCTGAATCAGAGGGGCTGAAACAGAGGGGCTGAAACAGAGGGCGAGAAACAGAGGGGCTGAAAAAGAGGGCGAGTAACAGAGGGCGAGAAACAGAGGGGCTGAAACAGAGGGGCTGAAACAGAGGGGCTGATACAGAGGGCGAGAAACAGAGGGGCTGAATCAGAGGGGCTGAAACAGAGGGTGAGAAACAGAGGGGCTGAAACAGAGGGCCAGAAACAGAGTGGCTGAAACAGACGGGCTGAAACAGAGGGGCTGAAAAAGAGGGCGAAAAACAGAGGGGAAAAAACAGAGGTCGAGAAACAGAGGGGCTGAAACAGAGGGGCTTAAACAGAGGGGCTGAATGAGTGGGGCTGAATCAGAGGGGCTGAATCAGAGGGGCTGGAACAGAGGGGGAGAAACAGAGCGGCTGAAACAGAGAGGCTGAATCAGAGGGGCTGAAACAGAGGGCGAGAAAAAGAGGGGCTGAAACAGAGGGCGAGAAACAGATGGGCAGAAAGAGATTGGGAGAAACAGACGGGCTGAAACAGAGGGGCTGAAACAGAGGGCGAAAAAGAGAGGGGCTGAAACAGAGGGCTAGAAACAGAGGGTGAGAAACAGAGGGCGAGAAACTGAGGGGATGAAACAGAGGGGTTGAAACAGAGGGGCTGAAACAGAGGGGCTGAATCAGAGGGGCTGAAACAGAGGGGCTGAATCAGAGAGCGCGAAACAGAGGGGCTTAAACAGAGGGGCTGAAACAGAGGGCGAGAAACAGAGGGGCTGAAACAGGGGGCTGAAACAGAGGGGCTGAAACAGAGGGCGAGAAACAGAGGGGCTGAAATAGAGGGCGAGAAACAGAGGGGCTGAAACAGAGGGGCTGAAACAGAGGGGCTAAATCAGAGGGGCAGAAACAGAGGGCGAGAAACAGAGGGGCTGAAACAGAGGGCGAGAAACAGAGGGGCTGAAACAGAGGGGCTGAAACAGAGGGGCTGAAACAGAAGGGCTGAAACAGAGGGCGAGAAACAGAGGGGCTGAAACAGAGGGCGAGAAACAGAGGGGCTGAAACAGAGGGGCTGAAACAGAAGGGCTGAAACAGAGGGGCTGAAACAGAGGGCGAGAAACAGAGGGGCTGAATCACAGGGGCATAAACAGAGGGGCTGAAACAGAGGGCGAGTAACAGAGGGCGAGAAACAGAGGGGCTGAAACAGAGGGGCTGAAACAGAGGGGCTGATACAGAGGGCGAGTAACAGAGGGCGAGAAACAGAGGGGCTGAAACAGAGGGGCTGAAACAGAGGGGCTGATACAGAGGGCGAGAAACAGAGGGGCTGAATCAGAGGGGCTGAAACGGAGGGTGAGAAACGGAGGGGCTGAAACAGAGGGGCTGAAAAAGAGGGCGAAAAACAGAGGCGCTGAAACAGAGGCCGAGAAACAGAGGGGCTGAAACAGAGGGGCTGAAACAGAGGGGCTGAATGAGTGGAGCTGAATCAGAGGGGCTGAATAGGTGCTGAAACAGAGTGGCTGAAACAGAGGGGCTGAAACAGATGGGCTGGAACAGAGGGGGAGAAACAGAGGGGCTGAAACAGAGGGGCTGAATCAGAGGGGCTGAAACAGAGGGCGAGAAACAGAGGGGCTGAAACAGAGGGCGAGAAACCGAGGGGCAGAAACAGAGGGTGAGAAACAGAGGGGCTGAAACAGAGGGCGAGAAACAGAGGGGCTGAAACAGAGGGCGAGAAACAGAGGGGCTGAAACAGAGGGCGAGAAACAGAGGGCGAGAAACAGAGGGACTGAAACAGAGGCGCTGAAACACAGGGGCTGAAACAGAGGGCGAGAAACAGAGGGGCTGAAACAGAGTGCGAGAAACCGAGGGGCTGAAACAGAGGGCGGGAAACAGAGAGGCTGAAACAGAGGGGCTGAAACAGAGGTGCTGAATCAGAGGGGCTGGTTCAGAGGGGCTGAAACAATGGGGCTGAATCAGAGGGGCTGAAACAGAGTGCGAGAAACAGAGGGGCTGAAACAGAGGGCGAGAAACACAGGGGCTGAAACAGAGGGCGAGAAACAGAGTGGCTGAAACAGAGGGGCTGAAACAGAGAGCGCGAAACAGAGGGACTGAAACAGAGGGCGAGAAACAGAGGGGCTGAAAAAGAGGGGCTGAAACAGAGGGGCTAAATCAGAGGGACAGAAACAGAGGGCGAGAAACAGAGCGGCTGAAACACAGGGGCTGAAACAGAGGGGCTGAAACAGAGGGGCTGAAACAGAGGGCGAGAAACAGAGGGGCTGAAACAGAGGGCGAGAAACAGAGGGGCTGAAACAGAGGGGCTGAAACAGAAGGGCTGAAACAGAGGGGCTGAAACAGAGGGCGAGAAACAGAGGGGCTGAATCAGAGGGGCTGAATCAGAGGGGCTGAAACAGAGGGGCTGAAACAGAGGGCGAGAAACAGAGGGGCTGAAAAAGAGGGCGAGTAACAGAGGGCGAGAAACAGAGGGGCTGAAACAGAGGGGCTGAAACAGAGGGGCTGATACAGAGGGCGAGAAACAGAGGGGCTGAATCAGAGGGGCTGAAACAGAGGGTGAGAAACAGAGGGGCTGAAACAGAGGGCCAGAAACAGAGTGGCTGAAACAGACGGGCTGAAACAGAGGGGCTGAAAAAGAGGGCGAAAAACAGAGGGGAAAAAACAGAGGTCGAGAAACAGAGGGGCTGAAACAGAGGGGTTTAAACAGAGGGGCTGAATGAGTGGGGCTGAATCAGAGGGGCTGAATCAGAGGGGCTGGAACAGAGGGCGAGAAACCGAGGGGCAGAAACAGAGGGCGAGAAACAGAGGGGCTGAAACAGAGGGCGAGAAACAGAGGGGCTGAAACAGAGGGCGAGAAACAGAGGGACTGAAACAGAGGCGCTGAAACACAGGGGCTGAAACAGAGGGCGAGAAACAGAGGGGCTGAAACAGAGTGCGAGAAACCGAGGGGCTGAAACAGAGGGCGGGAAACAGAGAGGCTGAAACAGAGGGGCTGAAACAGAGGTGCTGAATCAGAGGGGCTGGTTCAGAGGGGCTGAAACAATGGGGCTGAATCAGAGGGGCTGAAACAGAGTGCGAGAAACAGAGGGGCTGAAACAGAGGGCGAGAAACACAGGGGCTGAAACAGAGGGCGAGAAACAGAGTGGCTGAAACAGAGGGGCTGAAACAGAGAGCGAGAAACAGAGGGGCTGAAAAAGAGGGGCTGAAACAGAGGGGCTAAATCAGAGGGACAGAAACAGAGGGCGAGAAACAGAGCGGCTGAAACACAGGGGCTGAAACAGAGGGGCTGAAACAGAGGGGCTGAAACAGAGGGCGAGAAACAGAGGGGCTGAAACAGAGGGCGAGAAACAGAGGGGCTGAAACAGAGGGGCTGAAACAGAAGGGCTGAAACAGAGGGGCTGAAACAGAGGGCGAGAAACAGAGGGGCTGAATCAGAGGGGCTGAATCAGAGGGGCTGAAACAGAGGGGCTGAAACAGAGGGCGAGAAACAGAGGGGCTGAAAAAGAGGGCGAGTAACAGAGGGCGAGAAACAGAGGGGCTGAAACAGAGGGGCTGAAACAGAGGGGCTGATACAGAGGGCGAGAAACAGAGGGGCTGAATCAGAGGGGCTGAAACAGAGGGTGAGAAACAGAGGGGCTGAAACAGAGGGCCAGAAACAGAGTGGCTGAAACAGACGGGCTGAAACAGAGGGGCTGAAAAAGAGGGCGAAAAACAGAGGGGAAAAAACAGAGGTCGAGAAACAGAGGGGCTGAAACAGAGGGGCTTAAACAGAGGGGCTGAATGAGTGGGGCTGAATCAGAGGGGCTGAATCAGAGGGGCTGGAACAGAGGGGGAGAAACAGAGCGGCTGAAACAGAGAGGCTGAATCAGAGGGGCTGAAACAGAGGGCGAGAAAAAGAGGGGCTGAAACAGAGGGCGAGAAACAGATGGGCAGAAAGAGATTGGGAGAAACAGACGGGCTGAAACAGAGGGGCTGAAACAGAGGGCGAAAAAGAGAGGGGCTGAAACAGAGGGCTAGAAACAGAGGGTGAGAAACAGAGGGCGAGAAACTGAGGGGATGAAACAGAGGGGTTGAAACAGAGGGGCTGAAACAGAGGGGCTGAATCAGAGGGGCTGAAACAGAGGGGCTGAATCAGAGAGCGCGAAACAGAGGGGCTTAAACAGAGGGGCTGAAACAGAGGGCGAGAAACAGAGGGGCTGAAACAGGGGGCTGAAACAGAGGGGCTGAAACAGAGGGCGAGAAACAGAGGGGCTGAAATAGAGGGCGAGAAACAGAGGGGCTGAAACAGAGGGGCTGAAACAGAGGGGCCGAAACAGAGGGCGAGAAACAGAGGGGCTGAAACAGAGGGCGAGAAACAGTGGGGCTGAATCAGAGGGCAAGAAGCAGAGGGGCTGAAACAGAGGGGCTGAAACAGAGGGGCTGAAGCAGAGGACGAGAAACAGAGGTGCTGAATCAGAGGGGCTTAATCAGAGGGGTTGGAACAGAGGGGCTGAATAAGAGGGCGAGAAACTGAGGGCGAAAAACAGAGGGGCTGAAACAGCGGGGCTGAAACAGACCGGCTGAAACAGAGAGCCTGAAACAGAAGGCGAGAAACAGAGGGGCTGAAACAGAGGGCGAGAAACAGAGGGGCTGAAACAGAGGGGCTGAAACTGAGGGGCTGAAACTGAGGGGCTAAAACAGAGGACGAGAAACAGAGAGGCTGAAACAGAGGGCGAGAAACAGAGGGGCTGAAACAGAGGGCGAGAAACAGAGGGGCTGAAACAGAGGGCGAGAAACAGAGGGGCTGAAACAGAGGGGCTGAAACAGAGGGGCTGAAACAGAGGGGCTGAAACAGAGGGCGAGAAACAGAGGGGCGGAAACAGAGGGGCTGAAACAGAGGGGCTGAAACAGAGGGCGAGAAATAGAGGGGCTGAAACAGAGGGCGAGAAACAGAGGGGCTGAAACACAGGGCGAGAAACAGAGGGGCTGAAACAGAGGGGCTGAAACAGAGGGGCTGAAACAGAGGGCGTGAAACAGAGGGGCTGAAACAGAGGGCGAGAAACAGAGGGGCTAAATCAGAGGTGCAGAAACAGAGGGCGAGAAACAGAGGGGCTGAAACAGAGGGGCTGAAACAGAGGGTCTGAAACAGAGGCGAGAAACAGAGGGGCTGAAACAGAGGGCGAGAAACAGAGGGGCTGAAACAGAGGGGCTGAAACAGTGGGGCTGAAATAGAAGGACTGAAACAGAGGGGCTGAAACAGAGGGCGAGAAACAGAAGGGCTGAATCAGTGGGGCTGAATCAGAGGGGCTGAAACAGAGGCGCTGAATCAGAGGGGCTGAAACAGAGGGGCTGAAACAGAGGGCGAGAAATAGAGGACGAGAAACAGAGGGGCTGAAACAGAGGGGCTGAAACAGAGGGGCTGATACAGAGGGCGAGAAACAGAGGGGCTGAAACAGAGGGCGAGAAACAAAGGGGCTGAAACAGAGGGCCAGAAACAGAGGGGCTGAAACAGAGGGCGAGAAACAGAGCGGCCGAAACAGAGGGCGAGAAACAGAGGGGCTGAAACAGAGGGCGAGAAACAAAGGGGCTGAAACAGAAGGGCTGAAACTGAGGGGCTGAAACAGAGGGCGAGAAACTGAGGGGTTGAATCAGAGGGGCTGAATCAGAGGGGCTGAATCAGAGGGGCTGAAACAGAGTGGCTAAAACCGACGGGCTGAAACAGAGGGGCTGAAAAAGAGGGCGAAAAACAGAGGGGCTGAAACAGAGGCCGAGAAACAGAGGGGCTGAAACAGAGGGGCTTAAACAGAGGGGCTGAATGATTGGGGCTGAATCAGAGGGGCTGAATCAGAGGGGCTGGAACAGAGAGGCTGAATCAGAGGGGCTGAAACAGAGGGCGAGAAACAGAGGGGCTGAAACAGAGGGCGAGAAACAGAGGGGCTGAAACAGAGGGGCTGAAACAGGGGGCGAAAAAGAGAGGGGCTGAAACAGAGGGCTAGAAACAGAGGGTGAGAAACAGAGGGCGAGAAACAGAGGGGATGAAAAAGAGGGGTTGAAACAGAGGGGCTGAAACAGAGGGGCTGAAACAGAGGGGCTGAATCAGAGGGGCTGAAACAGAGGGGCTGAATCAGAGGGGCTGAAACAGAAGGCGAGAAACAGAGGGGCTGAAACAGAGGGCGAGAAACAGAGGGGCTGAAACAGAGGGGCTGAAACAGAGGGGCTGAAACAGAGGGCGAGAAACAGAGGGGCTGAAACAGAGGGCGAGAAACAGTGGGGCTGAATCAGACGGCGAGAAGCAGAGGGGCTGAAACAGAGGGGCTGAAACAGAGGGGCTGAAGCAGAGGACGAGAAACAGAGGGGCTGAATCAGAGGGGCTTAATCAGAGGGGCTGGAACAGAGGGGCTGAATAAGAGGGCGAGAAACAAACGGGCTGAAACAGCGGGCGAGAAACAGAGGGCGAGAAACAGAGGGGCTGAAACAGCGGGGCTGAAACAGACGGGCTGAAATAGAGAGCCTGAAACAGAGGGCGAGAAACAGAGGGGCTGAAACAGAGGGCGAGAAACAGAGGGGCTGAAACAGAGGGGCTGAAACAGAGGGGCTGAAACAGAGGGGCTAAAACAGAGGGCGAGAAACAGAGAGGCTGAAACAGAGGGCGAGAAACAGAGGGGCTGAAACAGAGGGCGAGAAACTGAGGGGCTGAAACAGAGGGCGAGAAACAGAGGGGTTGAAACAGAGGTGCTGAAACAGAGGGGCTGAAACAGAGGGCGAGAAACAGAGGGGCTGAAACAGAGGGCGAGAAACAGAGGGGCGGAATCAGAGGGGCTGAAACAGAGGGGCTGAAACAGAGGGGCTGAAACAGAGGGCGAGAAATAGAGGGGCTGAAACAGAGGGCGAGAAACAGAGGGGCTGAAACACAGGGCGAGAAACAGTGGGGCTGAAACAGATGGACTGAAACAGAGGGTCTGAAACAGAGGGACTGAAACAGAGGGCGAGAAACAGAAGGGCTGAAACAGAGGGCGAGAAACAGAGGGGCTGAAACAGAAGGGCTGAATGAGTGGGGCTGAAACACAGGGGCTGAATCAGAGGGGCTGAAACAGAGGGTGAGAAACAGAGTGGCTGAAACAGAGGGGCTGAAACAGAGGGGCTGAATGAGTGGGGCTGAATCAGAGGGGCTGAATCAGAGGGGCTGGAACAGAGGGGGAGAAACAGAGCGGCTGAAACAGAGAGGCTGAATCAGAGGGGCTGAAACAGAGGGCGAGAAAAAGAGGGGCAGAAACAGAGGGCGAGAAACAGATGGGCAGAAAGAGATTGGGAGAAACAGACGGGCTGAAACAGAGGGGCTGAAACAGAGGGCGAAAAAGAGAGGGGCTGAAACAGAGGGCTAGAAACAGAGGGTGAGAAACAGAGGGCGAGAAACTGAGGGGATGAAACAGAGGGGTTGAAACAGAGGGGCTGAAACAGAGGGGCTGAATCAGAGGGGCTGAAACAGAGGGGCTGAATCAGAGAGCGCGAAACAGAGGGGCTTAAACAGAGGGGCTGAAACAGAGGGCGAGAAACAGAGGGGCTGAAACAGGGGGCTGAAACAGAGGGGCTGAAACAGAGGGCGAGAAACAGAGGGGCTGAAATAGAGGGCGAGAAACAGAGGGGCTGAAACAGAGGGGCTGAAACAGAGGGGCCGAAACAGAGGGCGAGAAACAGAGGGGCTGAAACAGAGGGCGAGAAACAGTGGGGCTGAATCAGAGGGCAAGAAGCAGAGGGGCTGAAACAGAGGGGCTGAAACAGAGGGGCTGAAGCAGAGGACGAGAAACAGAGGTGCTGAATCAGAGGGGCTTAATCAGAGGGGTTGGAACAGAGGGGCTGAATAAGAGGGCGAGAAACTGAGGGCGAAAAACAGAGGGGCTGAAACAGCGGGGCTGAAACAGACCGGCTGAAACAGAGAGCCTGAAACAGAAGGCGAGAAACAGAGGGGCTGAAACAGAGGGCGAGAAACAGAGGGGCTGAAACAGAGGGGCTGAAACTGAGGGGCTGAAACTGAGGGGCTAAAACAGAGGGCGAGAAACAGAGAGGCTGAAACAGAGGGCGAGAAACAGAGGGGCTGAAACAGAGGGCGAGAAACAGAGGGGCTGAAACAGAGGGCGAGAAACAGAGGGGCTGAAACAGAGGGGCTGAAACAGAGGGGCTGAAACAGAGGGGCTGAAACAGAGGGCGAGAAACAGAGGGGCGGAAACAGAGGGGCTGAAACAGAGGGGCTGAAACAGAGGGCGAGAAATAGAGGGGCTGAAACAGAGGGCGAGAAACAGAGGGGCTGAAACACAGGGCGAGAAACAGAGGGGCTGAAACAGAGGGGCTGAAACAGAGGGGCTGAAACAGAGGGCGTGAAACAGAGGGGCTGAAACAGAGGGCGAGAAACAGAGGGGCTAAATCAGAGGTGCAGAAACAGAGGGCGAGAAACAGAGGGGCTGAAACAGAGGGGCTGAAACAGAGGGTCTGAAACAGAGGCGAGAAACAGAGGGGCTGAAACAGAGGGCGAGAAACAGAGGGGCTGAAACAGAGGGGCTGAAACAGTGGGGCTGAAATAGAAGGACTGAAACAGAGGGGCTGAAACAGAGGGCGAGAAACAGAAGGGCTGAATCAGTGGGGCTGAATCAGAGGGGCTGAAACAGAGGCGCTGAATCAGAGGGGCTAAAACAGAGGGGCTGAAACAGAGGGCGAGAAATAGAGGACGAGAAACAGAGGGGCTGAAACAGAGGGGCTGAAACAGAGGGGCTGATACAGAGGGCGAGAAACAGAGGGGCTGAAACAGAGGGCGAGAAACAAAGGGGCTGAAACAGAGGGCCAGAAACAGAGGGGCTGAAACAGAGGGCGAGAAACAGAGCGGCCGAAACAGAGGGGCTGAAACAGAAGGGCTGAAACTGAGGGGCTGAAACAGAGGGCGAGAAACAGAGGGGCTAAATCAGAGGTGCAGAAACAGAGTGCGAGAAACAGAGGGGCTGAAACAGAGGGGCTGAAACAGAGGGTCTGAAACAGAGGCGAGAAACAGAGGGGCTGAAACAGAGGCCGAGAAACAGAGGGGCTGAAACAGAGGGGCTTAAACAGAGGGGCTGAATGATTGGGGCTGAATCAGAGGGGCTGAATCAGAGGGGCTGGAACAGAGAGGCTGAATCAGAGGGGCTGAAACAGAGGGCGAGAAACAGAGGGGCTGAAACAGAGGGCGAGAAACAGAGGGGCTGAAACAGAGGGGCTGAAACAGGGGGGTTGAAACAGAGGGGCTGAAACAGAGGGGCTGAAACAGAGGGGCTGAATCAGAGGGGCTGAAACAGAGGGGCTGAATCAGAGGGGCTGAAACAGAAGGCGAGAAACAGAGGGGCTGAAACAGAGGGCGAGAAACAGAGGGGCTGAAACAGAGGGGCTGAAACAGAGGGGCTGAAACAGAGGGCGAGAAACAGAGGGGCTGAAACAGAGGGCGAGAAACAGTGGGGCTGAATCAGACGGCGAGAAGCAGAGGGGCTGAAACAGAGGGGCTGAAACAGAGGGGCTGAAGCAGAGGACGAGAAACAGAGGGGCTGAATCAGAGGGGCTTAATCAGAGGGGCTGGAACAGAGGGGCTGAATAAGAGGGCGAGAAACAAACGGGCTGAAACAGCGGGCGAGAAACAGAGGGCGAGAAACAGAGGGGCTGAAACAGCGGGGCTGAAACAGACGGGCTGAAACAGAGAGCCTGAAACAGAGGGCGAGAAACAGAGGGGCTGAAACAGAGGGCGAGAAACAGAGGGGCTGAAACAGAGGGGCTGAAACAGAGGGGCTAAAACAGAGGGCGAGAAACAGAGAGGCTGAAACAGAGGGCGAGAAACAGAGGGGCTGAAACAGAGGGCGAGAAACTGAGGGGCTGAAACAGAGGGCGAGAAACAGAGGGGTTGAAACAGAGGTGCTGAAACAGAGGGGCTGAAACAGAGGGCGAGAAACAGAGGGGCTGAAACAGAGGGCGAGAAACAGAGGGGCGGAATCAGAGGGGCTGAAACAGAGGGGCTGAAACAGAGGGGCTGAAACAGAGGGCGAGAAATAGAGGGGCTGAAACAGAGGGCGAGAAACAGAGGGGCTGAAACACAGGGCGAGAAACAATGGGGCTGAAACAGATGGACTGAAACAGAGGGTCTGAAACAGAGGGACTGAAACAGAGGGCGAGAAACAGAAGGGCTGAAACAGAGGGCGAGAAACAGAGGGGCTGAAACAGAAGGGCTGAATGAGTGGGGCTGAAACACAGGGGCTGAATCAGAGGGGCTGAAACAGAGGGTGAGAAAGAGAGTGGCTGAAACAGAGGGGCTGAAACAGAGGGGCTGAAACAGAGGGCTAGAAACATAGGGGCTGAAACAGAGGGCGAGAATCCGAGGGTGAGAAACAGAGGGCGAGAAACAGAGGGGATGAAACAGAGGGGCTGAAACAGAGGGGCTGAAACAGAGAGGCTGAAACAGAGGGGCTGAATCAGTGGGGCTGAAACAGAGGGTCTGAATCAGAGGAGCGGAAACAGATAGCGAGAAACAGAGGGGCTGAAACAGAGGTGCTGAAACAGAGGGCGAGAAACTGAGAGGCAGAAACAGAGGGCGAGAAACAGAGGGGCTGAAACAGAGGGCGAGAAACAGAGGGGCTGAAACAGAGGCACTGAAACAGAGGGGATGAAATAGAGGGGCTGAAACAGAGGGCGAGAAACTGAGAGGCAGAAACAGAAGGCGAGAAACAGAGGGGCTGAAACAGAGGGCGAGAAACAGAGGTTGGCTGAAACAGAGTGCGAGAAACATAGGAGTTGAAACAGAGGGGCTGAAACAGAGGGGTGAAACAGAGGGCGAGAAACAGAGGGGCTGAAACAGAGGGCGAGAAACAGAGGGGCTGAAACAGAGGGGCTGAAACAGAGGGGCTGAATCAGAGGGGCTGATTCAGAGGGGCTGAAACAGAGGGGCTGAATCAGAGGGGCTGAAACAGAGGGCGAGAAACAGAGGGGCTGAAACAGAGGACGAAAAACAGAGGGGCAGAAACAGAGGGCGAGAAGCAGAGTGGCTAAAACAGAGGGGCTGAAACAGAGAGCGCGAAACAGAGGGGCTGAAACAGAGGGCGAGAAACAGAGGGGCTGAAACAGAGGGGCTGAAACAGAGGGGCTAAATCAGAGGGGCAGAAACAGAGGGCGAGAAACAGAGGGGCTGAAACAGAGGGCGAGAAACAGAGGGGCTGAAACAGAGGGGCTGAAACAGAGGGGCTGGAACAGAGGGGCTGAAACAGAGGGCGAGAAACAGAGGGGCTGAAACAGAGGGCGAGAAACAGAGAGGCTGAAACAGAGGGGCTGAAACAGAAGGGCTGAAACAGAGGGGCTGAAACAGAGGGCGAGAAACAGAGGGGCTGGATCAGAGGGGCTGAATCACAGGGGCATAAACAGAGGGGCTGAAACAGAGGGCGAGTAACAGAGGGCGAGAAACAGAGGGGCTGAAACAGAGGGGCTGAAACAGAGGGGCTGATACAGAGGGCGAGTAACAGAGGGCGAGAAACAGAGGGGCTGAAACAGAGGGGCTGAAACAGAGGGGCTGATACAGAGGGCGAAAAACAGAGGGGCTGAATCAGAGGGGCTGAAACGGAGGGTGAGAAACGGAGGGGCTGAAACAGAGGGGCTGAAAAAGAGGGCGAAAAACAGAGGCGCTGAAACAGAGGCCGAGAAACAGAGGGGCTGAAACAGAGGGGCTGAAACAGAGGGGCTGAATGAGTGGAGCTGAATCAGAGGGGCTGAATCAGAGGGGCTGAAACAGAGTGGCTGAAACAGAGGGGCTGAAACAGATGGGCTGGAACAGAGGGGGAGAAACAGAGGGGCTGAAACAGAGGGGCTGAATCAGAGGGGCTGAAACAGAGGGCGAGAAACAGAGGGGATGAAACAGAGGGCGAGAAACCGAGGGGCAGAAACAGAGGGTGAGAAACAGAGGGGCTGAACCAGAGGGCGAGAAACAGAGGGGCTGAAACAGAGGGCGAGAAACAGAGGGGCTGAAACAGAGGGCGAGAAACAGAGGGCGAGAAACAGAGGGACTGAAACAGAGGCGCTGAAACACAGGGGCTGAAACAGAGGGCGAGAAACAGAGGGGCTGAAACAGAGTGCGAGAAACCGAGGGGCTGAAACAGAGGGCGGGAAACAGAGAGGCTGAAACAGAGGGGCTGAAACAGAGGTGCTGAATCAGAGGGGCTGATTCAGAGGGGCTGAAACAATGGGGCTGAATCAGAGGGGCTGAAACAGAGTGCGAGAAACAGAGGGGCTGAAACAGAGGGCGAGAAACACAGGGGCTGAAACAGAGGGCGAGAAACAGAGTGGCTGAAACAGAGGGGCTGAAACAGAGAGCGCGAAACAGAGGGACTGAAACAGAGGGCGAGAAACAGAGGGGCTGAAAAAGAGGGGCTGAAACAGAGGGGCTAAATCAGAGGGACAGAAACAGAGGGCGAGAAACAGAGCGGCGGAAACACAGGGGCTGAAACAGAGGGGCTGAAACAGAGGGGATGAAACAGAGGGCGAGAAACAGAGGGGCTGAAACAGAGGGCGAGAAACAGAGGGGCTGAAACAGAGGGGCTGAAACAGAAGGGCTGAAACAGAGGGGCTGAAACAGAGGGCGAGAAACAGAGGGGCTGAATCAGAGGGGCTGAATCAGAGGGGCTGAAACAGAGGGGCTGAAACAGAGGGCGAGAAACAGAGGGGCTGAAAAAGAGGGCGAGTAACAGAGGGCGAGAAACAGAGGGGCTGAAACAGAGGGGCTGAAACAGAGGGGCTGATACAGAGGGCGAGAAACAGAGGGGCTGAATCAGAGGGGCTGAAACAGAGGGTGAGAAACAGAGGGGCTGAAACAGAGGGCCAGAAACAGAGTGGCTGAAACAGACGGGCTGAAACAGAGGGGCTGAAAAAGAGGGCGAAAAACAGAGGGGAAAAAACAGAGGGCGAGAAACAGAGGGGCTGAAACAGAGGGGCTTAAACAGAGGGGCTGAATGAGTGGGGCTGAATCAGAGGGGCTGAATCAGAGGGGCTGGAACAGAGGGGGAGAAACAGAGCGGCTGAAACAGAGAGGCTGAATCAGAGGGGCTGAAACAGAGGGCGAGAAAAAGAGGGGCTGAAACAGAGGGCGAGAAACAGAGGGGCAGAAAAAGATTGGGAGAAACAGACGGGCTGAAACAGAGGGGCTGAAACAGAGGGCGAAAAAGAGAGGGGCTGAAACAGAGGGCTAGAAACAGAGGGTGAGAAACAGAGGGCGAGAAACTGAGGGGATGAAACAGAGGGGTTGAAACAGAGGGGCTGAAACAGAGGGGCTGAATCAGAGGGGCTGAAACAGAGGGGCTGAATCAGAGAGCGCGAAACAGAGGGGCTTAAACAGAGGGGCTGAAACAGAGGGCGAGAAACAGAGGGGCTGAAACAGAGGGCGAGAAACAGAGGGGCTGAAATAGAGGGCGAGAAACAGAGGGGCTGAAACAGAGGGGCTGAAACAGAGGGGCCGAAACAGAGGGCGAGAAACAGAGGGGCTGAAACAGAGGGCGAGAAACAGTGGGGCTGAATCAGAGGGCGAGAAGCAGAGGGGCTGAAACAGAGGGGCTGAAACAGAGGGGCTGAAGCAGAGGACGAGAAACAGAGGTGCTGAATCAGAGGGGCTTAATCAGAGGGGTTGGAACAGAGGGGCTGAATAAGAGGGCGAGAAACTGAGGGCGAGAAACAGAGGGGCTGAAACAGCGGGGCTGAAACAGACGGGCTGAAACAGAGAGCCTGAAACAGAAGGCGAGAAACAGAGGGGCTGAAACAGAGGGCGAGAAACAGAGGGGCTGAAACAGAGGGGCTGAAACAGAGGGGCTGAAACAGAGGGCGAGAAACAGAGGGGCTGAAACAGAGGGCGAGAAACAGAGGGGCGGAAACAGAGGGGCTGAAACAGAGGGGCTGAAACAGAGGGCGAGAAATAGAGGGGCTGAAACAGAGGGCGAGAAACAGAGGGGCTGAAACACAGGGCGAGAAACAGAGGGGCTGAAACAGAGGGGCTGAAACAGAGGGGCTGAAACAGAGGGCGTGAAACAGAGGGGCTGAAACAGAGGGCGAGAAACAGAGGGGCTAAATCAGAGGTGCAGAAATAGAGGGCGAGAAACAGAGGGGCTGAAACAGAGGGGCTGAAACAGAGGGGCTGAAACAGAGGCGAGAAACAGAGGGGCTGAAACAGAGGGCGAGAAACAGAGGGGCTGAAACAGAGGGGCTGAAACAGTGGGGCTGAAATAGAAGGACTGAAACAGAGGGGCTGAAACAGAGGGCGAGAAACAGAAGGGCTGAATCAGTGGGGCTGAATCAGAGGGGCTGAAACAGAGGCGCTGAATCAGAGGGGCTGAAACAGAGGGGCTGAAACAGAGGGCGAGAAATAGAGGACGAGAAACAGAGGGGCTGAAACAGAGGGGCTGAAACAGAGGGGCTGATACAGAGGGCGAGAAACAGAGGGTCTGAAACAGAGGGAGAAAAACAAAGGGGCTGAAACAGAGGGCCAGAAACAGAGGGGCTGAAACAGAGGGCGAGAAACAGAGCGGCTGAAACAGAGGGGCTGAAACAGAAGGGCTGAAACTGAGGGGCTGAAACAGAGGGCGAGAAACTGAGGGGTTGAATCAGAGGGGCTGAATCAGAGGGGCTGAATCAGAGGGGCTGAAACAGAGTGGCTAAAACCGACGGGCTGAAACAGAGGGGCTGAAAAAGAGGGCGAAAAACAGAGGCCGAGAAACAGAGGGGCTGAAACAGAGGGGCTTAAACAGAGGGGCTGATGATTGGGGCTGAATCAGAGGGGCTGAATCAGAGGGGCTGGAACAGAGAGGCTGAATCAGAGGGGCTGAAACAGAGGGCGAGAAACAGAGGGGTTGAAACAGAGGGCGAGAAACAGAGGGGCTGAAACAGAGGGGCTGAAACAGGGGGCGAAAAAGAGAGGGGCTGAAACAGAGGGCTAGAAACAGAGGGTGAGAAACAGAGGGCGAGAAACAGAGGGGATGAAAAAGAGGGGTTGAAACAGAGGGGCTGAAACAGAGGGGCTGAAACAGAGGGGCTGAATCAGAGGGGCTGAAACAGAGGGGCTGAATCAGAGGGGCTGAAACAGAAGGCGAGAAACAGAGGGGCTGAAACAGGGGGCGAGAAACAGAGGGGCTGAAACAGAGGGTCTGAAACAGAGGGCGAGAAACAGAGGGGCTGAAACAGAGCGGCTGAACCAGAGGGGCTGAAACAGAGGGCGAGAAACAGAGGGGCTGAAACAGAGGTCGAGAAACAGAGGGGCTGAAACAGAGGGGCTGAAACAGAGGGGCTGAAACAGAGGGCGAGAAACAGAGGGGCTGAAACAGAGGGCGAGAAACAGTGGGGCTGAATCAGAGGGCGAGAAGCAGAGGGGCTGAAACAGAGGGGCTGAAACAGAGGGGCTGAAACAGAGGACGAGAAAAAGAGGGGCTGAATCAGAGGGGCTGAATCAGAGGGGCTGGAACAGAGGGGCTGAATAAGAGGGCGAGAAACAAAAGGGCTGAAACAGCGGGCGAGAAACAGAGGGCGAGAAACAGAGGGGCTGAAACAGAGGGGCTGAAACAATCGGGCTGAAACAGAGAGCCTGAAACAGAGGGCGAGAAACAGAGGGGCTGAAACAGAGGGGCTAAAACAGAGGGCGAGAAACAGAGAGGCTGAAATAGAGGGCGAGAAACAGAGGGGCTGAAACAGAGGGCGAGAAACAGAGGGGCTGAAACAGAGGGCGAGAAACAGAGGGGCTGAAACAGAGGGGCTGAAACAGAGGGGCTGAAACAGAGGGCGAGAAACAGAGGGGCTGAAACAGAGGGTGAGAAACAGAGGGGATGAAACAGAGGGCGAGAAACAGAGGGCAAGAAACAGAGGGACTGAAACAGAGGGGCTGAAACACAGGGGCTGAAACAGAGGGCGAGAAACAGAGGGGCTGAAACAGAGGGCGAGAAATAGAGGGGCTGAAACAGAGGGCGAGAAACAGAGGGGCTGAAAAAGAGGGGCTGAAACAGAGGGGCTGAAACAGAGGGGCTGAAACAGAGGGTGAGAAATAGAGGGGCTGAAACAGAGGGCGAGAAACAGAGTGTCTGAAACACAGGGCGAGAAACAGAGGGGCGGAAACAGAGGGTCTGAAACAGAGGGGCTGAAACAGAGAGCGTGAAACAGAGGGTCTGAAACAGAGGGCGAGAAACAGAGGGGCTAAATCAGAGGGGCAGAAACAGATGGCGAGAAACAGAGGGGCTGAAACAGAGGGCGAGAAACAGAGGGGCTGAAACAGAGGGGCTGAAACAGAGGGCGAGAAACAGAGGGGCTGAAACAGAGGGCGAGAAACAGAGGGGCTGAAACAGAGGGGCTGAAACAGTGGGGCTGAAACAGAAGGACTGAAACAGAGGGGCTGAAACAGAGGGCGAGAAACAGAAGTGCTGAATCAGAGGGGCTGAATCAGAGGGGCTGAAACAGAGGGGCTGAATCAGAGGGGCTGAAACAGAGGGGCTGAAACAGAGGGCGAGAAATACAGGACGAGACACAGAGGGGCTGAAACAGAGGGGCTGAAACAGAGGGGCTGATACAGCGGGCGAGAAACAGAGGGGCTGAGACAGAGGGCGAGAAACAGAGGGGCTGAAACAGAGGGCGAGAAACAGAGGGGCTGAAACAGCGAGGCTGAAACAGAGGGGCTGAAACAGAGGGGCTGAAACAGAGGGCGAGAAACAGAGAGGCTGAAACAGAGGGCGAGAAACAGAGGGGCTGAAACAGAGGGCCAGAAACAGAGGGGCTGAAACAGGGCGAGAAACAGAGCGGCTGAAACAGAGGGGCTGAAACAGAGGGCGAGAAACAGAGGGGTTGAATCAGAGGGGCTGAATCAGAGGGGCTGAATCAGAGGGGCTGAAACAGAGTGGCTGAAACAGACGGGCTGAAACAGAGGGGCTGAAAAAGAGGGTCTGAATCAGAGGGGCTGGAACAGAGGGGGAGAAACAGAGGGGCTGAAACAGAGAGGCTGAATCAGAGGGGCTGAAACAGAGGGCGAGAAACAGAGGGGCTGAAACAGAGGGCGAGAAACAGAGGGGCAGAAAGAGAGGGCGAGAAACAGAGGGGCTGAAACAGAGGGGCTGAAACAGAGGGCGAAAAAGAGAGGGGCTGAAACAGAGGGCTAGAAACAGAGGGTGAGAAACAGAGTTCGAGAAACAGAGGGGATGAAACAGAGGGGTTGAATCAGAGGGGCTGAAACAGAGGGGCTGAAACAGAGGGGCTGAATCACAGGGGCTGAAACAGAAGGCAAGAAACAGAGGGGCTGAAACAGAGGGCGAGAAACAGAGGGGCTGAAACAGAGGGGCTGAAACAGAGGGAGAGAAACAGAGGGGCTGAAACAGAGGGGCTGAACCAGAGGGGCTGAAACAGAGGGTGAGAAACAGAGGGGCTGAAACAGAGGGCGAGAAACAGAGGGGCTGAAACAGAGGGTCTGAAACAGAGGGGCTGAAACAGAGGGCGAGAAACAGAGGGGCTGACAGAGGGCGAGAAACAGTGGGGCTGAATAAGAGGGCGAGAAGCAGAGGGGCTGAAACAGAGGGGCTGAAACAGATGGGCTGAAACAGAGGACGAGAAACAGAGGGGCTGAATCAGAGGGGCTGAATCAGAGGGGCTGGAACAGAGGGGCTGAATAAGAGGGCGAGAAACAAACGGGCTGAAACAGCGGGCGAGAAACAGAGGGCGAGAAACAGAGGGGCTGAAACAGAGGGGCTGAAACAGACGGGCTGAAACAGAGAGCCTGAAACGGAGGGCGAGAAACAGAGGGGCTGAAACAGAGGGCGAGAAACAGAGGGGCTGAAACAGAGGGGCTGAAACAGAGGGGCTGAAACAGAGGGGCTAAAACAGAGGGCGAGAAACAGAGAGGCTGAAACAGAGGGCGAGAAACAGAGGGGCTGAAACAGAGGGCGAGAAACAGAGGGGCTGAAACAGAGGGCGAGAAACAGAGGGGCTGAAACAGAGGGGCTGAAACAGAGGGGCTGAAACAGAGGGCGAGAAACAGAGGGGCTGAAACAGAGGGCGAGAAACAGAGTGGCTGAAACAGAGGGGCTGAAACAGAGAGCGCGAAACAGAGGGGCTGAAACAGAGGGCGAGAAACAGAGGGGCAGAAAGAGAGGGCGAGAAACAGAGGGGCTGAAACAGAGGTGCTGAAACAGGGGGCGAAAAAGAGAGGGGCTGAAACAGAGGGCTAGAAACAGAGGGTGAGAAACAGAGGGCGAGAAACAGAGGGGATGAAAAAGAGGGGTTGAAACAGAGGGGCTGAACCAGAGGGGCTGAAACAGAGGGGCTGAATCAGAGGGGCTGAAACAGAGGGGCTGAATCAGAGGGGCTGAAACAGAAGGCGAGAAACAGAGGGGCTGAAACAGAGGGCGAGAAACAGAGGGGCTGAAACAGAGGGTCTGAAACAGAGGGCGAGAAACAGAGGGGCTGAAACAGAGGGGCTGAACCAGAGGGGCTGAAACAGAGGGCGAGAAACAGAGGGGCTGAAACAGATTTCGAGAAACAGAGGGGCTGAAACAGAGGGGCTGAAACAGAGGGGCTGAAACAGAGGGCGAGAAACAGAGGGGCTGAAACAGAGGGCGAGAAACAGTGGGGCTGAATCAGAGGGCGAGAAACAGAGGGGCATAAAGAGAGGGCGAGAAACAGAGGGGCTGAAACAGAGGGGCTGAAACAGAGGGCGAGAAACAGAGGGGCTGAAACAGAGGGCGAGAAACAGTGCGGCTGAATAAGAGGGCGAGAAGCAGAGGGGCTGAAACAGAGGGGCTGAAACAGAGGGCGAGAAACAGAGGGGATGAAAAAGAGGGGTTGAAACAGAGGGGCTGAAACAGAGGGGCTGAAACAGAGGGGCTGAATCAGAGGGGCTGAAACAGAGGGGCTGAATCAGAGGGGCTGAAACAGAAGGCGAGAAACAGAGGGGCTGAAACAGAGGGCGAGAAACAGAGGGGCTGAAACTGAGGGTCTGAAACAGAGGGCGAGAAACAGAGGGGCTGAAACAGAGGGGCTGAAACAGAGGTCGAGAAACAGAGGGGCTGAAACAGAGGGGCTGAAACAGAGGGGCTGAAACAGAGGGCGAGAAACAGAGGGGCTGAAACAGAGGGCGAGAAACAGTGGGGCTGAATCAGAGGGCGAGAAGCAGAGGGGCTGAAACAGAGGGGCTGAAACAGAGGGGCTGAAACAGAGGACGAGAAACAGAGGGGCTGAATCAGAGGGGCTGAATCAGAGGGGCTGGAACAGAGGGGCTGAATAAGAGGGCGAGAAACAAAAGGGCTGAAACAGCGGGCGAGAAACAGAGGGCGAGAAACAGAGGGGCTGAAACAGAGGGGCTGAAACAGACGGGCTGAAACAGAGAGCCTGAAACAGAGGGCGAGAAACAGAGGGGCTGAAACAGAGGGCGAGAAACAGAGGGGCTGAAACAGAGGGGCTGAAACAGAGGGGCTGAAACAGAGGGGCTAAAACAGAGGGCGGGAAACAGAGAGGTTGAAATAGAGGGCGAGAAACAGAGGGGCTGAAACAGAGGGCGAGAAACAGAGGGGCTGAAACAGAGGGAGAGAAACAGAGGGGCTGAAACAGAGGGGCTGAACCAGAGGGGCTGAATCAGAGGGTGAGAAACAGAGGGGCTGAAACAGAGGGCGAGAAACAGAGGGGCTGAAACAGAGGGGCTGAAACAGAGGGGCTGAAACAGAGGGCGAGAAACAGAGGGGCTGAAACAGAGGGCGAGAAACAGTGGGGCTGAATAAGAGGGCGAGAAGCAGAGGGGCTGAAACAGAGGGACTGAAACAGAGGGGCTGCAACAGAGGACGAGAAACAGAGGGGCTGGAACAGAGGGGCTGAATCAGAGGGCGAGAAACAAAAGGGCTGAAACAGCGGGCGAGAAACAGAGGGCGAGAAACAGAGGGGCTGAAACAGAGGGGCTGAAACAGACGGGCTGAAACAGAGAGCCTGAAACAGAGGGCGAGAAACAGAGGGGCTGAAACAGAGGGCGAGAAACAGAGGGGCTGAAACAGAGGGGCTGAAACAGAGGGGCTGAAACAGAGGGGCTAAAACAGAGGGCGGGAAACAGAGAGGTTGAAATAGAGGGCGAGAAACAGAGGGGCTGAAACAGAGGGCGAGAAACAGAGGGGCTGAAACAGAGGGAGAGAAACAGAGGGGCTGAAACAGAGGGGCTGAACCAGAGGGGCTGAATCAGAGGGTGAGAAACAGAGGGGCTGAAACAGAGGGCGAGAAACAGAGGGGCTGAAACAGAGGGGCTGAAACAGAGGGGCTGAAACAGAGGGCGAGAAACAGAGGGGCTGAAACAGAGGGCGAGAAACAGTGGGGCTGAATAAGAGGGCGAGAAGCAGAGGGGCTGAAACAGAGGGACTGAAACAGAGGGGCTGCAACAGAGGACGAGAAACAGAGGGGCTGAATCAGAGGGGCTGAATCAGAGGGCGAGAAACAAACGGGCTGAAACAGCGGGCGAGAAACAGAGGGCGAGAAACAGAGGGGCTGAAACAGAGGGGCTGAAACAGACGGGCTGAAACAGAGAGCCTGAAACGGAGGGCGAGAAACAGAGGGGCTGAAACAGAGGGCGAGAAACAGAGGGGCTGAAACAGAGGGGCTGAAACAGAGGGGCTGAAACAGAGGGGCTAAAACAGAGGGCGAGAAACAGAGAGGCTGAAACAGAGGGCGAGAAACAGAGGTGCTGAAACAGAGGGCGAGAAACAGAGGGGCTGAAACAGAGGGCGAGAAACAGAGGGGCTGAAACAGAGGGGCTGAAACAGAGGGGCTGAAACAGAGGGCGAGAAACAGAGGGGCTGAAACAGAGGGCGAGAAACAGAGTGGCTGAAACAGAGGGGCTGAAACAGAGAGCGCGAAACAGAGGGGCTGAAACAGAGGGCGAGAAACAGAGGAGCAGAAAGAGAGGGCGAGAAACAGAGGGGCTGAAACAGAGATGCTGAAACAGGGGGCGAAAAAGAAAGGGGCTGAAACAGAGGGCTAGAAACAGAGGGTGAGAAACACAGGGCGAGAAACAGAGGGGATGAAAAAGAGGGGTTGAAACAGAGGGGCTGAAACAGAGGGGCTGAAACAGAGGGGCTGAATCAGAGGGGCTGAAACAGAGGGGCTGAATCAGAGGGGCTGAAACAGAAGGCGAGAAACAGAGGGGCTGAAACAGAGGGCGAGAAACAAAGGGTCTGAAACAGAGGGCGAGAAACAGAGGGGCTGAAACAGAGGGGCTGAACCAGAGGGGCTGAAAAAGAGGGCGAGAAACAGAGGGGCTGAAACAGAGGTCGAGAAACAGAGGGGCTGAAACAGAGGGGCTGAAACAGAGGGGCTGAAACAGAGGGCGAGAAACAGAGGGGCTGAAACAGAGGGCGAGAAACAGTGGGGCTGAATCAGAGGGCGAGAAACAGAGGGGCAGAAAGAGAGGGCGAGAAACAGAGGGGCTGAAACAGAGGGGCTGAAACAGGGGGCGAAAAAGAGAGGGGCTGAAACAGAGGGCTAGAAACAGAGGGTGAGAAACAGAGGGCGAGAAACAGAGGGGATGAAAAAGAGGGGTTGAAACAGAGGGGCTGAAACAGAGGGGCTGAAACAGAGGGGCTGAATCAGAGGGGCTGAAACAGAGGGGCTGAATCAGAGGGGCTGAAAC